>NC_052623.1:278934634-279237665 GCF_016161935.1 Mauremys reevesii | reverse complement strand
AAACCACCAACCATAGAACAGAGCCACTCTTCCATGACTTTTCCAAACAGAACTTCAATACAGGTCTGGCATATTCAAATTCTATTTTCTTATTTATATCTGAAGATTTATGAGTTGAGATGGAATTATGTTCAGGAACAGGTATGGAACTTCTGAAGGGAGCTCTGCTGATGAGTAACTCAGTATCAGAGTTCATGTCTGGGAGAACACTTGTCCTCATGCAGACAGAGTTGACGTTATAGAATAGAGAGGAGACAACTAACAGGGATTCTTGAGGCATCAAGGACACTGTCAATCTGAGTCTGCAGAAATAAAGCATCTGAGCTAACAGTTGAAACAGCTTTCTAGTTTGGGGACAAAAGCCATGTATAGCCGCACAATAAAAATCTAAAACATTACTATAAGAATGAATTGGAATAGTTAAGAAAAAAAATCTTTACATATAACTCCAGAACAAGTGACCTAGCAGGAGAATCATGTACTTCTGTTCTCTAAATCTGTGTAATCTTCTAGAGATGTCTCAATAAATCTGTATAAAAATTCCTTCTCTGTTACTGAGCTGGAAAATTCCTCTGATTATGCAAGCATTGTTGGCCCACTACCCAAAATCATAATGAAGTCAAAGACACAACTGTATGCCACTCAGTTTCACTGATGTGGAAAAGAGGCAGATGAGTTGACCAGCAGGGAATGCTCACATTACCATGCACTGAACATAGACAAGGCAACAGAATAAACATTTTAAAATTAAACTTTGTCCCTAAACATTTAAATAGCTTTAAATGCATCCTCCTTTAAGATCAGAATAAAAAACAAATAAATTGTGATCATTGCTTTGAACAAGATGTTGTTTGGCTCACCGAAAGTCATGCAGTGATTTTAATATATTCAGTTAGCAGGCCTAAAGCTTGCCCTCTATCCCACAATAGGGCATGTTGTTATTTTACTGATGGACATATTTTTTTTATTTCATACCTAGAGCCCAAATCCTGAAATCCTTACACTCTTTTTTACTTTGACAAGACTCCTGTTGAGCCAATGGCTATCCCCCCAAAGACTTCAGGAATTTGGTCCACTGTATCCATTTATAACTGTAGTTCTTTGTATGAACATGTTTTTCTCTTAATCTTTCAATATTCCTTAGCAAAACAGTGCCAGCAGCCCAGTATTCATTAACAACCAAGCAGTCAGTAAATCAGTGAGAAAATGCTAACTTCATTAGCTTTTTATATCACATCCATTACCATAATATCTGAGTACCTACAATCCCAGGAATTAAACAGATCCTATTTAGAAAATTTCAAGAAGTTAAAAACAAAACATATATTAAATACACTGTGGAAGATGTCTTAGTCTTTGTTCACTATTGACTTTATTTGTATATA
Organism: Mauremys reevesii; assembly: GCF_016161935.1. Taxonomy (NCBI): domain Eukaryota; kingdom Metazoa; phylum Chordata; order Testudines; family Geoemydidae; genus Mauremys; species Mauremys reevesii. The sequence goes on along the minus strand of NC_052623.1, from coordinate 279,236,280 downwards.
TTTCATATACATATGTATTTTCACTACAGTATGTCATTTTACAAGTAGATAAGAGAGAACCACTTGGAGTATAGCTTCAGCATAGTGCAATATGCAGGCGGAGTGCCGCACCCAAACCAAGCCCTGGAGACTCCAATCTACCCATGCTCTAAAAACTCTCTCCAGCTAAAGGGAAAGGGAACAAGGGGTGTTGTTAAAATGAAATCCTTACTTAATACCGTATACACTCGTTCATAAGCTGAATATTTTTGGTAAAAAAGTGACGCATCAAAGAGCGGGGATCGGCTTATAAACGGGTCTACACCAAAATTTGATCATTTTAAACGCTATGGAATAATTGAATTGAATATCTAATACATTGTCATTTTGTTCACCTGGAGCATCTGCAGGCATGGAGCCCCTCAGCTCTCCGTGGCCATGGTTCGCCGCTTCCCGCAGCTCCCATTGGCTGGGAACGGTGAACCACGGCCACAGGGAGCCGAGGGGCTCCATACCAGCAGACACTCCAAGTAAACAAAACGTCCCAACCTACCAGCGGCTTACCCTGACAGGCCGGGAGCCAAAGTTTTCCAACCCCTGAAATATAGGGTCGGTTTATGAAAGGATCGTACAGTTTTTACTATTTTTACCTATCCATTTTGGAGGGGTCAGCTTATAAACGGCTTATGTAACTTTAATAAAAGGTTGAAAGGATGTTTAATGATGGGTTTGCCATAGTACTAAGCAGGCTGAGGACTTTGCATACCATATCCGAAACCGCCTTTAAAACTGTTTAATGTTGGATAGTGAATGATTTGTGTTAACACCTTTAGCCCATATATGCCATCTAAATTAATACACACAGAGTTTGAATTGGTTCTTAGTAATTATAGTCATTGGATCAGATTCTCTGGTGATATAAAACTGGCCTACGCCCATTGACTTCTGTGGAGCTTCACCAATTGACATCAGCTAAGGATCTTCACAGCATCTTCAATTACTATTGATAAGTTTCTGTTTAGTAAGTCTTGGTAATACATGAAGTTTGAACACCCACTAACTTCTCTAGCCCTTTTGAGCAAACTAGTAACAATTTAGGCCTCATAGCCAATGACAATTTGCACAATCATTAAACATTGACTCTTCTGTATCTATAGTAAAGTTGACTGTGCAAGAAGAGATAAATTTAATATATATCAAGAGCCAAATTCTGTCCCACTAAACTGATTGAAGACAATTGATTGTACACACGCAATTAACTGAGAGCACAGCTGGAACCAATTACTCAACACTGGTTTTAGTCTCTGAAATGAGCAGGGTTTAAATTTGAGGTGGATCTGATATAGTATGCTTCACAACAACATTGAAGGACGCTGTCCAAATCAACATAATTTAACTAACACCATACAGGGAGAATTAAAAGTTTTCGTGAACATATTTATCCCAGTTGCCTTAAAATGATGGCACATACGGGATCTACCAAATTATAAACAAGAAAATTCCATAAACTTGGCACATAAACTACTGAGTGCCCTAGCTCCCACTGACTGAAGCAAACCAAATAGCCTTCTGGTTCTAATCACAATTAACAGGAACTTAAAGAGACAAACGACTGACTAGATAAACTGGGCCAGCAGCTATACAGATCCATATATGCAAGTTCAAGAACTTTTAAAACACACACAAGATTTAAGAGGAAGCCAGTGCACAGTTATTAGAACACAGGCAATGTGCGCAGCCTGCCATGCTCCAATAAGTAGGCGAGTTGCTGGGTTTTTTTAATTAACTGCATCCTAGTTGTAATACCAGTATGGATTTCTAAAAGATAAGGAACAACAGCAATCTAGCCTTGAAAATAAAACAAAGGTGTTTGTCAGTAATTCTTTAAACTTACTTTGCTGAGCAATAGTCTCAGCCTGAAGATGATTTGTACACATCAAAATTAGCTTCTAGTAGTAGACCAAAGATGCATGTCCATTAATAAAAATGAAGACATAACTGCATCCAGATATTTTATATTTGAGGCTCAAGTCGGTACTACTTTGTGTAACAGAATCACCAAGATGGGAGCATTCGCTCAGCCACCACTTGGAGCTAATAACTAGAGTTCCCATTGTGTTCAGATTCAGTTTAATAGAACGCCCTGATTGTCAGAGCCCTGCGCACCTGGGACTCCTGCAATGAATGTGTGCTGCGGACCTGTGGGATCGGTCGACGCTACGCATGGCTCATGCGGCGCCTCGTGGTCTCAGACACCAGCCAATGGTCCAGGGACATCTACACCAAACAAGTGACCAGCCACCGACAGTACCAGGAGGCGTAAGCCGGAGCTACATTGTGCATCGACTATGAGAAAGGGACCAAGAGACTTTATCCGTTGAACCATATGAACTGGACCATAAACTCACTGAACGTTGGACCATAAACTCACTGAACGTTAAATCTCGACAAATGAGGGTCAATCCATCCTCATCATCGTATCCACTTATTATACTCCTCATGTGAACATAGCCATTATATGAACAACATACCCTCATATCTCAATGTCTGTACTTCAACTTGTTAACCTTTTACCCCCAATTGCGGATATTGCAGATTATGTATTCCTTACGCCATTCGATCTTAAACCGAACTTTGCACCTCTTGATAATCCGTACATTATTTCCTGATAACCAGAAACTTCTATGCTTATACTCTGTACCATTTTTTTTTATTTAAACATCTTCTTAATAAAATTTTTAAACCTGTTAGGGCAAACCAGGGCAGACATAGGAGAAATCACAACACAATAAGGGATAGGAGGAAGAACTATTGAGTGTCATCTGCCTACAAGTGAAAGGGCAACTAATGTTTCCTTATGACTGATCATTTGGAAGAATATAGATACTTAAAAGAAGAAGCCTCAAAACAGATCCTAGAGGAACATGACAGGGAAAGGAAGCAGATGCTGAACATGACTAACTTAATGAGATGATTACTGAGCGGTATGAAGTTGATTTTGGAGGAATTATTAGCTTTCAGAGATGCTCAGGTCTCCTCCTTTTGAGATGTAGGAGATTTCTATGTCATATTGCCTAAAGAATCCAAATGTTCTTCATTGTAATTTCACCCTGCATCCCTCTACTGACAATGGTCCCTTGAGCTTTTCCATTTCCGAGGAGAGCACCAAGAATTAATTGAAATGTGGATCACAAAAGTCAAGGAACACTATTTTATATTTCTGCATCATTTTGTACTAATTAAGGCAAGTCTTCACCCAAACACACCCATCACTGTGAATAAACAGCTGAGTCTGTGCATGCTAATGAAGGGAAAGACTGAAAGTTAGTAAACTGTGCAGGTGATTGAACAGGAAGGGTAAATGAAGAAATACGAGAATGAATTCAACATGAAAAGGCTGAAAAAAAATAAATAATTGAAAATCCTTAATAAAATCAACAAATTCAGCATATATCCCTGGGATTGATCCCAATACTTATGGAGTCATATTATATTTGGAGAAAAATCAGTGAATGTCAAAATTTAAAAGTCCAGAAAAAAGAATAAAAGTTAAATTAAAATTAAATTAAAAGCCACTAGGAAAGTTCCCAATGAACCGTCTGGGAGCTTGAGTAGACAATATCTGATTGTTAGAGCAAACAAAGAGGAGGAAGACTAGACTACAGTGAAACCTTCTTTGTGGAAAAAAAGGGTCCCATCCTACACTACATTCAGTTTTATGCCATCATTGCTTGAGGGCTGCTAAAGAAGTAGCCACACAATAAATCTTACTAAAGGGCAAATCCTAGCATGGAGCCCAAGTAGCTAGGTTCTTAGTTTGAGGTGACTGTAAAGAGTATAGAGTAGCATGAAAACCACTGAGGTGGCTACTACAGACTCAGTGATACAGTAGCTCTTCTGGCTGGTGTGGCCCAAAACCCACCATAAGCAGAATATCCAGTGGATCCATGTACTCATGTATCCAATAACCTAACTCCCCACACTGTCTTCTTCCATATACAAGGGAGCCCTCATAATACAGAGCTCTGTGGTATTTGAGGTACACAGACCCCTGTGTGGGGATCACCAAACCTTGCCTCACTCTCTTTCACTGCTGAACCCGTCTGGTTCCTCTGGGACTACCACAGAAAAGGCGGGAGGGTTTAGTCTTCTAATTGGAATGGTCAAACTCCTCTAATGCTCTGTGATAGATATTTGAACTGTGATGCAATATCAGGGATTACAATCCACAACAACATTATTGAGGTCATCTGATAATCCACTAATAGCTAAGGGCTAGACCAGGGGTGGGCAACCTTTCAGAAGTGGTGTGCCAAGTCTTCATTTATTCACTCTAACTTAAGGTTTCGCGTGCCAGTTATACATTTTAACCTTTTTTAGAAGGTCTCTTTCTAGAAGTCTATAATACATAACTAAACTTGTGTTGTATGTAAAGTAAATAAGGTTTCAAAATGTTGAAGCTTTATTTAAAATTAAATTTAAAATGCAGAGCCCCCTGGACCGGTGGCCAGGACCCAGGCAGTTTGAGTGCCACTGAAAATCAGCTCATATGCCACCTTCGGCACCTGTGCCATAAGTTGCCTACCCCTGGGCTAGATCCACAAAGAGACACAGGCACCTAAGTTCAACATTTAGGTGCCACTCAGATCCTCAAAATCCCACTCAGTTACTGCCTAACCCTGTAGATACCTAAATTTCCATGGTTAAAGTCCCCTGGGCTCCTAAGTTTCTTTCAGTGAGCATGCACACAGCCACCTCTGGGTAGTCACTTGGGCACCTAAGACCAAGAGGGATCCTCAAACTGGGCCTTCCTCTGCTTATTTCCTGTGCAGGGTCCAAGCCAGAAGGCATTCTCAGAGCACGTCTTACCCCACACAAAGCAGGAGGTGGTGGTGGTGGTGGTGGTGGTGCTGTCTGCCTTATAACATTTAGCCCAGTGGTTGGGACACTCCCTGGGTTTAATACCCTTTTTCACATCAGGCAGAGGTGGGGATTTGAATTTGGGTCTCTCCTCTCCCAGGAGAGTGCTCTTTCCATGGGGCTAAAAGTTATCAAAGAGGCACCACCATCACCTCCTCCTGGCTTTGGCACCTAACTCCAGGAGAGGGTTCCTGGATGAGAACACCAAGTGGAGACTGGCACCTAACTCTCCTTCAGCAGCAGGGATTAGGCCACACCCCTCTCCTCACCATTTCCCACTGGCTATTTTAGGCAGCTCCTGGCTCGGTTTGCTGGCTTTTGTGGGTACCTTGCTTTCCACATACATTGATCGGGGAGCACAGGAGCCCAGCTCAATACTGTGGATAAAAGCTATCGCTGCAACACTCTCCATGGCAATGCCTAAGTCCCTTTGTGGGTGTAGCCCTAAGGCTCTGTGTCACTGGTAGTGTCATGGGACATCACAGTTGTATTTGATCCTGTAGGTCATACAGTTCTTTTAATACTTTTAGATTTCTCTCTGTGCTTATCTATGATGTAAACCATGTCAGGGCTAGTTATAATACCAGCTACAATGGATTTTAAAAAAACCTAGACATTTTATTCAGAACTACCTACGGTATTTTGAATTTTACATTATTTTGCAGAGACAGTGTGATGTTTCTGCAAATATTTTGATAAATACGTTAATCTCAGAAAGAAGAGGACACCCTGTTAGATTCTGCTGTGCCTAGCAGGGCCGGCTCCAGGCACCAGCAGGGGAAGCACGTGCCTGGGGCAGCACATGCTAAGGGGCAGCATTCCGTCTGTTCTTGGGGCGGCACAGGCCAGGCAGCTTTTTTCTTTTCTTTTTTTGCTTCGGCAGTTGGGGCTTTTTTTTTTTTTTTTTTTTGTGGCTTGGGGTAGCAAAAATGGTAGAGCCGGCCCTGGTGCCTAGAAAGATCACAGTGCAAACAGTTCTGACCCTTTTCTATCTTCCAGATTTTAAATCTGTCACACTCTCTTTTTATAGAGATAATTGCGCTTACAAGACATTGACTTAGTCCAGGGCCAATTGGTCCTTCAGGGTGAGGTTCATAAAGAAAACATAAGTCCTTTTATTACAAACACATCTGCTATTTTTCTGAGAGTTCTCTCTCACTGAAGGCTGTAATAGTGGCACCAATGGCTATAAAGCTTACACTTTTCTCAGCTGATCTCTCCGGTCTTCTTTCTACTCCATTACAAATCCAGGAGAAGAGGAAAAAAATTCAGTCAGGCTTCAGACAAGCCCACAGTGCTAAGATTGCTAAATGAAGGGTTTGCAATGACCTTCTGTTGCAGATGGATTCCAGTATTCCATTAATATTAAATCTTGCTCTTTCTGCAGCCTTTGATTCTGTGGCACATTGTGTTCTCTTGAAGCACCAGGAGCATACTGTGGGCCTTTCAAACACCATCCGACGTGTCACTTTCATGCCTGTTTCCCTCCGCGCTGTTAGTTTGTCCCTATAAATAAGCACTGATTATATTTCTGTGAACAGAGTCCCCCAAGCCACTACCAGGACTACTGTCATGCACATGTTTATGCAGAAGATACCAGATTAATTTATCTCTTCCTACAGATTTTTCCACACTAATTTCAGTTCTGTCAGCTTGTCTGAAGGAGTGAAGAAACTGGAGGGGGGGGCTCAGATGGCTGCATTTGAAAGTAATCTCAAGTACAAGATGTTGCTAGTGTGAACTCTTCTTTTGTTGAAGGCTCAATGGTGGAAATTGCTTGTCATCACAAATGGTTTGTCTGGACTCCACTGTAACAGCATCAGGAATTTGGAATATTTTTGAACAGCAAGCAGTTTTCAAGGGAATTTAAAAACATATGAACAGAGAGAGCTAATCCAATTACTAAGCCTTCTACAGTAAATGCCAGTAATTTTTTATATAAATTACAAGATACATATGTATATTGGCATGTATTGAACAAACTGCCTCTGCTAGCACACTGTAATGCAAACTGTGGTAGCACATGCTGCTTTAAACTCGTTCTTGAGCAAGAATCCATTGTAAACTAGTTGGTTCATCTTAATGGGGATATCCCATGAGAACATGTTAATTAATAGAGGTGGGGTGGGTTAATAGGGGAGTGTACCATGTCCATGTTCTAGGTTCATTTATCTGCTATAACAAAAATCAAGTTTGTTGCACCAGGATAAGGATAAAGATACACGGTAGTTCCTATAAATTACATTTTACTTTGTTTCCCATTTGGTTCTTCCCTCAATATCCCACCTCTGTGGTTCTGTTTACAAAGTACTTTGGAAAGCACCCTGGGTTTGAAATTTCTTTAACTGGCATCAATTTCACAACCACAGCTGTATGTGTTTTTTAATGGAGTGGGGGGAAATAAAATTAAAATCTCCTCGTGAGCTGGGAGAATACTGTTAGAAGATAGTTATTTTCAATATAGGCCTTGTCTATGTGAAAAGGGCAGTGCCAGTTTAACTAAATCAATCTTAAACTGAGCTAGTTAAAATCTGTGCAAACCCCTAGTATGGATGCATTTAAACTGCTTTAGCTTAATTTGGTAATTTACTAATGCAAGATAAACTGGATTAAGTGCATCTAGAGGAGTGTTCGCACTGGTTTAAGTAGATCTATTTAAAATCAATTTAAATAAGCTTGTGCAGCTTCTTATATAGACAAGACCTTATAATTGCAAACTGAAAAAATTATGTTTGGAATTTCATGCTCATAAAATGTTCCAGATTGCCTGCCCGGGCAGGCAATCTCCCCATGTCATGTACCCAGTGGAGAGATACAAAGGAACCCTCCCTACAGTTTCCTGCCAGCGTGCCCAGAGAGGATTAAAGATAACTGGAGCCCCAATCCACAGAAGTGATGGGCCCCACTAGTTCAATATAAACCTCCTGCAACAGACTCTTTCTGCCCTTCACCTCATCTCGCTAACTGCCCCCAGCCCAGCAGATCCCTGACAATCGTCTCCTGACCCATCCTGGCAGCTCTACCCAGGTCCTTGTTCTAAATTCAGCCCCCAGTGGCTGGCCTCAACATTCTCCTCTCTGGCCGGCCACATGCTTTTGAACATTTTTGCTGTGTCCTGTCCCATATTATGAAGGACTCTTTTCATATGGACACTCATCTTCCCCTTAGGAACTGAGCAGGGACCATTTTACATAAGCCACTGAAGACCCATTAAATAGTCATGTTTTTCTGGCTACTGCTGTCCCAAACTAGGTTTGAACCAGTAACCAAGAGCTTCCCTATCCTCATATCAGTCCCTTGAATTGTACCATCTCATATCTTTCGTATTCTAGTAGAGGCAAAATTTGTATTCAACCACATATACCTGTATCAGCATCTACATAGACATGGCTAATACACTGATCACAGTATCTAAGGGCATGTCTTCACTAGCAACGTTAAAGCGCTGGCTCTCCCAGCACTATAAAAAACCCAAACACCTCCACAAGGGGCGTAGCTCCCAGCGCTGGTGCACTGTCTACACTGGCACTTTACAGTGCTGAAACTTGCCAGTTTTTTTGTTTTTTCACATCCCTGAGCGAGAAAGTTGCAGCACTGTAAAGTGCCAGTGTAGACAAACCCTAAGTGTTAAGTACCCTAGAACAGGGATCAGCAACCTTTGGCTCGTGGCCTATTAGGGAAATCCGCTGGCAGACCAGAACTGTGTGTTTACCTGCAGCATCTGCAGTTCGGCCAATCGCAGCTCTCACTGGCCGCGGTTCACCATTCCAGGCCAATGGGGGCTGCGGGAAGCAGCAGCCAGCACATCCCTCGGCCCACGCTGCTTCCCGCAGCCCCCATTGGCCTGAACGGCAAACCGCGGCCAGTGGGAATTGCGATCGGCCGAACCTGCAGATGCTGCAGGTAAAGAAACCAGCCCGGCCCACCAGCAGATTTCCCTGATGGGCCGATCCCTGCCCTAGAACAACAGATGTGTTTTAGAGATGTAAACTGGATATTTGGAACTAAATACATATGTTATGGGAGTTACCCAGATACAAAATTATTGCAACATTTATTAGGCAACCTAGAACAACCTAGTATTCATGTATGATATTGGAGTTTGTGTGACAAGAAACCACCACTGTGCCTCCTTAATAACACTATACTCATATACCAGATGACAGTTCAGAGCTCCTACAGTTCACAAGTAAACAAAACAACTGGATTCACTTAAGACGTGCTGACTGAAAATCAGTCAAAGACACTGACAATGTATAGTGACATTGTAACTACTGCTCTCAATATTTTTTGGTGCAAGTCCCAGAGCTAGGGGGCCAAGATTGCCAAAAGTGGCTGTCCAAAATTAGGCTTCTAAATCTATATTTAGATACCTAAATAGGTGGCCTGATTTCCAACATGCTGAGCACTCAATAGTTCCCATTTACTTCAATGAAATACAGACTTCCCAGGCTGGGGACTATTTTAAAAGAAATCACAGACTATTACAACCAAATATGTCCCTAGTTTTCTGCGATTTCCGAAAAAGTTTCCTACAGACCCCAGGGAGTTTGCATTGGAAGTGAAACAAGTAGAGGTCCACATCGATAGTGACAGAATAAGTGTAAAGAGAGGAGGCAGGTCAAGATTCTTCACAAACCTGCTACAAATGTATAGACATGGTGTTACGTTAATACTATGGTGATTAGTACTTTATAAATATAGGTTAGAGAGCAAAGGCAAAAAAGGAAAGGACCCCTTGCAAGCTTAAATGAAAATAACCCTACCCTCCCTAAACATCTTAGGTGGGCCCTCACTCTGTGGCTTGCTCCAAAGTCCTGGTTATGAAATTCCCACCCCACCCATGCTTTGGGAAAGTTTAGACTCTCTCTAGTCTCAGAAGAAGATTGTAGAAGAATTTGGGAATATCAGGAACACAGCCTGGGTATATCTAGTGGGACTCCCTCCTTTTCAGTGCTATGAAACTTACTCTACGTTCATGCTTAAGATTTCCCTTTACTATTTAGCTGCCAATATTGAGATAGGGTGATTATATTTATTAGATAATGTGCTTATGACGTGTTCTACACAAGCAGAACACAATTTTCAGTGGGATGGCCCCGCTGTTCCATGACAGAGGTTAGCAGAGGCTAGTTCTGCTTTTCTGGGAAGCAGTTAACTCTAAAGGATTTCCTCCCTTTGTGTACATGTTCTTGAGTTGTTGGGTGTTAACTTTTGCTTTCCTCTCCTCCGTCCCCACTTTTCTCTTTGTGGTACTTTGCAATTTCTAAGTTCTGATGACTCACTGCATTACAGAATCTCAGAGAGACCTTATCATCAGTGATTTGCAGCTACTGAAACCCAGGTTCAGACTTCAGGCACTGAGGACAGAGTATGCTCAGTGCAGGACTCAGCTGTGGAACTTCACGTGAAAGGGGATTGGATTCAACCCTGGACAGGCTATATTTAGGTCAGGCTCAAGCCCCACTAAAGCCTTCCTCCCAATAATATCTGCATTAATGTCCAACAGGGATGGCAAGAGTAGGAAGACAAGAGAAAGAATCCTTCCTGCAATCAAGGCAAGCTATAGATGAGATCACAGGAGGATATACTAAATGTGAAATGGATTTATATGTACAGCACTTGGATATGCCAGTGATAGGGGCCTTGAACTATTTAGATTTAGGTAGGAGACCTGCAGCAATGATCCGAAGGGTGAGCTTTTTCCCCTCTGCTATGCGGATGTGGGGTTGATGCTCAGAAGGGCACTGATTCTCCCACTATACCTACAGAAGTGATGTTTGTAAGAAGGAGTGCAGAGGGCACACACAATGGCTGTGCCATGGTAACAGACCCAGAGGATTACACCATCACTCCTCCCCCACAGTGTCTCAAAGCAGACATGACATTACATACAATGAACCAGACCCTCAGCCCCAATACATCCCTTTTACACCATGGAGCAGTGCAAGGCTCACCCTAAATTTGGGGTGAGGGGATACCATGTGGAGTGCCAAAGTGACTTTAAACCCCTCTTGGGCCCAGCACTGAATACAGCTCAGCTGGACTGTGGGATGGACTAATATGAACATTTATAGAACAGACTCTGTGTGATAGCTCACTCTTGTGTATTGATAAAAGGCCTGAAGAACACACAAATATCCTGTTAGATTCCATAAGAAATCTTGCTACCAGGAAGATAAAAATACATACTCCCTAACTCCTTCCCTATGCTTGCCCTCGCCCATCTTGTAAAACTCAGATAAACTGGAATGTATTTATAGAACACACACCTATATGGCCTAGGATAATTATCTACAGTTTAAAGTCTCTTGTGGGTTTTTAAAATGTCTCAGAGAGATGTGGGGGGAGGGAGAGGGAGAAAAGCCCAGTCACATAGTATATATTTCAAGAAATTAAAAGACACACACGCACACACACACAATATCTCTCTGCTTTCTTGGGTCTGCTGCTAACTTTTCTCTCAAGATCAGCAAGAAAGCAGCTCTCCAATCCTCTTCCCCATTATGATCCCTGAACAACAAGATAATTAACTGGGTTCAGAAGAGCCAAGGTACATTGCCCTCTCATCCCTCTGTGCTTGGGTCTTTCTGCACTGATAGCAGACACCTACTGCATTTCTGTTGTTCAGAACGTCTTTTAGCCCAGTACTTTCCAGATGTGTAAAATCCAGACTTCTAATCCCCTGTATTAGGCATTAATTTTACACATTTCTCAAAGTTGTAGGTCTGTAACATTGTTCCTTTGCAAGGTTCATTTATCAAAGACCATAGGAAAAAATGTGCATCTTACATGTGATTAAGTAAAGACAATATCATAGCATCTTTGCACAATGGTTGTAATGCAGCCTTCACTGTATTACCTTCCTGACATTTGAATGTTGAATGATGCAACCGTAACATTCTTATAACCGTTTTTTTACGTGCCGTTTCCTAGAATATTTTTTTTTAAAAGAAAGAAGATGGAAAATGAAGATACAAAAAAGAGTCAGCACTTCACATGCCAGGACTTCAGAGCTGTGATGGCTTAAATTTAGAGTGACAATATTTCCCAAAGGGAAAAACAGGACACTGCACAGGGCTGGCCTGAGCTCCCTCCCCTCCCCCCGTCCCTGACGTCCCCAGCCTGAGCCGCTTGCCTGAGCCCCTCTCTCCTTGGGGTTGATGCTGGCATCACTGCTCACTCAAACCCTGCCTGCCTCCAGCCTGAGCCCTGCCTCCCTCTCTGTGCGGGGCTGGCATCACCCCGCATGTTCCTCTGCACCCCACTTTTTTGACAAAAGTGGACATTTGTCCCGTTTGCTCTTGCCAAATTGATCAGTTGGGAAGAGCAAACGGGACAAATGCCCACATTTGCCAAAAGCCAGGATGGCCAGGACAGGACTTAAAAAAGGGACTGTCCCAGACAAAATGGGACATATGGTAACCCTACTTAAATTGGTTAGCGCATGTATAAATTCTATCATCTGCAACTACTTGCCTGGAAACCACCAAAACATTCTTCCCACAAACTGTAGGAGGTTTACAGAAGAGAGTCCCTCTCTAGTACATCTCTGGAGGATGACAGAAGGAAGCCTCTCTCCTGGGAATCTTACCAGCTGCTCAGCAGAACAGAGCATCGGAGCAGAACTCCCTCTCATGAAATTTACAAATGTTTATCCCTCCTTAATCCCCAAGCCTAAACTCCAAGTCGTTAGACACGTTATTGTGACACTGCACCCCATATTTGTCATAGTAATATTATAATTCAAATGTAGTTACACCTGGCTAATGCCAACTAGACAAGATGCTTTCAGTCTAGATAGCTGGTTGGGAAGGGCCTATTCAAGGCAATGAGTCATTAGGAAAAACAATGGGCCTTAGGAGAACAATAGGCATTCTGGTGAGCCTTCCAGAAAATGCTGCAGACAGCCTCTGAGTAATGGCTGCTATGACTCTACAAGAATATGTGACCAGGCCACATGATTCTGGACTCCATCTTGGGATGTCAATATTTTTCCACAAACTGGTGTAGGAACCAAGTTTTGAAACAACGGGTTCCCACCATATGCTAAAGCTATACAAGGCAGAGAGTGACATCATCGGTGGTTCTTCACTCCCCACACCAGAAGACTCCTGGAAACACCCGAGTAACAAAGACTGAACTGGGGGAAGTATTGGACCCAGGCTAAAGGGATTTCTAGCCTATGTATGAAACACCTGGGGATTCCAAGTTGCAAAGCAAGTGTAGCCTGTGCCTTAAGAATCTATAAGTCTGCCTGTACCATCAGTTAGAGTGAGAATCTGCTATTCATATCTAAGGCTGCGATTTAGTCACGGAGATCATGGAAGTCATGGATTCCATGACTTCCAAAGACCTCCATGACTTCAGCCAGCGCCGGCAGGGGGAGACCCTGGCAGCTCCCTGCCACTGCAGTGGCAGGGGACACACCTTTCCCTCCCGCCACCCAGAAGGCAGGGAGATCCCTGCTGCTCCCTGCCACTCTCCGCCACCGTGGGCAGCAGTGGGTACCCCTGGAGCTCTCTGCCTCCATGGGTGGCAGGGGGAACCCTCTGAGCTTCCATCAGCCGCAGGAGACAGGGGGACTCCCGCAGCTCGGAGTCGCAAGTAAAAGTCAGGGAGAGGTCACGGGCTTCCATGAATTTTTCATTATTTCCTGTGACCTGTCCATGACTTTTACTAAAAGTATCTGTGACAAGATCTTAGCCTTATTCATATCCAATCTATGTAGTATATTAAGCTTAGGTTGCGTTTTTGTTTATTTGCTAGGTAATCTGCTTTGATCTGTTTGTTATCACTTATAATCACTTAAAATCTATTTTGTGTCGTTAATAAACTTATTTTATGTTTTAATCCAAACCAGTGAGCTTTGACTGGAGTGCTTGGGGAAAATCTCTGCTTGGTTACCATAAATGTGCGTTGTTCTCTTCACATTGAGGGAGAGGCGGACTGGGTATTAAACACATATACTGGCCAGATTTGACCAAGGTCGGGGTCCCAGGCTGGGAAGCTGGTGGTCAGAGAGCCTGTGTGTAGCTGCAGCTGGGTGTGTCCCTATCTGTGTGAATGCTGGTGAAAGTGAAGGCTGGAGGGCTTTGCAGCTTGTCACAGCAGCACAGTGTGAGAGGGTGGTGGGTCAGAGGGCTCAGTGGTACCCCAGTTCCAGGTGGGGTTCAAAGTTATAATAAAATGTCCTCATACTTAGAGCCTGCACGGATACAAATTTATATCTGCGGATGAGGATATCCGCGGATATAAATCGGTATCTGTGGAACCGCAGGGCTCTCTTGGCTCTCCCCTAGTTCTTGTGTTATGAGAAGGAGTAAATTACACTTATTTACTTTCTCCATGCCAGTCATGATTTTATAGATCTTTATCATATCCCCCCTCAGCTGTCTCTTTTCCAAGCTGAGAAGTTCCAGTCTTATTAATCTCTCCTCACGTGGAAGCTGTTCCATACCCCTAATAATTTTTGTTGCCCTTTTCTGAACCTTTTCCAATTCCAAAATATCTGTTTTGAGATGGGGCGACCACATCTGCACGCAATATTCAAGATGTGGGCATACCATGGATTTATATAGAGGCTATATAATCTTATTATCTATCCCTTTCCTAATGATTCCCAACATTCTGTTAAGCTTTTTTGAATGCCACTGCACACTGAGTGGATATTTCAGAGAACTATCCACTATGACTCCAAGATCTTTTTCTTGATTGGTAACTGCTAATTTAGACCTCATCATTTCATATGTAGAGTTAGGATTATGTTTTCCAATGTGCATTACTTTGCATTTATCAACATTGAATTTCATCTGCCATTTTGTTGCCCAGTCACCCAGTTTTGTGAGGTCCCTTTGTAACTCTTCTGCTTTTGACTTAACTATCTTAAGTAATTACAGGAGGTGGTCAGCACCTTGAAGACCTGGGTCCTTCACAGAGCAGGAAAAGTATTGGGAGAAGAAAGGGGAGATAACACCCAAGTTCCTCATATGGAAAACATGTTCACCTGGTTGCTAATCACACAAGTCTAGTCATGTACAAGTGAATCACACCAAAATAAACACCAGTCTGTGCCATGCTGAATTTGTCATCATGGGCTCATGATCACTCTGTCAAGTCAGGCAGATGATGATATTTCATTTAAAAGCATTTCAGGAACAAAATCAGAAAGTTAGGAATTTTGGGTTTCGGCTGTCAGGATGACTAATGCAAATAACCAAAACGGCAAGGCAGGTCACAGAATCCTCAGAGCTGCTACTCTCCACTTCACAAAGAGTCTGGCTTCATTTACAATTGGATTTCACACATGTATTTAGTTTCTGCAGTTACTTGGTTATTTCAAATGGCATTCTGTACATTTAACACAGAGTTTGTTTCTTCCTTGACCAATTCAATTTAGTCAGTCAATTCATGTGTCATATGGATGGTCTCAGTTATTAGGCTGATAGGGGGACAGAAGAGAGTCAAATACATTGCCAATTAAAGTGGGAGGACAATTACAGGAAACTTGAATCAACAATTTCCTCTCAGTTATCAGGATTTGTAACTTTAGGACAGTGACTAAGTTACTGCAAAAGTTCTTTATTGCAAACTACCATCAGCCAGCAGGGCACTTGGAATACCTAAATTGGACATGCCCAGGAAATAATATTCTGGACAGATGGCTACACTGGGGGCAACTGGAGATATCACTGGATAAATTATTCCCTGTTCTTGTGGAATTAATACTAATGCCATTGTAAATAAACCACAGTAAATAGAACTCTATATGATTAGTCTACACAACCTGCATTGCCCCATTAAGCAGCCACGAAAGCTTATGCTGAAATAAATTTGTTAGTCTCTGGTGCCACAAGTACTCCTGTTCTTTAAGCAGCTACTGTTATTTAAATTCAGTAATGCCTTGAGATCACACATGAGATCAGGACACCATTGTGCTAGGTATGGTACACGTAACATAAAAGACAGTCTGCGTCTCAAAAAGGTTACAATCTAAACACAAGACAGACACAGGATGGGAGGGAAGGGATATAACGTCCAAGCAGAATGAACAACGAGATGATGTGCAATACTGTTACTACCTAACTTTAAGCACGTAATTAAGTCCATCCCTATTCTGCAAAGCACTCACTATTTGTTTAAGCACATGCTTAGAGTTAAGCATGTATATTCCGATGAGGCAGCATAAAATCATGGATGATCAGATATTTGGTGAACCACTGCTATGAAGTGACTGATTTTACACCTCTTTTCAAAGATGAAAGATTCAATATAATAGGAAAAGCATCAATGTAATTTGTACCTAGAGAGGATAAGTAACAGATGCTTCAATGTTCAAATAAAGATAAACGATTTTTGCTTTAAATGTTAAAATATCAAATGATCTGATTAAATATTGTTGACATTATAAAATCCTTCAGCAACAATCACTTGCTAAGAGAGTATCTATCACTTTCTGTAGAGTTGACTCTTGTTCTACCCAAAGATGGAAGTGAGTGGCTGATTATCTCAAACTGTTCATTATGTACTGTCTTAAAATTAAGGCTACGATTATGTCACGGAGGTCACGGAATCCGTGACCTCCATGACATTTTTGCCCCGCAGCTCCCAGCACTCGCCCTGGTCAGGGGACCCTGCGGCACTCAGCAGGCACTCCCCTTAGCTGTCAAGCTGGAGCGGGCCGTAGGGGGCCTCTGCAGCTGCCCAGCCCCCACCAGCGGCTGGGGGACCCTCAGCTACCAGCTTCCTGGGGGTGAAGGGATGCACTGCAGTGGTAGGGGACCCAGTAGCCCCAGTAGCAGTGGGTGCTGAACTCATGTGCCCCTTTTGTCAGGGCTATTTTTAGTAAGAGTCATGGACAGGTCATAGGCAATAAACAAAAATTCACAGAAGACCGTCACCTGTCCCTGACTTTCACTAAAAATATCCCTGACAAAAACGTAGCCTTACTTATAATTCATGAAGAAAATTGTGACAAAAATTGAAGGAACCATTAGGGCTGGAGTAGTAACTATAGAACCAAAGAGATAAATAGAATATATGGCTGAGTGTACAGAAACCTATTTCCTTTGCCTTGAATGAAGTACAACAAAAAAGAATAGTTATATTGCTGCTGTTATTGAGACTGGTGAGAAACTTCAGGAAACACTGCAGAAAGAAATACTTAAGGCCAGGATTAAATAGTAGGTAATTTATCAGTGATTAAGAATCAGAAGTATTACACTTATGAACCATCCCCTCATTGAAAATGTTGTCCATAATAACAAATAGCAACAGTGCATAGTAAATTGCCTATACTTTTAATACTTTACATCATAGTGTCAATGTGTTTTGATTATTATTCCATGAACTCTTTTTTAGAAAATAACTCACTGGAAAAGTAATCTTTTTCCTTCCAAGAGCTTCTACAAGATACTATATCAGGGTTAGGCAACCTATGGCACGCATGCCGAAGGCGGCACGCAAGCTGATTTTCAGTGGCACTCAGACTCAGACTACCCGGGTCCTGGCCACTGGTCCAGGGGACTCTGCATTTTAAATGAAGCTTCTTAAACTTTTTAAAAACCTTATTTACTTTACATACAACAATAGTTTAGTTATATATTATACACTTATAGAGAGAGACCTTCTAAAAACATTAAAATGTATTACTGGCACGCAAAACCTTAAATTAGAGTGAATAAATGAAGACTCGGCACACCACTGCTGAAAGGTTGCCGACCCCTGTACTATATCATAAGGCCATAAATAACACCTAACAAGATACAGCTACATCATCTCTCTACCCAGACGGCCATACCTCTCCTTACCGACTTTTCTTTTTTCTACCTTCGCTCTATCTCGGTCTCTTCTTCTGCTCCTACCGGGGCGGTTCCAGGCACCAGCGCAGCAAGCGCATGCCAGGGGTGGCCTGCCGATCACTGCAAGGGCGGCAGTCAGGCTGCCTTCAGCGGCACGCCTGCGGGTGGTCCGCTGGTCCCATGGTTTCAGTGGCAATTTGGTGCCGGGGACGCTGAAGGCGCAGGACCGGCAGATCACCCACAGAAACGTCACCGAATCCACGTGACCACGGACCGCCCGCAAGCATGCCGCCAGAGGCCGCCTGACTGCCGTGCTTGGGATGGCAAAAAACAGCCGCCTCAGCTCCTACTAACTTGTCCATTTCCTCTTTCTTGCTACTATTTTTACCTAACTTTTAGTACCTGCTTAAGTAATAATAAGGATGAGGAAAGGAAGAGTAATTGGAAGCTCTTCAGGAGATGGACTATCTGCTGCTCCGTGTTTGTACCGTGCCTAGCACACAGGGGACCCCACTCCTGACTGGTCCTTTAGGCACCACTGTAATAATTAATAATGAAGTGAACATAGAATGAACACCTTGTGCCAGATTTGATGCAGCACCTCTTGGGAAGTGCAACACAAAGGGTATAACCCAAGCAGGGAGAGGGGAAAGGTGGCTGTAAGCAACCTATGTGACTCTTAGATTCTGGGCTGACCTGTGGTCCAGAACAGCTCCCAGGACCTTTTAGAGAAGCCCCAGGGGTGCTGTAACTTACAGCAACCTTGTATAGCTGCCTATAGTCTACCCTGCAGTCCAGAATGCCTGGAGAGCAAACGACACCAACCTCTGACCTCTGACATGCCCCAGCTCTATTACTCCTAACTGTGTTCCTGGCCCCCTGTCGCATAGACCCTACACTGCAGAAATTTCACAGGATGCCATTCCACACAGGAGCAGCGTGAAAGGGCAGTAGCAAAGGCTGCAGTCCAGCCCTTTGTTTTTGGTATTAATAAGAGTTATCTTTACTTAATGTACATAATGTTCTTTATCCTTCCAGTATGTTGAGTGAATCTTTGTTTGCAATAAACTATTGTTACTGCACCTGCACTTATTAAGAAATTAAAACTAATTAAAAAACAAAACTTCCTTGATACCAGCATTAGAAAGCTTGTATCAACGTGAAGGGGAAAAACCCTATAGCTCCATATGCTGAAGTGATAGATGCTCATGCATACAATTTCCAAAAATTTCTAATAATCTGCCACCATAGATAACGCTAGAGCCTTGGAGAGCTTGGCACTTGGATTTCTGAATCAGAAAAGCATCAGGGAGTACATGCCCTGGTCTTCAAAAACAAATAAACCAAGTCAGTAAGTTAAAATGGTAAAGAAAGACTAACTTGAAGGTTTACTCAAGCCTAAATGCCTAACCTACACAAGAGACGAATACCATATATACACACACAAAAGTGTTGCTTCTGTACTACTGCCACCTATGGGTATTCTCCTCCTTCCATGCAAATGAGAATTCAGGAAAACATTTTGTCTTGTAGACAGTCTACTCTGGTAAATTCAATTGTCATCCCACAACTAATTGAAAGCATAATGCCACTGATCCTATTTTTCCTGACTGCAAACATTAAGTGAAGTATAACAAATCTGGGCATCTTAGATTCCTATTATTGCAACTGCTCATTTCAAAAGAAATCAGATCAAAGACTCACTGATGGGAAGGGAGAAAAGAGGAAATTCTGCTTAGCCGAAAGAAAAATAAGTTAGATTTACCTTACGTTAGCAGAGATGAGTGACTATTGTATCATGCAGGTAGAACAGGCGGTTGTCTAGGGCAGCAAAATAATTATAGTGGCCATTTGATATTCCAGGGATAGTAGACATTGAGCATCCATTTTCAGGTGTGTCTGGGCAGCAAAAATCCTAGAAGTGGTGATAACTGACCTCTGCTAAAATTCATGCTCTTCTGGTCTGGGTATCTTCAAACTACAATTTATAATAGGATGTGCCCTCTGAGATGTGGCTGCTGTTTTCTTAGCATACTAAAGCATGTTTCCCTATGTAGAAGGGAAGCCAGTATGTCAAACCCTTTTTAAGTTATGCATGTTTGTACACTGCAGACAGACTTCTAAGCAACATTAACAAACTTGCCACACTCCCCCTGCCCCAAGTTGGAAGTCTTGGGAAAAAAGTGTGCAGTTTGACTGATTCATGGTATGGAGCTGTTAGAACAACACAGCATGTTGCTTGTATTGATAACACCCAGAAATAAGTCAGTGGCCAAAATACTCAATAGAAAGTGCCTAAAGTTAGGCATTTAGGTCCATATTCTCAAAGGTATTGAGGTGTCTATAACTTCCATTGATTTCAACTGGAGTTAGACGCCTAAATACCTTTGAGGATCCAAGCCTTAGATTGTAAGTTCCTTGGGGCAGGGACTGTCAGTTTGTTCAGCAGTTGCACAGAGCCTACACAATGCACTCCTGCTCCATGGTTAGGGCTCCTAGATACCACAGTATTATAAATAAATACTAATAATTTGAATTCCCATTTAAATGCTTAAGTAAAAGCACCATGATTTTCAGAGGTGCCGATCCTCATTCTAGAAGTCAATGGGAGCTATGGGTGCTCAGCACCTCTTAAAAATCACATTATTTTTTACTTAGGTTCCTAAATATGGATTTAGATGCCCAACTTTAGATAACTCTGTTTGAAAATGTTGGCCTGTGTTGAAAGTAGGGATCTGATTCAGCTCTCTAACTTATGTTGGTTTTACAATAGTGGAACATCATTTCCTCTGATGGATGGCTAGGTACAACCACAGAGGTGGGGGCGGGGAGGGAGGAGGGTATGTCCTCTCCAACTTTTTGCTGTTCTGAAGTTTGCCCACTAAATTCAGCCTCAGGACTCATTCACTCTCCCACCTCTAACCAATTTTTAAAAACCAGTTTACCTCACTCGTCCTTGTACCATTTTAAGTAAGATCAAAATCAGCCCCTATTTACAGAATTACTGACAAGACTAAATCACTGTGACTAATGCTTAAGCTGCAGCTGATGCTATTAATTATTCCATAGACAAAAACTGTGATATCTTTGAAAACAAATCAGTGTGGCATATGTATCTATACAGAATGTATTCAGCCCAATCAAAAAACATTTCTTTGACAGGCCTTTTATCATGCATTTATGTTATACGAGTAAACATTACACATTGACAAAGAAATGTATGGCTTCATCATATGCAAGTGGTCTAATTTTAAAGTAAGTGACCATTCTACATCCCTGCAAATCCAGAACTTCAAGGTGAGCATATTTTTAAAGTAAAAGGTGATCATAAGTGACAAAAAAGACTTTATATTAAAAATATATTCTCAATTATGAGAAACGAAGTGCTTCCCATTTTGTTAACTGTTAACACCGTTTTCTATCAAGAGTAACAGTAATATGTAGACATACAGATCCACCACAGTTTAGCTTTTCTTCAATTATCAAAAAGGATGACCAGGGACATTAAGAAATCAATCCACTATTGTCAGAGTTTAAAGTTGGGAGCTTTTAGACCTTTTAATTATCTTTTATTTTACAATAATTGAGACATTTGTGGTGGTTTACTGTGAATAAACTCTGTCTCCACACAAACCCTTCCTAATTTTAACCTTATTTTATTGCCTACAAGTTTCAGAGAGCTGGGGAAACGTATCAAATATTTAGCTCCAGATATTTAATAATCGGTATTCTATTGTTTAATAGTGGGAGAAAAACGGTGATTAATCACGATTAACTTTTTTGAGTTAATCGCGGTTAAACATGCGATTAATCGACAGCCCTACTCTAAAGACAACTCATTTCCATTCTGGTCCTTCCAAACAAAAGCTTACACCGCACAGACTATCCTGATCCCAGCAGACTTTACTGGAGCCATCAATCATTTATTACTATAAGTTGCACCATATTTGTAGAAAACAAATTTAAAAGTAAATGCACTAGATCTGTAGTTTCCAAAGCTTTGTGTCCATTGACTATTCAGCTCTGGTGCATCAAACTTTTACATATTCGGATTGCAAAGGGTTTTGTGGTAACACTCCACATTAGAAGATGGTGTCAGGGTATGTTAGAAAGTAATAGCGGATTAAATTGCCTCTAGACAGAAATAATTTTTGTGAACTACAGTAGTAATTATCACAGGAGAGTCATGGATAATTATTACTAGCTTATCCATTCTGAGTAACGAATTCTATGGAACTAGCTATGAAAACTAAACTACCACTTTTAAACAAAGTACTAGTTTTATATCCTAGTGAACAGCCATCATGCAAATTGTGTAGTGTCTATGGTATAGGCAGTGAGCAAGCACATGCCATTTTTGGTTATGGTTGTACAGAGGCAGCAGACATCCTGATAGGGAGAGGATCTCAGTATAACCAATGTCTCGTGACACTGTGCCTATGTTACCCAAGCTACTGTCTGACCAGCCAACCCAACAAGGAGTCTGCCTACAGGTCTAATAAAGTACCAGACACTGCAGGAAGCAACGTTCTTCTGGTCTGTAGCCCTACAATCCCAGCTGAAGTCCTGATCCTGCAAACTCTTACATGTGTGCTTAATTTTAAGCATGCGAGTAGTTCCATTAAACTCAATAAGAACTTAAAACACATGCATAAGTGTTTTCAGGATCCGAGCTTCTTATAGTCGGTAAGGTTTGTGGAACTCTTTCAGTCCATGTAGGTGAGAGGGCATTGATTCTTTGTCTAGTGCTAGGGACTGGGTCAGACAAGAACAAGCAACAAGCAGCATAATCACACTATGAAAAAAATGTTTTCTTTCTATGCATTAGGGTAGAAGCCTGATTCTCTCTCACTTTGGCCAGTGGAGTTTTTGTGACAGGAAGGGCAGTTGGATAATGATGCTTAGCTCTTTAAACCGTTCTCAGCATCTGCAAAGGGCTCTGCAATAAGAAGTTATAACTATCCAACATAACACTTACCTATCCACCTCACAGGGATTTTAACAGCCTTATTTAAAAAATGTGAATACTGAGGCCCATGTTTTCAGAAGCAGCCTCTAATGTTGGGTGTCCCACATCATCATTCATCTAGAGGTGCTTTCCCACAGCCATGCAGTGAATTGATGATATTTAGGGTGAGGACTCAGGAGCCTGTGATTCCCAGGCCCATTCCTCACAGCCACACCACTCCTCACAGAGGGGGCAAGGCAAAAGGAGAGAAACAGATCTGCTTTTTTAATAGGTGCAGAGACCAAGAAATAGAGGGAATGCTTTTGTCAAACATATGGCTCTGCTGGCCACCAGCCTTTTCATTTCCCACAAGGTAGGAGGAAAATGTATGGCATTATGCTTTTCAGACAGTGAGACACAGCGAGGAGTTTGTGCAAATTTCACAGTGTGATGCCTCCTGCATCGCTGATCTAGACTGAACTTTGTCAAATTTAAGTTCATTCCACACTTTATCAAAAACCTGTGTGTGGTAACTCCCCTACTTTGTTATGTATCTTATCTCCTAATAAATCTCACACAAGGCCTCTAAGGAAAAAAGGGCTTTTGAGGTCAGCGATTCCATACAGTCATTGATCCACTAGCCATTCCCCAGTCTGTTTCCTGCCCTGTTCCAAAGCCATCCTCTACACTGTCCTGGAGAAAAGTGCCCAGGGTCTGCTCAAGGCATCCTTGTTGCTCTCCTCCTCGTCCAAATACAGAGGAACTACATCAGCTCCATAGTGCTTGGGCCTTGGAAATGTACCGGGGCAGAACTTCATCCATTTACATTACTGGGAATTGGGTGTATATCCTAAAGAGATTGTCGCTCTTTAATGTGCAGATCCTAAAGAGGGACTTACCGTGTAACAATGTGACACTTCCACTTTTAGATATAGCTCACTCTGTTGCCAACTCATGATTTTATTGCAAATCTCATGATATTTGGTATCTTGCTTAAAGCCTCGGTTTTGGGGTGATGTTATTAGGTGAAAATTGCAGCTTTCATTTAAAATAAATAAATACATTTATAGCCTTCATGGTTGCAGAGAAAACCTTGGAAGCATGACTTGAGGGTAACCTAATGGCTCACAAAGCAGATAATGAAGAAAAAGAATCCATTTTTCAAAATCTCATTACTTGTATGTCAATTTCATGACTTTTTGTGGCCTGACTCATAATTTTGGGGAACTTGAGTTGGAAGTACTGGCTGAGGGGTCTTAACACCTCTGAAAATCAGGCCCAAGGTATATAACACGCTGCACCCAAAATCTGACACACCTAAAATTAGTAAATGCTTTTAAATATTGGCCATAGTCACTGGCTCAAGGTCATAAAGCTCCAGCAATGCTAGGAATACAATCCAGAGTCTTGACTGCCAGTTCTCTGCTCTAACCAGCAGACAGTACTGCCTAAGTACTCACTGACAATGAACAATGTTGGATGGTTTTAGAAAGCTGAAATACTTGATTGTTCATTGTGGGCCTGGCCCTGTCTAGTTCTTAGGGCCCCCCAGCTCTCATTAACTTCAGTGATTTGACCTTGCAGGATCAGGCCCTTAGATAATGTAAAACCAATAAGGCACAATTATCAGTGCAACTGCGTATGTTCCTTCGAGCTCTCCTGCTCATTCTGTGCCCACAGCAATTGGATAGTAATATCTTATATAAAAAAAGCACTTAGCAGATTCATTAGTGTCAGTCCAACTTAATTGGGGTATCAGCACAGTGCAATGTTAGACCTTAATTAAAAATATGCCAAATGAATCTAGGACCTTGAAATATCATAACATAATACACATGCATTGTGGGTACAGATTAGCTGTATATTTTTTTTCTTTGCTCTTCAGTCATTAAACAGACTGCCTCATTTACAGCAGTTTATATGATAATTGCTCATTTCAATAACACCAAGCAGACATTGGAAAACATCTTCATCAAAAAGGATGGAGATTACTCCTTGTGCATTTAGGAGAGGAATATGCTTTAGGACATAGTAAGTCAGAGGTCATAACACAATCATGGCTCAATGGATGCTGTAATGATCTTTTAGGGACTTCTTTAACTTGGATTCAAGACTCACCATTTGGTGCTCAGTATCAGAGTATTCCAGCATAGTTCTTTCTCTCAGAAAAACAGAAGTTCCTGTCTTATTCTTTCTGTGGGAAATCGTGGGTCTACAATTCCTAGTGAACAAATGTCCACATCACAAAAAACAACCACTGTTACGTGCCATTAATTTTCAACCTTGTTAGTGAGGCCAAGACTGGACACACACGGATATTTGTCTTCTCCATGTCAAGGTTGGGATCCTGGTGAAGCAACATGCACTGCAGCTACACACAGTGTACCCATTCCAGGGGATCAATCTCTCTAGCCTCCCCACAGCATATGGGTGTTATATAACAAACAGTAGGAAACATCACTTCTATCACTAAAGGATCAGAACTCCACTCCTTCACACTTCAGTTTAGGCCACATCCTGAGCTGAATACTCTATCTAGACACTTAAATGGCCCCCTCACTGTACTATCTGAACAGCTGCCAAGTGCTAATGAATGTATCCTCATGATACCCTGTGCAGAAAGGAGGTGGTATTATTCCCATTCTATACATGAGGAACTGAGGCAGAGTGAGACGAAATTACTTTCCCAGTGTCCCACAGAGAGTCTGTGGCAGAACTGGATAATGAGCCAACATATCCTGAATCCCCATCCAATGCCTTAACCACCAGAGCAGTCTCTCTCCCTCTCCTATTCCCACACATCCAAGCTTTTGTTTGCACTATTACTGCAATCTCTCCTTCCAGCCTCTCCACCAAATCTCAGTGTACAATTGGGCCATCTCTTGCCTTAACTCAAATGCCAGTGTGTGCGTAGACACTATAGTGATGAGCACCTGATAAGAACCTAACTAGGTTCTTAATAGCTAAATATTGGACCCTGCTCTTCTAGGGCCTCCTTGACTCTGCCCTCAAACCCACCTTCCATGGCTGCTGCTTTCACCATGTCACTCCCCTTCTTTAAGTATTTCACTAACACTTGTCTTCTGCTTCCAACTCATTGCATTGCCTTCTAGACTCTTCACCATCCAGTTCAGAGTACACTGATCCAATTCCTTCCCAGCTCCCACTTGCTCCCTTCCCTCTGACAACCCCTCATGCCCATCTACTCCCACTCTATCCTTTTCCCACTCTTGTTTCCCTTGTGTTCTCATTCCTGGTACATGATCCCTAAAGAGGTGCAACAAGCAGCCAGCCCCTCCTCTTTCAAATCTCTCCCCAAAGTCCACTTCTTCCATAAATAGTTCCACTAATGGTCACCCTCCTGATCTCCTTCATGTCTGAGTTCTCCCTCTCCTTGGTGCTCATCACAATTCCTTGATAAACTACTTCCACAAGAGTTGGTGTGTGTCAGCAACAGGGGATGAATTAAATAACTTGGCTCCTGCTGTTAACTGAATCAGCATCCCAGCAAATTAACTAGCAATGGCACAGTCATCTTACAGTAGACAAGCAATTCAAGGACAGCACAGGACTAGTTTGGGGCTTGGGATCCCTGGTTTCTCCAAACAATCTTAGGGCTAGTCTACACTAGAAGCGCTACATTGGCACAGATGCACTGATGCAGCTGCACTGCTGTAGCACATCTGGTGAAGACACTCTATGACCATGGGAGAGAGTTCTCCCATCAGCATAAAATTACTCCACCTCCACAAGAGGCAATACCTTTGTCAGCAGTAGAGTGTCTCCCACCAACGTAGCGCTGTCCACACCAGCACTTAGGTCAGTGTAACTTGCGTCACTGGGAGGGGGGGGGGGCTTTTTCACACACTGAGTGATGTAAATTACATCGATACGAGCGGTAGTGTAGATCTGCCCTTAATCTCACAGACTAGGTTGACTGTTTCTTGGATACCTACACCTATGCCTGTGTTGTTTGACTGCTCATTTTTTCATTGTCCACACCAAGTTTGCTCACTGAACTTGATATTAAATGCCGTATTATGTTTACTATGGATGGACAGCCTGTACACTGCTGCACATGCCACGTCTTGTACAAGTAGTACCTCCTCTGTCACAGTACATCTCAACACAGCAAGTAATACCTGCTGATAAACAAAAAGTCTGATTAACAGAGAAAACAAAGAAAGTTCACGTCCTTTGTGGTTGGCAGTCAAATAGGCTGGGTTACACTAAGTACCTGGGACACCCATTATATTCACTTGGACTGTTTAAAATGTTTCTAATCAGCTCCCTTACTGTGAAGGGTGTAGCAGGTTGAACAGCTGACTCAGAGTCAGCATGTTACACAGCAAGGTGTGGCAGATGCTACTCACCCCCTGAATCTGTTTGCTAACAGAGCCCAGGTATGATTAACTGATGCCTTTAAAAACAACAGGCTCCAAAGGTGTTGTCACTCAACCTTAGACAACTTCCTCAGTACACAGGTATCACTGTGCTCTGAGAGCCTGTTCAGTTCAGTAACTCACAGGGATATGTCACGGGAAGTGGAATAAGTTAAGTACTGTTAACATAAATAACAAGAAAACAAATCTCAGTGTAAGCTTTCTCCTGAGTTTGTCTGTTCTTGGGGTTTTCCTTGAAGGACCCCCACCCCCTCTCCAATCTATAGTTCTCTGTACTTCACAGAGATGCTCCACCCATCTTCTACCTGAGACAGAGCTAACAGGACCCACTTTCCAGCATGAGTCAGCACAAATAACTGCAGCTTCATGCTGGGTTCTGGCACCTGCCAACCTGTCACATTCACCAGGGAAGCCAACAGCATTTCTGGGGCTAAAGTATTAGGCTGGTATATGGATAACAGAACATCCAGTTATAAAAGCATAAATTAAAAATAATATTTAAGAACATTTAACGAGGTTTGTCAGGGGTATAAGCCTTCAAGCTTCAGGGGGGCTAGGAAGAAACTCTCTCTGTGGGTTCATTAATAAATGCCAACTGCAGAGTTTCTTACACCTTCCTGAAGAAGACAGGAGACTGGACTAGATGGACCACTGGTCTGATCCAACGGGGCAATTCCTACGTGCCTTTATTTAAACTGCTGCATCCATTCATGCCTCATGTACTCTCAGAATGTAATTCAATATTAGTTAAATAATATGCCATTAAAGGGAACTCTTACTGTATTATCTCTAAAAAGCCTGTTGACTTGGCTGAATGGGAAGTTATTGATGTGGAGCACAAAGATCTCACCACGGGACAGAACAGCCACGCTGTCAGCAAATTAATCATTTAACACCTTTTCTTGCTAGAGTGCAGAGCTGACCATTGCTACATAGCACACACAGTTGCACAGGTTAAAGTATAACAGCAACAAGCTTGACCCTTTGTATTGTCTCAATGATTAGCAGACCATCCCAATACACCCAGGGCCATGGTTTAACTAAGAAATGACTCATAGTTGTTTGGTGTGTCTACTTTCTCAACTGTCAATATGGCGTGGGAAGACAGGTGGTCTCTCTCAAGTAGATCAATACCAGACCATTTAGGGTTGAAACCAATATATTAAACTCCACCTAGAAAGCCAGGAGCAGCCAGTGCAGATAACAAAACACCAAGGCAATATGCTTGCAGCAATACTGCACTTAATGGTGGACTGCCACAATCTGGGCTAGCGTCAATTTCTGAATGGATTTAAGATGCAGCCCCAAATATAATGCATCACAATAATCTAGTCTCAAGATGACAAAGGCATGAATCATGCTAACAAGGTCGGAAAGGAAAGGTCACCGCCTTCTGGCAGATGCAAATGAAACAGGTCTCAAACACTGAAAGCTGATTAGCCACAATAACTGAGAGTCCAATCAAAGTTTCAAGCTATGACCACGAGTAACAAACAGTGGGCAAACACCCACCCTCAGTCAGAGGGGCCGAGATATGTTCATATCTTCTGGTTGCTTTTCCTAACTCTGTATTATCTAGACAGAGATGCAGCCAGACATGCCCCAATCGCAGACACTGAAAGAGGTGCTCAACTGCACCATCTGAGCTGTCAGAGGCAGAAATATACAGCTGTGTGCCATGCATTTTGAAGATACTGAAACCCACTAACAAGCATTCCTTGCTTATCAAACAGCCTCATATACACTTTGCACCAGAAGACAGAACCCTGCTGAACTCCCTATGACAGTCCCATTGGTGAAGAGGAGCAATTGCTCAACACTACCCTCTGGGATCTCCCATGAGCTAGGAAGGAAGCCACTTGCAAGCAAACTCATCCACTCCTCAAGGTGCATAGGTATGTCACTAGCACTCCCTGGTCATCAGTACTGAAGGCAGCTGACAGCTCTACTAGCACAGTCTCTGCACCATATCCAGGCTGACATACAGATTAGCACGAGTCAAGGAAACTGGAGGCATTTGGATACTGTGAGAGTTATCTGATCACAGCCATTTCAAAACTCTTAACCCCAAAGCTATATTTAACACAGAATGATAGTAGGCCAGATTGTCAATGTCAAGTGATAGCTTCTGGAGCCTAGGCCATTGTGACGTTATTGATATAAATTGGGACCATATAGAACATGGGTTGCAACCAAGGTCCTGTAGTGGCACCAAATCTTAAGTAAAGGGGGTCATATAAGGTGTCTAAGACCAGGTTCTGGGTTGCTGGTTATGATTATGCTGTCTGTATGTCTGTGTATCTGTGTATCATTTAGTAGTTGAAGTTATAAGTATTGGCTCTGTACTGTCTGTATTTTGTATTATGCTCTGCCTCTGGGAAGTGTCCCAGATAAGCGGATGTTAGCCCAGCCTAGCTGGCTTGATGGCCCATTAAGGGCCATCAGCTACACAATTGACCCATGGAGAGAAGGCAGACACGCCTTGTGACTCAGCAAAGTATGCAGGGACTGGCCCATGTGACTCCAGACTCCATTTCACTGTAATTTTCCACAGTGAAGACAAAGAGATTCTTACACCTGGAAAAGTCTATATAAGGCTGATGCATCATCTCCATCTTGTCTTCAATCCTGCTTCTGACCTCTGGAAGGACTTTGCTACAAACTGAAGCTCTGCATGAAGGACTGTTGACCCATCCCAGCGGGGGATGTTCCAGAGACTTAATCTGAACCTGCAGTTTACTCCAGCACTGCTGCAAGCCTGAACTAAGAACTTTGCCATTACTGTATGTAATTGATTCCATTTAACCAATTCTACCTCTCATCTCTACCTTTTTCCCTTTGTAAATAAACCTTTAGATTTTAGATTCTAAAGGATTGGCAACAGCGTGATTTGTGGGTAAGATCTGATGTGTATATTGACCTGGGTCTGGGGCTTGGTCTTTTGGGATCGAGAGAACCTTTTTCTTTTATTGGGATGTTGGTTTTCATAACCATTCATCCCCAGGACGAGTGCACTGGTGGTGATACTGGGAGACTGGAGTGTCTAAGGAAATTGCTTGTGTGACTTGTGGTTAGCCAGTGGGGTGAGACCAAAGTCCTTTTTGTCTGGCTGGTTTGGTTTGCCTTAGAGGTGGAAAAACCCCAGCCTAGAGCTGTAACTGCCCAGTTTAAGCAATTGGTCCTGATTTGGCACTCTCAGTTGGGTCCCGCCAGAATCGCTCCGTCACAGCCATGCCACGTGAAGCCAGAAGCCTGCCTTTCTTCAGGAAGATGCTGAGACTCTCCATTAGCACTGGGCCCAGCATTTCTACATTAGCGTTCCCCAGTCAAGAAAACATAAGCCCAGGTTCTGGCAAAAAATTCCTCCAACACCTCCACGGCCTAGCTAGCTAAAATTCAGAAGAGAGAATTTGTAGCATCTGTTCCTTGCATGAGACATACTCTGCCTCCATGGACACAGACTGTTCAATCAAATCCAAGCTATTTTCTCCTCAAAATGACTAGCAAGGCCCTCACAATGGGAGGAACTCTCATTGGCCACCAAGTATACAGCCAGTATGAAACAGGCTGTCAGACACGCAGGAGAAATCAGCTGGATATTGAGATTATGTGGCTGCTATGGTGAAAGCAAAGAATCACTTTGTCACAGCTGAGGTTGGTGCAGTCATGCTTAGTGAATGAACCCGGAATTGGGCCTAATGCAGGGGCGGGCAAACTTTTTGGCCTGAAGGCTGCATCAGGTTTTGTAAATTGTATGGAGGGCTGGTTAGGGGAGGAGGTCGTGGCCTGCCCCCCACCTCCTATCTGCCCCTCCCACCCAGGACTCCTGCCCCATCCACACACCCCCGCTCCCTGTCCCCTGACTGCCCCCGACCCCCCGCCACCCCCTCCAACCCCTCCTCTCGTTCCTGACAAACTCACCCCGGGACCCTGCCCCATCCAACCACCCCTTCTCCCTGTCCCCTGACTACCCCCTGCCACCCCATCCAATCCCCTCTCCTTCCTGACTGCCCCTTGGGACCCCTACCCCCATTCAGCCCCCTGTTTCCTCACCCCCAACCATCATCCACACCCTCTTCCCCGACCACCACCCCAAACTCCCCTGCCCTTTAGCCAACCCCTCCTGCTCCCTGCCCCCTTACCATGCTGCCTGGAGCACCAGTGGCTGGCAGCTCTACAGCCGCACCACCCGGCTGGAGCCAGGCCATGCTGCCACCACGCAGCACAGAGACCGGGTCAGGCCGGGCTCTCCAGCTGTGCTGCCCCACGAGCTCACAGCCTCGCCGCCCAGAGCATTGCACCAGAGGCAGAGTGGGGGAACTGAGGCTGCGGGGGAGAGGGGACAGCAGGGGAGGGGCTGGGGGTAGCCTCCTGGGCCAGGAGCTCAGGGGCTAGGCAGAACGGTCCCCATGGGCCGGATGTGACCCATGGGCCATAGTTTGCCCATCCCGGCCTAATGGGTAGGGCCAGAGAGCCAAAGGTCAGAGCCAGAAAAAGGGAACCATACCAACAGTCAGAGCCAGAGTCGGAAGCCAGGATCAGAGGTGGATTGGGAAGCCAGGAACCAAAGCAAGATGAAGGAGCAGGGTGTGTCATAGCAGACTGCTGAGGATCCACCTAGTTGCACAGACAACTTCCTGGTGATCTTACCAGGCTTAGGTAGTGCACCTGGGCCACACGGGCACCTTGGGAGCACAGCCAATCAGGCCCTCTGTATGGGGCACATCCTGTGGTGCTTGGGTCCACAAGGATCAGAGCCAATTGCTGCTCTGCCAGAGCTGTCAGGCGGTGCTGTAGATGTAACAGTTGCTCAGGGACCAGCAGGCCCAGGTTCTAGTGCTGTGGATCCTCACACTCTCCTTTGCCACAGCCACGGCATAAGAGTTTAAACATCTTCATGATGCAATCAGCCAGCATCACACACAGTTCTACCACCAGCACCCTCGTCATCTGATTACTCAGCATAATGCTGAGTAATCCCCTAACCCACGATAGTGGTATACAATTTAGAGAAGCTTAGCAACAGACAGACAAACTCAGCCCAGGTGGAAGCAGGAAAGGGATGCAAGTGGAGCAAGACAGTGAAGCCAAATGGATTGCAAGAAGGCTGATTTTGCCCCAGGAAACTGGAAGGCATGTGTTTAAACACACACCACTGGAAACTATGATGGGGAGATGCTCAGTGGCATTTCCTGGAAAAAGACTAATTGTGGTTTCCCAAAGACCAGAGAAGCTAAATACTGGTTTAAGAAAAATGAATCTACACTTATATTTAGTGAGTAAACGAGTTTCTGCGGCTGGTTTTTCTTCTCCTTTATTGTAAATGGGCAGCTGTACAAGTAACTAGAGATAGGAAAGCTGGCTTGATAAACATTTCTGTTCTGTCCTTTTGGCAGTCCCTGTTTTTTTAAGTCATGCAGGTTTTCATTCTAGCAAGCAAATGCATTAGCATTCCATGGCCTTACTCAAGTGTGTAAAAGATAGTAGCTTTATTAGTGCTATTACTTTCACATATTTGCTGCTGTAAGAGATTCCCTCTTGGATAAGGCAGGCAGCAATTGCTGCAGCTAGAGGCTTAAGAGTTTTCCGACCCCATTTTCTCAGACTAAATTTTTATCCTTTCCATTTTTCTCCTTTCTTCTTACTTCCAGCTGCTCCTATCATAGAAGACATTTCCCCTTCTGATAGGAGGATGCAGAATGTCAGTGTCCGTCTACAAATGGGCTGGTGTCCTGTCATCTTCCCTATCAGAGTGAACTCATGCCTCGAACAACAGATGTTGCCGGCAATGCAACTTTATAAATGCCACTAAAGTTCCTTCTGAAAAGTAGTTACTGGGCATGAACACTTAACATATGTACTGCCACCTGGAAAAAGAGAGAGAGAGCCTGTGTGTGTCTGTGTGTTGGGGAGGTCAACTGACTTATGACACCCAAAAAAGATTCTCAAAACTAATTGCCAAATAATTATAATAAAATTATAATTTCACTTTTATAGCATCTCTTAGCAGAGGATATCACTGCTATTTGCAAACATCAATTAATTAAGCCTCATACTCCTGAGAGTTAGTCAGCTAATTTTTGCCTATCTTGTTTAGATAATACAGTGATGCATGCTATAGAAAAATCTAAGTACTGATATATTATTATTGAAGGTTCTGGGTGCTAATGTTAAAAAATTATTAATATTAATTGCAGACTTGTCCACTATCATTCCTATATCGGTTTCAGCATTCTTCTTCCCTAGTTTCTGTCTCCTACCAAAACTGTTCCAGATTATTTTGCTCTAGACCTGTCATTTTTCCAAGATGAATATGGTTTTATTATTTTCTGATGCTGTTCCTAATCCCTCTGGTAAATTAAGTGATATGCTCAAGGTGATATAGGAAGTCAGTTTTCAAAATTGGAGCTGGAACCCAGAATTTGTGTTTTCTAGTTCTGTGCTCCATCCACACCACCATTTTTTAACTCAGCTCTAAAAACCACTCAACTTTGTCCACTTTGGGGTTCTTAAACATACACATGAGAACTGTGAATTAGGGAGGAGTAACTAATTTTGCCCTAATTATGTCTCTGTTTATCCTGAGCATTTAAATGGCCAAACTGTTGCTGTCATAGATAGAAAGAGCTGAGATCAGCCCTGCAAAGCTTCATGTGAGGAAGTACCCATCACTTCAAAGAGAGTTCCTCATCAGGAAGGCTTGCAAAATCAGTGTCTAAATCTTCATATGTCTGGACTGCTTCTTTTCCAATTGTGTTGGGTTTTTTACATGTTTAGTAACAGATATCAGTCTATGGAGTAGAATAATGACCACAGTCCCTCGGAACTAGGGATTGTACCACTGGATCCACATAAATGTGGGTTTTCAGCCTCTCTCCTAGCCTACCCCCACAGTGGCTTTCTACACCAGCCTATGCAGGACCAGCATGGAGACCCTTTCCATGGCATGTAGGTTGAGTGCTGGCAAGGCTCAGACAGCAGACCCCAGGAACAGCCTGTCTGAGGGGCTCCGATGGATTCGTGTGGAAGGATATTGTGATCTTGTATGGAGAACATTTCCTGATAAAGGTATTAAGCACTGAAAGTACAGTGAGAAAATAGATATGAATAATCTTTAACCAAAATAACATCCCCAAAGAAACTGAACATGTTTCAGCAGTGAGGTAGACAAACTGGTAAAATTCATCCTTAATGTAAGCACATGGAAATTAACGTAGCTCTCCATGACATACACTTGGTCTTTTATCAGCTAGGTTAGAGTGTTTGCTTCACTTGCTCTTATCTATTTAAGGTAACTATCAGCTTGATAACGAAGGACCTGATCCAAAGCCCACTGAAGTCACTGGGAGTTTTTTCCATTTACTTCAAGGGGTTTTTGGTCAGGTTCTAAATCCCAATAATAATGAGGGAAATTTAATAGTATTACATTAGCCACCACATAGCTTCCATATTTTTCAATGAATGCAGTGAAAAGATATCAAGGACAACTAAGAAAAAACAATCATATGAGAATTAAAATTCAGAGATTCTTCCTAAAATTAACTGAGATCTATTTACAGAGTCAAACTGGTAAGATCTGATTGAATATTGGCCTGATTCTGTTGTCATGCCCATTTTACACTGGTGTAACTCCACTTACTTAAACACTTACTCCTGATTCACACCAGAGAGACTGATCGGAGACTCAGGCCCTTGTGTTTGCTTTAGTCATCCAAAAACCGGAAAGAACAATAAATTTCCCAAAATTTAGTTGTAAGATGCTCAACAAATGGAGGGCCTATTAAAACACTGCCCTCCTTTGTATGCAATAGGGAATAACATTTTCAAATGCACCTAAGCAATTTAGGAGGCTACATCCTCTTTTCAAAAGCGATTTATGCATTTAGGAGTCTAACTCCTATTGACTTTCAATGAAACTTAGGCTCCTAAGTCTCTTTGGACAACGGGACTTTTGAATATTTTACCTTAGGTCTAAATAGAAACTCAGAAATTACCAGAAAGAACACATTACCTGACCCTACTACAGGATCTGCAACTGTCTCCAACTCCACTAAATTAGCTCTGAAATGTCTGCCTTCATCAGAACTGCTCTGGGCACTGAGATGCCCATGCCATGTTTGCTCCAGGCCCTCCCATCTTGTGCCTGTGACATGCCCAAACTGAGCAGGAAAGGGAGTGTCCTATTCTTTCTGTTTCAGGTACACCTCTACCTCAATATAATGCTGTCCTCGGGAGCCAAAAAATCTTACCACATTATAGGTGAAACCGCGTTATATCGAACTTGCTTTAATCCACCGGAGTGCCCGGCCCTGCCCCCCCGGAGCACTGCTTTACCGTGTTATATCTGAATTTGTGTTATATGGGGTCACGTTATATTGGGGAAGAGGTGTATTTCTACTTAAATATCTTTTAACCAGCATCTAAATGGTTCTACAATAGTCTTAAACACAGTTATTTTACACCCAGAGTTCTGCCTGTTAATGAAATCAGAAACAAGTTATGCAATGTAAATTTGACCAACGTCATCCCCAGAAATAGACAACCAATAAGCCTAACACAATGGCGACAGTGTAACATTGGTACTAATTACAGACAGACAGTAGCAGAGCTGAAGGGCTAGAATGCATAGCAAAGAGCAGATTTCTGGAATGAGCCAGGAACAAGACGTACTTGTAAAGCAAATACTTTGTGGGATGCCACTGTGAAGACGGTTTCACCATCTCCATCTCATACTCCGAGACCAGGAGAGAGCCTCTTTAAATCATTAGTGAAATTGCAGCATATTATTATTTGAAAAGTTCTTCACAGCAGCATTCGTGCTAAAGTACCTAGTACGGAAGCTGTATTCATAGCTTCCATAGCTCATCAAGCCCTAGGAGATTCTACCACAGTGTTAGACCCCCACTTAAACAAGTGTTGG
Organism: Mauremys reevesii; assembly: GCF_016161935.1. Taxonomy (NCBI): domain Eukaryota; kingdom Metazoa; phylum Chordata; order Testudines; family Geoemydidae; genus Mauremys; species Mauremys reevesii. The sequence continues at coordinate 279,200,310 of NC_052623.1, read as the reverse complement.
ACGTGCTGCACTGAAGCCATGGTCAAAAAGCTCTCAGCAAACCGTCTTCTCCTGCCCACATTTGGGGTCATGTTTCCACTGCTGCTGGGAGCCTCTAGCTGACTCCTTATTTGTATGCTTTCTCTCGGCTGCCCCACTCCCATGCCCTGTTTGTCTCCTACTGGGGCAGAGCTTCAGTTGGTACAAGTCATCAGAGCTCCACTGGCTTCAGTGGAGCTATGTCATTTACCACTGGTGCAGAGTATGGGAGCCAGCAACCAAAGAGCAAACACCAGCAGGTGCCCTCCTCCCCACTAAATCACCTCAGAAAGGGGGAGCACAAGAGATACAGGAGAGTGGAAGGAGGACTGTGAGGAGGACATGAGAATAGAAACAGGAGACACAGTGATAGGAGACGATGGAAGCAGAGAAAAATGTGGAGTGGGGACAGGAAAAGGGAGAGCACAAGGCAGGGGACTAAAACACACAAACAAAAGCAGAAGGGCCGTAAGGGTTGCCACCTGCCCAGGTTTTCCCAGGATTGTCCGTTTTTTGAGGGAGCTGCCCTGGGAAACCTGTAAGGGTGCTCAGACACTGCCAAATGTCCAATGTTCTGGGCTCAGCATCTTCCTGGATAGCCTGGGGTTTTGTACCTCAGAGGTGGCAACCCTAAAGGACAGATATGGAACCACTGGGGGTTTGACAGCAGAGCATGTGGACCTAGAAGTGATGGAAAGAAGGAGAGCAATGGGGTGGGTTTGAGGGAAAGCCAAGAGATGAACGATCAGCTTCGCTGATGGCTTGAAAGGAACCATTTATACCTAGACTGTACTTGGCTACTCCCTTGCCTTACATGGGGGAGGGCACAAAGAGCTGCCCAGCAGATGGTCACAATTAGTCTCTGCCCATCCTGGTGCACATATTCTGCTCCCCTTCTCCACCCCCAGCTGGTGGGGAAGCAGCAGGGTAGTCCCCCCCCCCACCACACACACACACACACACACTGCCCATGCAGAGGGGTGTACGCAGTACCTCTTCTGGCTCCAGAGCAGACGCCCTCCAACAGGCACATACTATTTACTTGCTTGTCATCTGGCTAGCTGCAGCCCTCCCCCGCCTCCCATGCCAATTGCTTGTCATGAGCAGGAGTAATCTGTCTGCCCGATATGGGGTGTGCATGCATAAGTATGTGGGTTATTCCCCCTGTGCCCTAACCCTGCTCTGGAATGCCCCTTTGCCCTAACCCCGTGTGCTAACCCTGCTCTGGAATGCCCCTTTACGGCTCAGGTCCGGGAGGAACCTGCAGAGCACTTCCCTCTGGGTTCGGAAAGGAGCCACAATCAGCACAAAACCATGCCTTAAATTCCCGCATCCCCATCCAGTGGCTGTGGCTTCACAGTGTCGGTCTAATCACACACACACACAGTTAATATTTCCTGGGAAAGCAGGTTTTTGCCGGACACAGCAGGGTATGCAAAATGGGCTGCATTAGTCAAAATGATTGAACCGCTCATCTGAATAAAGGAAATAGCATTGCTGTGTGTTATTTACCCAACAACATTTTAGCAATGCTCAAGTAATCATTTCCTAATGTCTCTATTGACCAAAACCCAGCACTTCCTAAAGATCTAATCCTGTTATCATATGCCAGTTTTTCTAACTAGAGATTGATTACAATTAGAACTACTCATTAAATTCAAAAATAGATAAATAATGAATAAATGCCAGTCTTCCCCCCCTCCTCTTCTCCCACTAAAGCTTGAACAATGCCTGCTGGTTGTCTCTGCATCCTGCCCAATATGCCCTTTCCCCAGCATAAGAAAGAACTATACTGTGTCTAAAACAACATGTTTAAATTCTGCCTTCAGTGGAATATTGCTTCTCTGAGAGCTCAGACAGACAGCAGTGAATGACACTCTTTTATTAAGAACATTTTTCTTACAGAAAGTCTGATTTTTGGACTTTAAATGGTCAGCACAATCTCCATTTTGGACTCAGTCCTGCAAATCCTGCATCTTGGCAGGGGGCTAGACTAGATGAACCTTGTGGTACCTTCTAGCCCTATGTTCTATGATTCCAAATGCTTGTCAACCTGTGTTACTGTACTCACATGATTAGTCCCTGTGGTCCATGAGATTATCCATGCAAGCAAAATTACTAATATGTTTATAAGATATGCCTACTCATTATGTCACTTTGTCCCGCTCCGGTGTTAGAGAGATATGAGCCTGCTACAGCCATCGGTAAGAAAGCTGCATCCTCTAGCTCAGGCAGTGGTGGCTCATGTATTAAGATCCAGAAGTCCCAGAGCCAAGTTGGTTGGTCTTAGACCAGTGGTCCATATATCCTGTCTTCCAAGTGTGGCCAATGCCAAGTGCTTCAGAAGGAATGAACAGAACAGGTAATCATCAAATGATACATCCCCTGTCATCCAGTCCCAGCATCTGGCAGTTAGAGGCTTAGGGACACCCAGAGCATGGGATTGTATCCCTGACCATTTTGCGTAATAGCCATTGATGGACCTTTCTAATTCTTTTTTGAACCCACTTATATTTTTGGCCTTCACAACATCCCCAGGCAATCAGTTCCACAGGTTGGTATGTTGTGTAAGGAAGTACTTCCTTTTGTTTGTTTTAAACATGATGCCTATTAATTTAATTAGGTGACCCCTGGTTCTTGTGTTATGTGAAGGGGTGAAAAACACTTCCTTATTCATTTTTCTCCACACCATTTATGATTTTATAGACCTCTATTATATTCCCCCCTTAATCATCTCTTTTCCAAGCTGAACAGTCTCAGTTTTTTTCATCTCTCCTTGTATGGAAGCTGTTCCAGTCCTTTAATCATTTTTGTTTCCCTTCTCTGTACCGTTTCAATTTTTAATACATCTTTTTTGAGATGGGGCAATCAGAACTGCATTCAGTAATCAAGCTGTGGGCATACTAGGGATTTATATTGTGGCATTATGATATTTTCTGTCTTATTGTCTATCCCTTTCCCAGTGGATCCTAACATTCTGTTCACCTTTTTGACTGTTGCTGCTCACTGAGTGAAAGTTTTCAGAGAATTATCCACAATGACTCCACAATCTCTTTCACGAGTGGTAACAGCTTATTTAGATCCCATCATTTTGTATGTGTAGTTGAGATTATGTTTTCCAATATGCATAACTTTCTATTTATCAACACCAAATACCTGTCAAGTATCAGATGGGTAGTGGTGTTAGTCTGGATCTGTAAAAGCAGCAAAGAGTCCTGTGGCACCTTATAGACTAACAGACGTATTGGAGCATGAGCTTTCGTGGGTGAATACCCACTTCGTCGGATGCATGTCACCCACGAAAGCTCATGCTCCAATACGTCTGTTAGTCTATAAGGTGCCACAGGACTCTTTACCAAATACCTGCCATTTTATTGTCCAGGCACCTGGTTTTGTGAGATTCTATTCTAACTCTTTGCAGTATGCTTTGGATTTAACAATCTTGAGTAATTTTGTACCATCTGCAAACTTTTCCACCTCACAGTTTACCCATTTTTCCAGATCATTTATGAATTGTTGAGCAGCACAGGGCCCAGTACAGATCCTTGGTGAACCCCACTATTTGCTTCTTTCTACTGTGAAAATTGACTGTTAATTCTACCCTTTATTTCCTATCTTTTAACCAGTTTACTGACCCGTCAGAGGACTTTTTCTCTTATCCTCTTACTGCCTACTTTGCTTAAGACCCTTTGGTGAGGGACCTTGTCAAACACTTTCTGAAAATCCAAGTATAGTATATCCATTTTGTGATACTACATACTGTGTGAGGGATAGCTCAGTGGTTTGAGCATTGGCATGCTAAACCCAGGGTTATGAGTTCAATCCTTGAGGAAGCCACTTAGGGATCTGGGGCAAAAATTGGTCCTGCTAGTGAAGGCAGGGGGCTAGACTTGATGAACCTTTCAAGGTCCCTTCCAGTTCTAGGAGATTGGTATATCTCCTATTATTTATTTACAGTAATATGGTTGCCACTTTTACAAAAGTGTGATAAATCTTGTACAAAGTATGCCTTGTAAGGTATCATTGGAAAAATTATAACGTGCGGTGTATTATTATCTAGTTATAAGGTGTGTTTCAACGTTGTGTATGGAGTTATGAAATTTTGCTATGCGGTTGTAACTCAAACCAATTGCGAGCCTGGGAAATGCCCACAGGCTAGCTCTTCCAGAGTAACAAAAGATCTATAAACAAACACTCCTGCTTGTCAGTCCCAGAGACACCTCCTACATCACTTCCACATAGAAGAGGCAGGCAAAGATTTGCAATTCAAATGAAGGGCTGGTGGAAGAGCAGGTAGACTTTGGAGCTGTGTAACCCACCATGTAGCCAATGAAGACCTAACTCCATGGCACAGCCAGGATTTTTCTAGAAAAGGGGGAAAGATATAAAAGGAAAGAACAAAGGCCCCTGATTACCTCTTTCCTACCTCATCTCTGGAATAATTTACCTTTGACAAGGAAAATTCTGAACAAAAGTCTGAGGGACCCAAAACTATTTGGGAAAATCAAGAGAGACTGATAAAAAACTAGCAGATATAACATCCCTGCTAGCATTTTAGATTTACAAGCTTTAATTCATGTATTTACCTATCTATCTCATAAAACTGGAAGGGATCTTCAAAAGTCATCAAGTCCACCCCCTGTTTTCACTAGCAGGACCAAGTACTGATTTTGCCCCAGATCCCTAAGTGGCCCCCTCAAGGATTGAACTCACAACCCTGGGTTTAGCAGGCCAATGCTCAAACCACTGAACTATCCCTCCCCCATTTTACCTGCTTTAAACCTCTGAATAACTCTAATTTCTTTCTTAGCTAATAAACTTTAGTTACTGAAGTAACTAACTGGCAGCTTTATCTTTGGTGAGATTATGAGCATCTGGTGACCTGGGGTGAGTGACTGATCCTTTGGGATTGAGAGTAACCTAATCATAGGTGCTGGAACTAGAGGTGCTGGGGGTGCTGCCGCACCCCCTGGCTTAAAGTGGTTTTCATCATGCCCAGCATTTACAGTTTGGTTCAATGGATCTCAGCACCCCCACTATGAAAATTGTTCCAGCACCCTTGAACCTAAAGTGTAGTGATTTCTGGTTTTAATAACCTTTCATCACAGTAGTCCAGTGGAGCTGGGTGGTAAATGAGACTGGAGTGCTAAGGGGACTGTCAGTGGCTTTATGGTGAGCTAATAAAGTGACCCAAGAGCACACACATACTGTTGGTTTGGTTAAATCTAACTATAGAATATACCACTAGTTTGGGAGTGTTTGTCCAGTTTGGACAGTCTCCTTGTCAAGTGCTGGAAACGGGCCATTTTCATTACCACTACAAACAGTTCTTTTTCTCTGCTGCTGACAACAGCTCACCTTAACTGATCACTATCCTTATAGTGTGTATGGTAACACCCATTGTTTCACGTTCGCTCTGTGTGTGTGTGTGTGTGTGTGTGTGTGTGTGTGTGTATGTGTGCGCGCGCGCGCGTCTCTTCCTTCTGTATTTTCCACTGCATGCATCTGATGAAGTGAGCTGTAGCCCACGAAAGTTTATGCTACAATAAATTTGTCTCTAAGGTGCCACAAATACTCCTGTTCTTTCTGTTACCTAATACTAGCACTCACAGTGTGACCTCCATTAGACCCCCGTGACACACTTCATCACCCTTGTCGACAGGTTCGTTGACACTCTCAAAGAATTTTAGTAGCTTGGTGAAGCATGATTTCCCTTTACAAAAGCCACCTTGACTCTTCCCCAACAAACTGTGTTTATCTTTGTGTCTGATCATTCTGTTCTTTGTTATAGTTTCAATCAATTTTCCTGGTACTAAAGTTAGGCTCATCAGGCTGAAATTGCCAGGATCACCTCCAGAGCCTTTTTTAAAAATCAGCGTCACATTAGCTATCCTGCAGTCATCTGGTACAGAAACTGATTTAAGTGTAACATACTCCAGTTAGTAGTTCTGCAATTTCATATTTGAGTTCCTTCAGAACTCTTGGGTGAATCCCATCTGGTCCTGGGGACTCATTACTGTTTAATTTATCAATTTGTTTCAAAACCTCCTCTAGTGATGCCTCAATCTGGGACAGTTCCTCAGATCTGTCACCTAAAGAGAATGGCTCAGGTGTGGGAATTTCCCTCACATCCTCTGCAGTAAAGAGGATGCAAAGAATTAAGTTCCCTTCTCCTCAATGGCCTGGACTTCCTTGAAAGATGTCCCTATAATTAAGGCGCTGGACTGGAAGGTAGGAAAATTGAGTTCTATTCCTGGATTTGATGAAGACTTCCTGTGTGGCCTTGGGCTAGTCCGCTGCCATACTTTAGCTTCCCCAGCTGTAAAATGGGCATTAATATACTTCTCATCCTCACAAAGGCCTTATGAGGGTAAATGCACTGATTGTTTGTGGGACAAATACTAAAGGTGATAAGCATCACAGAAAAACCTCTAAGTAATTAAATCAATAAACAAATGTTATTCTTTTGATTTATCTTACTCTATTTTCAAAGCCACATACTCCAACATGACACCACTACTGTGCGTTATGAGGAAGTGTTCTGCATCAGTAACCTGGTGCAGAGGCACACAGTCTCCATGCAAAGGCCTCCTGCAGATCTTGTGGGATACACAGGGCTTGATCAACAAATCCCCTGCTTGTTTTACAGGGAGAAACTCCTCTTGCTCTGATGGCACAATCTGGGGAAATCTTTGTGAGGGAAGGGTTAAGACAATGCTTAAAAAAAAAATGCTACAAGCTACCTCCAGGAGGCAATCTGATGCCCTCAGAAATCACTGTGAAGTTTCTGCAAGGTTTCCAATAGAATACAGTCCAGCTTTCCACCAAGGGGGTATAATTAAGAATAACGGGTTAAACTGAGAAAATGAAAATTGAAGATGAATGTCCAGGAATATTTCTAACAGACAGGTCCATTAAACTGTGAAATAGTTTCCTACAGCAACTGATGAACGCTTCATTGCCTGATTTATAATTAGACTGGAAAAGTACCATAGAATATACCACAGGGAAATATCCTGCATTGTCAGAGATTAATAATATGACCCAACAGGTTTTTTTTCCCCATCTCTAATTTACAGGATTCTATGATTTTCTTACTTTACCTCTTAGTTTCATAGATTCATATATTCCAAGGCCAGATTGGCTAGTCCAACCTCCTATATAACATAGTCCATAGGACTTCCCCAAAACAATTCCTTTTCAACTCGAGCATATATTTTCAAAAGCATCCAATTTTGATTTAAAAATTGCCAGTCATGGGGGATCCACCAAAACCTGGGTAAATTGCTCCAGTGGGTAATTACCCTCGCTGTTAGAAATGTACAACTTATTTCCAGTCTGAATTGTCTAGCTTCAACTTCCAGCCACTGGCTCTTGTATAACTTTGCTAGCTTGAAGAGCCCATTATCAAATATTTGTTCCCCATATCTGTACTTAAAGATGGTAATCAAGTCACATCTTAACCTTTTCTTTGTTAAGTCGTCACTACGAGGCATATTTTCTAATCCTTCTATCATTTTCATGGATCTTCTCTGAACACTCTCCAATTTATCAATCTCCTTCTTGAACTGTGACACCAGAACTGAACACAATATTCCAGCAGTGACCACACCAGTGCCAAATAAAGAGGCAAAATACCTTCTCTACTCCTACTTGAGATTCCTCTGTTTATGCATCCAAGGATCACATCAGCTCTTTTGGCCACAATATAGGGCTAGTCCTGGGTTTTCTGTAGCAAAGCAAAACAATACGTAAATACAACAATGGCCTGCTCAAAGACATCAAAACCTACCAGTGCGTAAAAATGCAATTACCATGGAGCTGAATCTGACCCAGGAACTATAAAAAAACAAAAGTTAACCAAATGTTGGTTGAGCATTCTACCACAGAGCAGCCACGAAATAATGTAATCACACACACTGCCATCCCAAATTTGGCAAAATACCCAACACGTTTGCTTAGATCTTGCATTTTATTATTATTTTCGATTTTTAAGAAAACATGAATCAGTATTGTTCCTCACATAAATTAGGGTGTTGTGCCAAGGCTTGTAAGTGTCCAAGGTAACAAAAGCGCAACTCAGGCCATTATATAGAATTGATTATAAAAGCAAGCCAAAGCCGGAAATAGAAAGAACAGTACGAATTGCATTGTTCATGTTTAAAAAAACTTGTTTCAAGGCTTCTGGCAAACAGGGTTGGCGTAACAAGGAACTAAAAGATTCTAGAAATGGGAGGAAACTTTTATAGTTGAAATCACCAAAATGAGTTATGACTGGTTAATTTTAATGAGATGAGGTCACTACCCCTATTTGAATCATCTTTATCTTGGGGGGAGGGGGTCATCACTAAAAGAGCCAAAGGAATGGCAGCATGGGAAGGGGCATGTTTCACCATCATGGCTGCTCCTCTTCCCACTGTCTCCTGGGACCCTGTGATTCACCATGACACCACTGAGCCTTCATCATCCTGATACTGAAAGTTGACCTACCCAGAATGAGCCAGAGAGAGGGAACCAAACCACACCCAATATCAACCAGCTTCAGCTAAATCCTGGACTTCTAAAATGAAAATCGGAGGTTCCGGCTGTCACCCTGTCCTAGAGTTGCCACTTTTGGTTGGATGTATTCCTGGAGGTTTCATCACATGACATAATCTTTAATTAAAGATTAATCTTTAATTCCTGGAGACTCCAAAACAATCCTGGAGGGGTGGCAACTCTACCCTCTCTTTAGTGTGTCATTTTCCTTCTCCACCTTATTTCTCCTCTGGGCTTGTCTACGTGGCACAGATTTGTAAAGTGCTCTAAGGCGTTGTGCTCCAACTGCTCTAGGTCCACAGGAACAAGGTTCTTTTTAGAGCAGGCCAGCAGGGTCTACATGTGGCAGTTAGAGTATAGCACATTAGTGCGCTTTACAAATCACACCCCTGTGGTGCGTTTTGCTGTGCTGTGTAGACAAGCCCCCTGTCCCAACTTCCTCTTTTTTGTCTTATGTCTAACAGGAGCCTGGCTTCAGTGGCCAAATTGTCTCCACCCTTTGCAACATCACTGTGAGCTTGTGACCAGAATCTGAGCTAAAAGTGATGCCTTAAACAGCCTGTGACCAGTAAAAGTCTGCCCGATCTCAGAGAGAGGCTGATGGGCTGTGCCTACAACTTTGTAGCAGCAGGGCTTGGCTACACTTACAAGTTGCAGCGCTGGGAGTTACAGCGCTGCTCATGCAGCTGTGTAAGGGCCAGCGCTGGAGTGTGGCCACACTGACAGCTACCAGCGCTGCAGTGTGGCCACACTTGCAGCACTTTCCAGCGCTGTATTGAGAGGTGCATTGTGGGCAGCTATCCCACAGAACACCTCGTCCCGTTTTGGCGCCGTTTTGGCGCTGAGTATTGTGGGAAGGGGAAGGAAGTGTGCGGGTCATTCCGCTTCCTGTTTGCCAGCGCCCCGTGGTGCATCGCTTCACATCCCAGCATTCATTCCGGCAGCGTTTGGCGCCATTGTGAGTGTCTTTCTGTTACTCTCTGTGAATCGCGATTTCTGTGGCAAATGGAGCCCGATCTGCTGAGGACTCTGCTGATGAGTGTCACCAGCACAACACGTTTGGCAGTCGAGCTATTCCTTCAGCTCCAAAGTGACAGTGAGGAGTCCGACGATGATATCAATATGGATTTGTCTGCCGCGTGTGACACTAGAGTGCTTGCGGCATTCACGGAAATGCTCAGCACCGTTGAACGCCGCTTTTGGGCTCGGGAAACAAGCACTGAGTGGTGGGATCACATCGTCATGGAAGTCTGGGATGACGAGCAGTGGCTGCAGAACTTTCGTATGAGAAAAGCCACTTTCATGGGACTGTGTGCTGAGCTCGCCCCCACTCTGCGGCGCAAGGACACAAGATTGAGAGCTGCCCTGATGGTGGAAAAGCGGGTGGCTATTGCAATCTGGAAGATGGCAAATCCAGACAGCTACCGGTCGGTCGGGAACCAGTTTGGTGGGAAAGTCGACCGTGGGAATCGTTTTGATGCAAGTTTGCAAGGCAATTAATCGCATCCTGCTAAGAAAGACCGTGACTCTGGGGAGCGTGCAGGACATTGTGGATGGCTTTGCACAAATGGGTTTCCCTAACTGTGGAGGTGCGATAAATTGGACGCATATTCCTAGTCTGGACCCCCCCCACCTCGCATCAGAGTACGTAAATCGTAAGGGTATTTCTCTATGGTTCTCCAGGCGCTTGTGGATCACCGCGGGCGTTTCATTGACATTTACACAGGCTGGCCTGGAAAGGTGCATGATGCACGCATCTTCGGAACAGTGGCCTGTTCAGGAAGATGCAGGCAGGGACTTTTTTCCCAGACAGGAAGATCACAGTAGGGGATGTCGAAATGCCCACTGTGATCCTTGGAGACCCCGCATACCCGTTACTGCCTTGGCTCATGAAACCCTATACAGGGAAGCTTGACAGGAGCAAGGACCGGTTCAACTACAGGCTGAGCCGGTGCAGAATGACTGTGGAGTGTGCTTTTGGGCGTTTAAAGGCTCGCTGGAGATGTTTGTATGGGAAGCTAGACTTGGGGGACAGCATCCCCGCGGTTATAAGCGCTGCTGTACCCTCCATAATATTTGTGAAGGGAAGGGTGAAACATTCAGTGAGGCATGGACCACCGAGGTTCAAGTCCTGGAGGCTGAATATGCACAGCCAGAGAGCAGGGCTAATAGAGAGGCCCAGCACAGGGCTTCAAGGATTAGGGATGCCTTGAGGGAAGAATTTGAGGCTGAAAGCCAACAGTAATGTTTGCTGCCTTGCATGGGAGTGAATTGCACTGCTTACACTGTTATTCTATTATCCATAATAATAATATGATTTGCAGTGCCTCTTTCTTTACTGGGCTAAGGTGTCTTTCACTATCTGCTATAATAAAGACTGTTTTCAAAGCCAAGAATTGTTTTATTGAAAAGAAAAACTTCCTTGACAGACAGACAGACACACAACATTTCATTAACACAAGAGGGCAAGGGTGTGGGTTGGTGAACTGTACAGTCACAAGTTTGCATATGCCATGTCTGGATTGCTGTTTAATGAATCCTGCACTTCAGGGTGCATATACTGCATGGTGATGGGGTTGAATGCAGAGGTAAGGGTGGTGGTAGGTATCAGGGCTGGTTGGGGAACGTACAGGTGTTGGAGGCAGCTGGTGGTGGTAAGAGCCTGGATGCTGGGGAAAGGTGGTTGGAGCTGACATTGGGGCACAAGGCACAAAGGACGGGCGGGTGGGGGAGTAGCACGGTAGTGCTCTGCTTGCATGGCAACGAGTGACTCTATAGACTCCGCTTGGCGCTCCAGGATGCTTAGCAGCCGCTCCGTGCTTTTCCTCTTGGCCACTGCATTTCTCTTGCGGGTCCTGCTTTCTTTCTCTCGCCACTCCTTCAATTCTTTTCTCTCTGTAGCAGAGTGCTGAAGAACAGTTTTCAGCATGTCCTCTTTGCTCGTTCGGGATTTTTCTCAAATTTTGAAGCCTCTGTGATGTTGAACATCTGGGCAGTCCAGTCAAGGTCACTGTACACACAGAAATGACAACATTTAACACGGGCAGCATTGTATCCACTATCTCCAGACATGAATTGTTACACTGAGGGAGTTCTCACTTGCAAGTTCTCACTTGCATTCTTTATCCCAAAAGGAAAACACAACAGAAGCCACGAAATGGTGAGTGAGGAGTGGGGCTTGAGTGAGAGGGGAGCTGGTTGCTTCGGGTAATCTGGAGTGCTAGAGGGGTTGAGTGAAGATGCAGATGCAGGGGTGATCTTATCTCCCTATCTCTTCACTAAAGAGTCTCCCAACATTTTTCACAGGACTTAATCCTGGAAGATGTTTCCCTACTGCAGTCACTAGGGAACAGCGGGGGGCTCTTTTAGAGCAATGTGGATTCCGCCCGGGACCCTATGCGGCGTGCCTGTGTTCAGAAATGGTCCCCCCCCCCCTGGCCGAAGAGTGGCGCGGACGCGTCACCGTCACTGGGACAAGGGACACAGTGGCTCTGCCTATAAACCTGCGCAGGCATATTGCCCACGCTCTGGATGAAGCTTTTGCTGAGATAACTGAAGCAGATTACCGCGACGTGATAGACCACATCAACGGGCTATTCCACATCTAGACGCTGCCATGCATGCATCCATAACCCCCCTTCCTCTCCAGAAACATTTCCACCCAGAAAATAAAAGCCGCTTACCGGTACACCGCTCCTCTGCTTGTCCTTCTGCAACTGCTGGCTGCTGCTGCGATTGGGTACTTTCCTCCTGGCTTGAGAAGAGCTCCTGGCTGCATGCCTCCAGGAATCTGCGGTTTCTTCCCCATCCCAGGAGCTTCACTCGCGGTTTCCTCTCCCCGCAGCCTCCTCCTCCTCCTGTCCCCAGCCTGCTCAGAAGTGTCCATCGTTACCCTGGGATTGGCAGTGGGGTCACCCCAAGTATGTTGTCCATCTCCACGAAAAACGGCAGGTCGTGGGGGCGGATCCGGATCTGCGATGCCCCTCTCGGGCTTTGTAATAGGCACTCCGCAGCTCTTTAACTTTCACCCTGCAGTGTAGTGCGTCCGTTGATGGCCCCTATCCAGCATGTCCCTTGATATCTGCTCAAAGATATCGTAATTCCTACGGCCGGAGCGCAGCTGTGCCTGAACAGACGCCTCACCCCAAACACTGATGAGGTCCTGCAATTCACCTGTGCTCCATGCTGGGGCTCGTTTGCCGCGTGGAGGCATGGTTACCTGTAACCTGTAACTGATTAACTGATTGCACTCCACACCTGGCTGCAGCAAACAGGAAGGAGATTTTTAAATTTCCCGGGGCATTTAAAGGGCGGGTCACCTGAGGCAAGAGCAGTAGAGTGCAAACTGATGTGCAGAGTGGCTGAACAGGAATTCTGGGATAGCTCCTTATTCCCTGGAGGACAGGTAAAGCGCTGGTGAGTGTCCACACCTGCTGAGCAGCGCTGGTGTCACCAGCGCTGCACTCTTATACCCCAACCCGGATGGGTTTTCAGCCAGCGCTGCAACCAGGGAGTTGCAGCGCTGGTTGTGCCCTGCAAGTGTGGACGGGGTGTTAATTGCAGCGCTGGAAAGCCTCCACCAGCGCTGCAACTTGTAAGTGTAGCCAAGCCCTGAGAGTGAATATCAGCGACAGGGGCTGCATTCTCAGTCTTTGCTATCCTTTTCTTTCTCTTGCGCTGCATGCCCTGTTTTGTCTTTAAAAAATCTTCAACAGCTCAAAACCATCTAAACCAAATTTCTCCTCTTTCCTAAAAAGACAGTTTACACCTGCTAAAAACTGTCAAACTTTTTGCCCCTTATACAAGACTCCAGCCACTAGAGGGGAAAGCAATAAGGGATTGTATTAATATTTTATCCTTTCTTGGGCTCAAAATGGCTCCTTACGGTAAAATACTGGTTTGAGCCAGACATAAAGGCTACACGCTATGTAAGTATTTCTGACGCTAGTCTACCAGTCGTGATCAGTCACACCTTTACTATCATAATTCATAGATTTTTAAGGTCAGAATAATCCATTGCAAGCAACCAGTCTGATCTCCTGCATAACGTAGGCTGGACAATTCACCCAGAAATTCTTGCCGTGAAAGGAATTATTCTTTCATACTAGTTAAGTGAATGAAATTGAACTCAGTGACTTATGGCTAAACTAAATCACTGGCTTGATTCTTGTTTACACTAAGGCTCCTCTACATCAATCTGATGGTTCCTTTAAATTGCCAGAGAAGTGTAAAAAGAGGCCTTAGTGTAAATGAGAATCAGTCTTTTAGGGAAAGCATATCATGCGTTGCATTGATTTTTATTCCTTTAGTTTTTTTAAATGGAGGTCACTAGTCATAGCATGATTCTCTGATGTGCATAAACTGAGACAAGGATGAAACTCCCAAACGTGTGACCTAAAGCACAATTTGAATCTTAATCCTCAGAAGCAAAAGCCTAAAGTGCTAATCCATTGAACTCTTATCCCCCAGGATTGATCTCAAGCACCCTATTGTTTTTAAACCCAAGCTTCCAAACTGCTGAACTCATAGGCTCTTGGAGTGGTTGATAGAAACTGGATTGCAACTGATGTAAATGTTACAGACTCACTATTCCCAATAGGAGTTGCTTTACAAAGCATGGTAGGAAGTGATGGGCAAGCCAGGTTGATAATATAATTAAAACAGGTTAAATAAAAGTTCAGTATCCAACTACAAATCAGGGCAACCTCTCTACAATTTTTATAGCCTCCTCTTTACCTGCATATTTTTAATGCACAAGCTGCAGGAATTTGTTCAAGGTCTCATTCCTAAATCACTCCCGTTAAGAAAACCAATGAAGAATGTGAAGGAGAATTGAAACCCTTTAGTAATCCTTGTCCCCTGGAGGGGGTCTATTTATCCCACCTGTCATGTGGTTCCTCATGTGCAACTTTCTCATCAATTCATAGATTTTTAAGGCCAAAAAGGGTCATTGGGATCATCTAGTCTGATCTGCATAACAGCCACAGAATTTCACCTAGACACAGTTCCAAGAAGTGCAAAGTACAAAGTACTGCTATGCTCCCGTTGAGAACTGAGTTTTGCTCGGATGTGCACAGCAGGCCTGGCATGCTAGGAGAAAGGTGAACCTGGGCCCAGAATACGGAGACACGGTCAGTGCGAAATGAATTGCAATCGTTTGCTCCTTTCCTAAACATGAATAAAAACCCGAAGTAAGGAAGGCTCTTTTGGTGCTTAACAAATAATAATACTGAGATGGCATAAAGCAAAGCAGCTCCACTGTGCACCATTGGGATTGCATACTACGAAGAGCATCTGGAAGAAAATGACCTGTGACTGCCTAGTGGGTGCTAGGTGGAACTAACATGCATCATTCCATGATGATATGCAAGGGCTGCCCATTATCCAGGCAGCACATTGGGTCTGTCCCCCTTTTCTGGGTTGGAATCTTTATTTGGGCACGGAGCACTTCAGGTAATCATGCCTACATCTGCCCAATGAGCTTGATCCTGCAAGGTTCTAAGCACTCTGGGTCCAATACAGCAAAGCACTTAGGGCCAGATTTTTAAAGGTATTTAGGAACCTGCCCAGTGATTTCAGTAGCAGTTGGGCACCTACATACCTTTAAAAACTCTGTCCCCCCTCAAAGCAGACAGTGGTCCAGAGACAACATGTAGCATTCTCTAGGAGCGACTGCCTGCCTGTTGTAGTTCCCTGATCCTGTAGACTCAGAAAGTGAGTCCCCCTCATTAGCAGTGGGTGTAAGATATATTACAGGATTGCTCATTCACTTCACATGTAGCTATTTTTTAAACAAGGAAGCACCTAATAGCTTGTTATTTTATGGGATATGAGCTTCTCCCAAATTCTTTTGATAGGATAATACTGCGTGGTACCGGTTCTCATTTGGTGCCGTGATGTTACAGAGCTACATTTGGAAGCAAACCACAACAGCAAAGTGCAGTATAATTTAGATGATATTTCAAAGGAAAAGTGACCATATGCTTTTTCTGTGCATGAGTACCAGGGCCCTCCTCCCAAGAGGTCCTGGACAATTCTTACCCACATGTATTCAGCTCAGAACTGACATGCTACCTGTAAGCCAGGACTCCAGACCTAAGGATGGTTCAAATTGGACTGTGGGGCTATCAAACCTATCATTTCTTTTTGAAGCACTACTTCATCCTCTCCCTCCTCCACATGCATGTAACTCACTTCCTCATCCCCTTTTCAGCCTATCATCCCTAGTCAGCAGCTATCTTGAGCAAGAAGCCATTTTAAAGAAAACAGTCTGAGTAGGTGTAAAATGACACTATGCTGCAGTGAGTAAATATAACAAACACTATTAATTGGTAAGTGGTATTTCCTCATTCAGAGACAAAGATTAGCCAGTGAAAACTGATTATTCCTTTTTGCTTCAGTATAGGGACTTTGCCTGTACCCCATTCAAACTTTCTACAAGAAACAACTGCTACAGCATTACAGTGATGCTATACTCTCTGTATCCACAAGTCGTCAGATGTGACATTCATTATTTAGTTACTACATTGAAATACAGAAGCCTCACAGCAATAGAGAAATAAGATGTTGGAGTTCCCCACTGGCCCCGATTGTGGGGTGGGGGTAGAGGGACATACAATCCTCCCTGGGCAGCTTCATGCTGCCTGTCAGCAAAAGGGGCTCCCAAGGGTCAATCCTGGCATGTCTAACAAACTCTGGGATTGGCCAACAGGTGGCATCACACGCCTCATAAAAGCGAGTATGGGGAGGAAACAGGTTCTACAAACCCTATCACAAGCCCAGACATCCGTCTCCATCCTCACGGGCCCTGTGCTATTCCCAGTGTCTTCTGCACATTTATCTACCTATTTTAGGTTCTCAGCTAGCACCCATTATCATAGAATCTGAGCACCCTACAATGTTTATATTTATCCTCACAATACCCCTATGAGGACATTTACATATCCCCATTTACAGATGGAAAACTGAGGCACACAGAAAATAAGTGACTTGCCCCAGGTCACAGGAAGATTGTGGCAAAGCAGGGAACTCAGTCCAGATCTCCCAGCTCCGCATACCTAACAGCATTCAAAAAGAACATATCTTTCTGTCAAATGTAACCATTCATGTGGTTTATACTTCTAGTCTTCTCCTGATTTTTCTTCCATTTCTCTCAGCCATTCTCTGTCATTTGGACTCCTCAAATGTCCACAGAAATTACTCCGGCTGCCATTGTTTTAGGATGCTTTAAAGAATCAGCCAAGCACAATCAATCTGTTTCGGGCAACAACTCGGTGACATTAAAATGACTCGAGAGAAACTTGTTCTTTTTCAATTATCATCCTTTTCTCTCAGACAAACACACACACTTCTACCCCTATTACAATGGTTTATTGCATTAGCAACTACTACTGTACCTTGAGCGATTGCTGAAACATAATTTAAAGAGGTCATTCAATCCAGGGATGTGTTTTAGCTCCTGGGAAATAAATCCCATTTTGTTTCCACTAACAGTAATATTTTGATTTTATTTTTATTGCATGCAAGACAAATGGAAAGACGAACAGTTACATGGGAATCAGAGCAGGTCAAATATTAAAGCAGGTAAAGTGAAGAGAAAACTGTATTACAATTTAAAACTATAGATAAACGCTTCAACATATCTCAACCATCTCTAAGAGTCTAAAAAAGTCTATTGATTTACCATTGAACAAAGAGCCAGGATATTTATTTATGCACCTAATCATTTATAGAAGCTTTCTTTGCTGGTGATGATCCAGTCTGTTTCTCTAAGTTCAGAATTCACTAAGGTGTAATGTAAGTGTTGTTGCATACATTTAGGATAAACATTTTGCTCACCATAGACATTGTCTTCTGTACATTTAAGTCACTGTCAGTTAGTTGGTCTCACTGGCCAATTCTTAAAATGTACAATAAAAGATTAAAGACTGAGTCAATTACTAACATGGAACACATGAAATGGTAGATCAATGCCCAAAATTGGCAGCTCCAAAAACAACGTTATGAATGGGGGCTAGGGACACCTTAAATGGAGATTTGGATTTATTTTGTTCAAATTAGAAGGAAAATAGTGAAGTCTCTACAGCACAAACCGCTGCATTTGCTTGGAAGTGTTGCAAATATGGGCTTCAACGAGGCGTCCTACAGTATTTTTTATCTTATGTCTGCTTCTGTTTTTTCAACTTTAATACAAAACTTTTCAATAACAAGTGTGAACACTGAGTGCCAGATCTCTGGGCTTAGGGGCACCAGTTTAATAATACTGCATAGGGCCTCATAAATCCTAAGGACAGCCCAAGTCACTAGGGTGACCACATGTCCCAATTTTATAGGGACAGTCCCAATATTTGGGGCTTTGTCTTATATAGGCGCCTATTACCCCCCCCCCCATCCCCGTCCCGATTTTTCACACTTGCTGTCTGGTCACCCTAGTGGACACAAAGACCCAGGGGTGCCCCAAAATTTCAGATGCACTACACAGCCGCGTAAGCTGCATATGCCTAAGGATGGCCCTAAATGCCTGGGAGAAAGAAACACACAGTGGAGGTCCTCCTGCTGCCTTTATGTACTCCACTCCATCAGCATGGATCTTATAACTGGTAGCTACCCTCAGTTCCCACCGGAGTGAACCTGGCCCCATATTTCATTTTCATACTAGAGTATTTTATTACAAATATTTGCACTGTAAAAAACAAAATAGTATATTTCAATTCACCTAATAAAAGTACTGTAGTGCAATCTCTTTATAATGAAAGTTGAACTTACAAATGTAGAATTATGTACAAAAACCAACAGCATTCAAAAATAAAACAATATAAAATTTTAGAACCTACAAGTCCACTCAGTCCTACTTCCTGTTCAGCCAATCGCTCAGACAAACAAGTTTGGTTACTATTTGCAGGAGATAATGCCGCCCATGTCTTGTTTACAGTGTCACCTGAAAGTGAGAACAGGCTTTTGTATGGCACTGTTGTAGCCAGCATCACTAGATATTTACATGCCAGATGCGCTAGAGATTCATATGTCCCTTCATGCTTAAACCACCTTTCCAGTGGACATGCATCCTCTGATGACGGGTTCTGCTCAATAACAATCCAAAGCAGAGCCAACTGACACATGTTCATTTTCATTATCTGAGTCAGATGCCACAAGGCTGAATTTCTTTTTTGGTGGTTCAGGTTCTGTAGTTTATGCATCGTAATGTTGCTCTTTTAAGACATCTGAAAGCATGCTCCACACCTCGTCCCTCTCAGATTTTGGAAGGCACTTCAGATTCTTAAATCTTGGGTTGAGTGCTGTATCTATCCTTAGAAATCACACATTGGTACCTTCTTTACATTTTGTCAAATCTGCTGTGAAAGTGTTCTTAAAACGAACATGTGCTGGGTCATCATCCGAGACAACTATAACATAAAATATATAGCAGAATGTGGGTAAAACAGAACAGGAGACATACCATTCTCCCCCAAGGCATTCAGTTGCAAATTTAATTAACACATTTTTTTTTTAAACGAGCATCATCAGCATGGAAGCATGTCCTCTGGAATGGTGGCCGAAGCATACAGGGTCATATGAATGTTTATCATATCTGGCACATAAATACCTTGAAATGCCGGCTACAAGAGGAGTAGAGGTGAGGCAGGGAGGGCTGAACTATGGCCTGGGGGCTGCAGAGGGGTGGGGTAAGGAGGGTGGGGGCTGATTGATGGGGTAAGTGCTGGGAGGGTGAACTGAGAGCAGTGGGTGTCGATAGGGTAGAGGGGCTGAACTGATGGGATAGTGATGATGGGGCCGGAGGACTGAACTGAAGGGAGCTGAATTGAGCAGAGTTGGGTGGGAACAGAACTGACGAGGTCTGGGAACAGCATTAATTGACAGGCAGGAAAGGGGCAGATGTGGGGGCAAGACCTCCTGCAGCAGGGGCCAAGTTACCGTATCCAATACATGGAGAGCAGGCAACACTACTTGCCACACGCACACACCCATGGGATGGGCGGGGGAGTTAAAAAGCAAGACACTGACCTAAAGAAACATAATGCAATTTTAAAAAAAAATCGCATGATTTTTGTGCCAATCTCGTGATTTTTAGGGGTCCGACTCATGATTTTTGATCTCATGAAGTTGGCAATACTGCAGGTGATCCCCAGGCACAGGTATTTCACTCTCACTGCCAGAGCTGCAACAGCACCACTCAACTAGGAACCCTGCTGCCTTGTGATGTTACAGACTCCTGAGGCTTCCATCCTGGCCTCCATCCTGGCTCTATTCCTGCCCCATCCTTGTTCCAGCCCCATTCCTGAGCCGCTCCAGTCCTGCACTCGCCTCCTGACCCTCAGGCTTTTGGATTGACTCTGACCCGGTTGTGACCTTTGGCCTGCATCCAGACGCCAACTCCGATCCTCTTTTGACTTGTCTACAGACTATGACTCTAATAGGTTGCAGGTTTAAAACAAACAAAAGGAAGTATTTTTTCACAGAAGGTACAGTCAACCTGTGGAACTTGTTGCCAGGGGAATGTTGTGAAGGTCAAAACTATAACTGGAGTAAAAAAAATTAGATGAATTCATGGAGGGTAAGTCCATCAGTGGCTATTAGCTAAGATGGTCAGGGATCCAGCCCCATGCGCTGGGTATCCTTAAGTTTCTGACTGCTACATGCTGGGACTGGATGACAGGGACTGGATCACTTGACTTTTGCCTTCTTCTACTCATTCCCTTTGAAGCATCTGGCACTGTCCACTGTCAGAAGACAGGATACTGGGCTAAATGGACCATTGGTTTGACCCAGTATGGCAATTCTTATGTTCTTATGACCCGGGCTCTGACCCACAGCCTGTCCCTGGACCCAGCTTTCAGCACTGCCATTGGTGCAGTCCTGACTCTACATCCAGCTTTCACCCTTGTACCTGTTTTCAGTCCCCAGGTCTGACCCTCTAGAAATACAGGGCCCGATCTAGCATACATGAACCTCCACTGACAACAGTAAAACCTGATTTTGTATAACTGCTCTAGTGACTTCAATGGAATATGCTTTTAAAATAGCAGATGGGAAATAAGGGGGAAATTTGGCAGAACAGCAGTGAAGGTGATACATATTCAGCCAGCCTCAGCCCCTCTCGATACCATGCTTGTTATAGACAAGGAGCAAAATAGTAGATTAGAAAAGTCCAGCTGACCACTCATGTAGCATTGGGTGGGCATCAAGATTTCTGGTAATGAGGATAATATAGATAAAATCCTGGCTCTCTTGAAGACAATGGGAGTTTTGTCACTGACTTAAGTGTTGCTAAAATTTCACCATCTGTGTGGAGATGTGGGTCATATAGCCGGGGGTGCTCGTACAATTTTTAAGGGTGCTGAGAGCCACTGAACCAAACTGTTAACCCTGTATATGATAGAATCCATTTCAAGCCCAGGAGTGCGGCAGCACCCCCAGCACCTATCCATGTAGCTTTCGCACACGTTATTTCAGTTCCAGTATAAAATGTAAAGCCTTGGTGCACAAATGAAAAAGGCTTTTTAAATAGCCTCTACTATTCAAAAGAATTAGATAACAAATGTAAAGGACCCACCTACTCTTGATCCTTTCTGCTGGCAGAACATTTTGTATAATAAATCATACGAGCACTGCATTACTCTAAAGCTAAAAATGGACCTAACTCAGGAGGCGGCAAGGGGCTCTGAATACAGATTTCAGAATTTCACTTGATACAATCGGCACTCAGTCTGATTTGAAGCTTCCTCATGAATGCTCCTATAAATGAGGAGGGAGAGGCTCATGGGGTGATTACAGCCGAAGCTGGCTCCTATGCCTTTTTCCTCTGACTTAACTTTTTTCACAGTTTGATCCTGATGGGTTTCTGCTTCAGGAATATACTCTTCATTAGGACTGTGTATTTGAATCCTGCAGATATCTGAATAAAGCCACAAACGCTATTATTCACAAACTTCAATATTTGACATTGAAAAAACCTATGGAAAAATGTCCCCAAAATTGATCCTTTTATGTTTTACCAGAGGTCATAAGATTTTGCCTTGTAATATTCTGGACATCCAGGAAATAAGTTTCAGTGCGATGGCCAGATCTTGTGTTACTTTGGTGTCACAAATGATGCTTGGAGACATTAAAAAGCCAGATTTGTTATATCATGGGAGCTAATGGAGTTTGTGGGGAACTGTGGCACCACATGGACCTTGGTCATGGGTTCTGGCAATTCCCAGTCCCACACAATTACCATAACCCCATATGATGGAGTAACATTTTAAAAGCCCTTCTCCATGTCCATATTGGTATATACAGCCTTATTTGTTCGATTCCTGATTTTTAAGGTACTCTGACATATTTAAATCTCCCACTTACCATACCTTGTGTGACTCCCCTGCCCTTTCTGGAAAAACAGCAAAGCTCAAAACTGCTATCTGCTGCTGTCAGGGCCGGCTCCAGGCACCGGCCGACCAATCACATGCTTGGGGCAGCACCTTGTAAGGGGCAGCCAATCTTCGGGTGGCGGGAGGGCGCTCGAGGTTTTGTTTGTTTGTTTCGGCTGGGTGGCACTCGAGGGAGGGGTTGTTACAGCGGGGCGGCGCGGCGCTCGGGGGAGGGGGGGGTGTTACGGTGGGGCGGCACTTTTTTTTTTTCCCTTGGGCACTTGGGGCGGCAAAAAAGTTAGAGCCGGCCCTGGGTGCTGTGCAGTAATTATAATTATATGGGGAAATCAAAAGGAGCTTTCTCAATAAGAACAGATCTAAAGTTATCAGTGCCTTTTTTTAAAAACAAAGATAACCAATGAATTAAATTAATAGAATCCATAGACTTTTGAAGCCAAAAGGAACCATTATGGTCATCCAGTCTGATCTGCATATCACAGGTCAAAGAACCTCATGACAACTCTTTTCTTGGTTAATTAGTTTCATGTCTGCTAGGTGCAAACGTTGAGTATTATTAAAGAATACTCATAAAAAAACTGTGCCTGTCACTTTGCTTTAGCGCTGGTCCTTCTCATCTTAAACAGGAAAAGTGGCATTGCACAGTATACTTCTTCAGCTTGCACAGTCAATGAGAAAATAAGCTCTAAAGCCCTCATCCAGCAAGGCACTTAAGCACGTGAGTAATCCCATTGACCTCACTGGGGATACTCACATGCTTAAAGTTAGGGACATCCACAAGTGCCTTGGTGAATCAGACCCCAAAGAAGGGCAGCCACTTTGTCTCCCTCTTCCTCTGCTTATGGGCGTGATAGTCCTAGGTATGCGTGTAGGTTCTCCCCCAACCCACTCAACTCCAGCTTCAATAAGTTAGTTCTAATTAATAACCATTCCAATACTACTAAGGAACTGATTATCTTTTTATTGATGACATCAAGGACTTCTTGTGCCTCTTCCCCATTTTATAAAACCAGCTCTCGGAAGCAAATGTATTAGCTATTGCATTGCATTAAAAATTGTGCTAGTTACTATGTTGGTCACAAACCGATCCCAAATTGTACCTTCAACACAAACCGCACCAGACAGCTAAACCATAGTCAGTGGATTTTTTCTCAGTGGTATCTTTAATCTGCCCTTTCCACCTCTTCCTAGACTTCATTTTAATTGGATTGAAAATTGACATTTCCCCTGCACTGTTTCCTGTCAGGTACCCTAATGGGGTTTCCAGTCAATGGTAATATCTTGACAGCAGAGAGTAGCATTTCCTGTCTAGCTGGTTATCGTTGTGCCACCTGCTTCAGGCCAAACAAAATTAATACTATACAGTATAATCTACCTCTAGATGGACTAGCACAGCATCAATTAACACTAATGCATGGGGCTGTTGATGGTGACCTCACATCCTAATTTGATTTATTTGGAATAAATAGGAGTGTCTACCCATTTCCTCTTAGGCACCCTTAGTGTAATTTATAATACAAATTAGACCTGTCAAGCAATTAAAAAATGTAATCGCACTGTTAAACAATAATATAGTATCATTTATTTAAATATTTTTGGATGTTTTCTACATTCTCAAAAATGTTGATTTCAATTACAACACAGAATACAAAAAGAGTACAGTGCTCACTTTATATTTTTTATGACAAATATTTGCACTGCAAAAAAAGAAATAGTATATTTCAAGTCACCTAATACAAGTACTGTAGTGCAATCTCTTTATCATGAAAGTTGAACTTACAAATGTAAAATTATGTACAAAAAATAACTATATTCAAAAATAAAACAAATGTAAAACTTTAGAGCCTACAAGTTCATTCAGTCCTACTTCAGCCAATTGCTCAGACAAATGAGTTTGATTACAATTTGCAGGAGATAATGCTGCCCGCTTTTTGTTTACAATGTCACCTCAAAGTGAGAACAGGCTTTTGCATGGCACTGTTGTAGCCGGCATTGCAAGACATTTACTTGCCAGATGAGCTAAAGATTCATATGTCCCCTCATGCTTAAACCGCCTTTCCAGTGGACACGCATCCTCTGATGACGGGTTCTGCTCGATAACGATCCAAAGCAGAGCGGACCGACGCATGTTCATTTTCATCATTTGAGTAAGATGCCACCAGCACAAGGTTGAATTTCTTTTTTGGTGGTTCAGGGTTCTGTAGTTTCTGCATCTGAGTATTGCTCTTTTATGACATCTGAAAGCATGCTCCACACCTCGTCCCTCTCAGATTTTGGAAAGCACTTCAGATTCTTAAACCTTGGGTTGAGTGCTGTATCTATCCGCAGAAATCTCACATTGGTACCTTTTTTGTGTTTTGTCAAATCTGCTGTGAAAGTGTTCTGAAAACAAACGTGCTGGGTCATCATCCAAGGCTGCTATGACACGAAATACATGGCAGAATATGGGTAAAACAGAACAGGAGACATACAATTCTCCCCCAAGGAGTTCAGTCGCAAATTTAATTAATGCATTATTTTTTTAAATGAGCATCAGCAGCATGGAAGCATGTCCTCTGGAATGGTGGCCAAAGCACAAAGGGGCATATGAATGTTTAGCATATCTGGCACAAATACCTTGCAACTCCGGCTACAAAAGTGTCATGCGAACACCTGTTCTCATTTTCAGGTGACACTGTAAATAAGAAGCAGTCAGCAGTATCACCCGCAAATGTAAACAAACTTGTTTGTCTGAGCGATTGGCTGAATAAGAAGTAGGACTGAGTGGACTTGTAGGCTATAAAGTTTTACATCGTTTTGTTTTTGAGTGCAGTTATGTAACAAAAAAACGACATTTGTAAGTTACACTTTCATGATAAAGAGATTGCACTACAGTACTTGTATGAGGTGAACCGAAAAATACTATTTCTGTTATAATTTTTACAGTGCAAATATTTGTAATAAAAAATAATGTAAAGTGAGCACTGTACACTTTGTATTCTGAGTTGTAATAGAAATCAATATATTTGAAAATACAGAAAAACCATCCAAAATATTTAATAAATTTCAATTGTTATTCTATTGTTTAACAGTGCGATTAATTGTGATTAATTTTTTTAATTGCAGTTAATTTTTTTTAATTAATTGTGTGAGTGAACTGTGATTAAATCGACAGCCCTAATGCAAATATAAAAAAAATCCTTCCATTATGCACAGTCTTTCCTTCTACGGAAATGGAACAATTCCATCCCATATAACCAGACATTTTAGAACAGTCCTCCCTCTCTATTAACCACCCTTGTCATTGTTCCCCACTGGCAAATGCTGAGAAGTAAGAGGAGTGCTGCTGCATCCCTTGAAGGTCACTGGATTCTGGCTATCTCAGACCAAGTGGGGGAAGGGGGTTCCAAAGCTAACGGGGGCTCAGAGAATGCCCTGGGTAGGAAGGATGCTCCAGAAGATAGAACACTGAATTGTGACTCAAGACACCTGGATTCAATTCCTGGCTCAGCCACAGGTTTCCTGTGTGAGCTAAGGCAAGTCATTTAACCAACCCTGTGCCTCAGTGCCCATCTGTAAAATGGAGACAGTACTTCTTTATTCACAGGGTCCTGTGAAGATAAATGATCCCATAACATGGTGATAAGGGCGAGATAAAGTACCTAGACAGATAGCAGCCTCCTCTCACTTACACCAGAACCAAGTGCAGCAGTATCACATGGGGAAAGAACTGATCTCCCTGGTTGGTCCTAAGCCACTAAGGGCTTTATAGGTGAAAATCAGCACCTTAAACAAATCAATATGTATTAAACTGATACTTAACATTGTCAAGTCAGATTGCTGGAACAGGGGAGAACAGAGTATAGAGTATGTGATAGGGTGGTATGCCTTTAAAAGCAGAGCAGCCTGGGAACCTTCTTGAAGTTAGAAAAGCAGAGAGTTAGCAGAGGGAAGGTAGAGTAGGGCAGGTTCTGGTGAAGGAAAAATGTGCAGAGACTACACCGGGGTAGGCAACCTATGGCACGCATGCCGAAGGCGGCACACTGATTTTCAGTGGCACTCACACTGCCTGGGTCCTGGCCACTAGTCCAGGGCAGGTCTGCATTTTAATTTAATTTTATATGAAGCGTCTTATACATTTTAAAAACCTTATTTACTTTACATACAACAATAATAGTTTAGTTATATATTATAGAAAGAGACCTTCTAAAAACATTAAAATGTATTACTGGCACACGAAACCTTAAATTAGAGTGAATAAATGAAGACTCAGCACACCACTTCTGAAAGGTTGGCAACCCCGGACTACACTAAAGACCCTAGTTTAGGAGATATGGATTGTTCCTATTTTTTCCCTCTATCAGGTGGTACTTACTTCTCTGTGTTGTTGCTAACAATAAGTATGTAACCATTTAACCTTTGAATCATAGCAGTTCTTAGGTTCCAAGTTCTGTAATCCAGGTGACTTTATATCATACCTAGTCATAGAAATGGAAATAATAAGGTAACTGCTGCCTTAAAGGATGCTGAATTCCCATGTCAATCACAGTCATACAAACCAGTGACTTGAGCCTGACTAAAAAACCATATCCATTACAATGTATTTTGTAACGTATCTTCTATTAAGGAAACACTCTGATTACATGCCTATTGTCTCTGCACTACTCAAAAGTATCTTTCTGGCATCTGTCCTATTATTCTCCAAATAAACTATTTTTCTTCAGCCTAGGAACTTTTATTTTATTAAGCAATAGCTTAGCAATGCAAAATCTTCATAAACAATTCATGAAGTCTCCAAGCTGTTATTGGTACTGCCAGATTGCATAATAGAGTGTGAGACATTAAACAAGTTGTGTAATCAACTTATTTCGGAGGCTTGGAAAAAGAATAGAAGGCACTGCCATTTATTTAACACTAAAAAAATAACATTTTGACTGACCCTACTGACCAGGAAATTACCCTTATTGCTTGTGGCAAAGGTTCTCTCACTAGAAGTACTGTAAGTAGTTTAGTTACAGCCAAACAATTCAGTCAGTCAAGACAGGTGCACAAGACTAAAGCTAAATTAACTTTACTGCAATCTTAACATGTCAGTACGTCAGTATTTTTATTACAGTAGAGTAAAGGCTCCAGCCAAGACTGGGTTCCTTATTCTAGGCACTGTACAAATACATAGTAAGAGACCAATATCACCAGCCCAATGTGTTAAAATAAATATAAATCAGGCCCCCAAAATTCATGAGACTGGCTTAAAAATCATGAGATTTTACATAAGGTTGCCTCTGTTTGACCTGAGTGGCCAGTCTAAGTTTGGGGCCCAGGGGATGTTCCAGTTGGAAGTACAAATTGATGGAGTCTGGTGTTTTCTCTGATGCAGTCTTGTTTATTTACAAAGGAACATACAAAGTCCTGCATCTCTGAAAGCAGGAGGAACAAAGGAAAAAAAAAAAGGAGCAGTTTCTTAGGCCTGGTCTACACTGAGGGGTGGGGGAGTGAATCGATCTAAGTTATGCAACTTCAGCTACGTGAATAACGTAGCTGAAGTCGACGTACTTAGATCAACTTACCGTGGTGTCATCACCACAGTGAGTTGACTGCTGCCGCTCCCCCATCGACTCCGCCTGTGCCTCTTGCGGGTAGAGTACAGGAGTCGACGGGACAGTGCTCGGGGATCGATTTATCGTGTCTAGAGTAGACACAATACATCGACCCCCGCTGGATTGGTCACTGCCTGCTGATCCGGCAGGCAGTGTAGACATACCCTTAGTTTATAGGCCCAAGCCTCTTTAGCCAATAAACCCAAAAGCTTTTTCTCTAGATTTTTCTAGTGTCACACCATGCTCAGGGCCGGAGCTTCCATTAAGTGACCCTAGGCGGTCACCTAGGGCGCCAGGATTCGGGGGGCGGCATTTTGTGCGCTCCCCACGGGGCACGCGGGAGCTTCCGGTTCTGCTCCCGTCGCGCCGCCGAAGAAGGACCTTCTGCCGACGTGCCACGGAAAACAGCGGCAGGCAATTGAGCAGCTCAATGACTGCTGCTGTCGCCTGCGGCATTTCGGCGGAGGGTCCTTCTTCGACGGCGCGATGGGAGTGGAACCGGAAGCTCCCGCCTGCCCCGTGGGAAGAGCACAAAATGCCACCCCCTGAATTCTGCCTAGGGTGCCAGAAACCCTGGCGCCGCTCCTGACTATGCTTACAGGCTGCCACTTGATTTACTTGCAGAACAGAAAGAGAGGCAAAGATAAAAAGCGTGTTCTGCCTGCATACACATCCCTCAGCAAAACTGTTCCACTCACCCACTCCAAAATTCCTGGGCAGGTTCACAAACCCTTTTTGTATTAGGTACAGGGTTTGTTATTAATGCTGATAATTTTCTTAATTGAAGGGTATGTCCAGCCACAACAATTATCAAAGAGGTTTGTGACCAAAGCAGTTACAAGTACCTCTGAACAGAATACTACTACTAAATGTTGGGCTGTTTGGGGTTTCTCTCTCTTTCTCTCCTGGTTTCTGAGCCTTTCGGGTTCACATTTTCATGCTTTTTTTCTACAATCATGAGGGCTAGAAATGTACTTATTTTAAAATGAAAGCTAAGATTCTCACTTAAATCACAAGATGCTGGAAAACAGGGCTTAGAGAAAAAAAAGTATTGCAAGACTCATGACAATATCCTGCAAGTTGGCAATACTGAGAGAGAGAGTCCCTCTGCTGAAGATCTGTGTAATCTAAATAGACAAAGACAATAGGTGGGAAGAGACACAGAGGTACAGATGCCCTGATTCTGCAAACTCCAATGTGCTTAACTTTACTACATGAGTAGCTCCATTCATTTCAATGGGACTACTCATGGTAGTAAAGTTAAGCATGTGTGTGTTTGCAGGATCAGGGGCAGAAAGATTAAATGACTTGCACAAGGTCCATAATTATTTACATGGGGAACAAATATTTAATAATGAGCACTTCAATCTATCAGAGAAAGATATAACATGATCTAAGGCTGGAAGTAGAAGCTAAACAAATGCAGACTGGAAATAAGATGCAAATTTTTAACAGGGAGAGTAATTAACCATTGGAACAATTTTCCAAGGGTCATTGTGGATTCTCCATCTGACAATTTTTAAATCACGATTGGATGTTTTTCTAAAAGATCTGCTCTGGGAGTTATTTTGGAGAAGTTCTATGGCCTGTGTTGCAGAAGGGGTCAGACCACATGGTTACAATGTTCCCTTCTGGCCTTGGAATTTATTAATCTTTGAGGTCACCCATCAGGTCTGTGGCAGAGGCAGGAACAGAACCCAGGTCTGTATGGTGCTCTGTCTGAGACAACTGGACGGTGTTTTTCAGTTTAAATGATGCGACTCTTTCTACCCTCTCTTCACTCTTATTTTTTTAAAGGGCTTATCAAATTGTGCTGTAAATTTACTCCAAGTTCTCCGGTGGACTATTGCAATTCTAAAGGCAACTTACCGAAAAAAATAAATAAAAATAAATCACAATGCTAAAAAATGTGTACCTACCATAGTTACAATTAACAGCCAAGATCACTAAAACTGAAAATTAGTGGGAAAACAATGTTTTGTTGAGTTGGTTTACTTAGGAACATTTATTTACTGCACTTTGTGCACCAATACAGTCTGTTTCACTGTTCCCCCTTTATCGTTACTCAGTTTCTGCCTGGCTAAAAAATTTAAGCATCCAAAGAACAGAAAGAAAATCTTGATTACTTATTTTCTTTTAATTTCAGGACATACTATTTAAAAGTTGCTCTGTCTTTAACTGGAATCATTTTAAATAAGTCAACTGAACCACCTACACTGAGTGTGTTCTTTTAACTACTCTGTCACAGTAACAGGAGCATCCCTGACCTCTCTCTCATCTCTCCGAGTCTATCCCCTTGGCCTCAGGCCTTTATTTTTCCAATGTGGAATCCTGTGATTCTCCCACTCTTAGACCAGTTCCTAGGTCACAGTACCCTGTGTACCAATCATGCTTGTGCAGCAGATCCAGCTGCAATTCTTCACTTCAGCAGTCTATGAACAGTGCATAATACAGTGACCCTAGACATCCTTCTTAAAACAAAGTACTGTTTGATCTTAACTACAGGAACAAAGGATAACATAAAAGAAAAAGGGTTTTCAAACAAAAGATTTGCATACATGTCTATCTTACCTAGAGTTCTAGGTAGGTCTTCTGACAGAATATACCTCTGTGTTCACACTCTACACACTATTGTAACAAAGTTTGTACAAGGTATGCTTTGTGGGGTATCATTTAAAAATTCATAATTTGCTGGTCAGTACTGTGCTCATAAAATGTGTGGCAACATTGCATGTGAAGTTCTAAGATTCCCCTATAATGGTATTATTAATACATGTTCCAAACCACAGCCCTGCCCAAACAGAAGTTGGCAAACAGATCTGTCCTAAACAAAGAAATGTGTGTGCTGCTTAATTTGCATTTAAGCAGTAACCAGAGTCAAGCAAGAAGGGAAGGCGAAGTTCAAACAGATGAAAAACAAAACAAAACAGGGAACATCCTTCCATGTAGACTCTTTGGCTCCTGATTCTCAACTGAAAATGTTTTTCAAGAGTGGGACTGAAACTATAAAAAGGAGGGACAAACACAGTAAGGCACCCCTCTCTCTCTGTCCCTTCCCATTGCATTTACTGCTCCTGAAGAGACAAAGGAAACTGCCATTGGACTCTGGTGGAGGGGTCATGACCTAAAGAGCCTGATCAGTAAGACTACTGAAAGCATGTGGTGAGAAAACTTGGCTTTGAATTGAATGTAGTTTGTTAAATTGAATCTAATATAGTTTGCTAAATTAGGTATCAGTAAGAGTTTTATCTTTATTTATTTTGTAACCATTTCTGATTTTTCTGACTCATTACATGTACTCACTTAAAATCTCTTTTTCCAACTGAAAATGCAGTTTCCACAGATTCAAAATTTTCTATCCGACATATCTAAATCAAATATGTTGTTGATTAAACCCACATTTCATTTAGAGCAGACAAAATTTGGAATTTCTCTTGCAGGAAATTTCAATATTTTATTTTGTCTCAAATTGGAACAAAACATTTTGATATTTTGTTTCAACATATGCAATCAAAACAAAACATTTTGACACTCCCAAATCAAATGATTTAACTTTAGTTTGTTGAACTGACCTGAAACACTTCATTTTGAGTGAATTTAACATTAAATTGCATTTTTCCATTGTGCCATCACCTCCTGGGAGTCAGGAGCCAGATACTACTATTCTCCCTTATGGGCCAGGCTCCCTGGCTGGACTACATTTCTCATAAGGCACCCAAAGTCATACGACTCCCATGATACACCACACAGAGAGTCAGAGGGGAGTCCCCATATTGCATTATGGGAGATGGCATCCTCCCGGAAGCTCAGCCCATATGAGAGAATGGGTGCCTGAACTACAACTCACAGGAGGCAGTGCACGGATAGGAAATACACCGCTACCTTGATATAACGCCAGCTGATAAAACACGAATTTGGATATAACACGGTAAAGCAGTGCTCAAGGACAGCGTTATACGAGGTAGAGGTGTACAACAATTTAATGTTTTGCTGAACTGATTCAAAACAAAACACTTCAGCTGAGTTCAAAACAAAAATATTCGGATTCAGGTCGAATCAACCTGAAACTCTCAGTTGTGAATTGCCTTTTGGTTTTACCCTTTTGTAGACTTTAATGTGCATGTCCCTCTAAGATAATCAAACTTCATGCTCCCACAGTGCTTTGTGAGTTAAACATTTGGGCCACATTCCGATTTCCTTACTGCCAGTGGAAATCCAGGGTAATTTAATTGGGGTAGATGCTTTAGCCACTGGTGTGGCACCACTGGTAAAAATCACTAGTCTAGATAAAATTTCATCACAGTAAACCCAGACTCATCTAGATGAAGCTTCTCTCTGCTTTAAGGCAGGGTAAGCTGTATTGGTCCAATTCACGGTTTACACTGGTGCAACTACACTAATGTAGCCTGACTAATTCTATAGCCCTAATGTAGGCAAGGCCTTAGGTTTACTCTACTGTCAATGAAATCAGAACCTGGCATACTTTCACCACCCTTGTGAGCTAAGGAAGTATCATTGTACCCATTGTACAGGTGGGAAAGCTGACGCTTAGCATTTAAATGACTTGCCCAAGGCCACAGGGACAATCAATATCAGAACTGACAGTATAGCTCATGGGTCTGATTGTCCCATCAGTTACCCACACCCTTCATTTCAATGGGAGTTATGCACGCAAAACTAACAGCATGATGGGGCCTCACAGTCCTCTCAGCTGCTCTCTCTGTGATAGATTTAATGTAGAGCCAGAATTTTTTGGCCAAAAGCAAGGAGATTAGAATTAAAGAGGGCAGGAGAGCTTGCTGGAAAGTGATAGGGAGAGAAAAATTACAGGAGAAAAAGGTGAGAGAGAAGATGGGGAGTGAGAGCAGCAAATGTACAGAGCCAACAAGAATGAGCTAAAGGACTGGGAAAAGAGCTGCTATCATTTTAAAAACCACCACCATTCCTGGCTGCTCCTTTGACAAAGTCCTGTGGAATCCAAACACAGTCACCGGCAATTCTAATACACTGATCACCAAAGGAGATTTGAGAGGCTTCTTTCTCTTTTAAATGTAAATCAGTATCAACCAAGCATATTCAAATTGAAACAGAACTGCAGTAAGAAATAACAAATGCCTTTAAGGAGGCATGGGGAATTCACAGGGGCCCAACACAGAATAATGTCTGCTTGCTTATTGTGCCTCATTAGTATACAAAACAGTTAACAGGTTCATTAAGTAGCCTTGTCATTATCCTACAATGCTCTGCAGTATGTGCAGAGAAAGACCTGCATTTTAGGCTCACTAAACTTCCACTCTTTAGAAAAACAGAACATTTTGTAAAGAGCTGGGCAGTTTGGGTCTGGAAATACTTCGGAGAGGATACATCTGGCCTTTGGAGGGCATAAATCACCACTTCATCAGGGACCTCTGGCCAGTTAAAGTGTGGTGCTGACGGGCTCCTCATCAAGGAAGATGGCTGTGAAGAAGTGAAGCAATTTCTTATATCATGTTCCCTCCTCCTTCTGTTGCCATCCTGGGCTCTCCAGGGGAACATTTATTTACTTGGGAGCCCTGAAGCAAATATCACAGAACCTTCAAGTCATGTAGATATGCCCAGTAAAACGTGATCAGTCTGTCTGCATAGTGCTTATGACCCCTGTCCTCCACCAGCCTCATTAAGAGGAAAAGGGGGCTGTGCAGAAAGTTACTCCTGCAGATCTACCACCAGCTCCTCTGCAATATGGGCCTGATCCAAACATTGAAATCAATGGAAAAACTCCCTGGATCAGGACCAAAACGAGCATGACAGATGGGCCACAAGAAAAGTGGGTGAGATCAGGCAACAGTAATCAGAAGAGCTGCCCTATCTGGCATTTCCTCATTTCAACGCCATTCCATACTTACTCCTGTTCAAAGGAGCATTGACTCTTCTCTTCCAGTAAGGGATCTCCATAAAAATGCAGCCACTGCCCTCCCATCCAGTGGTAGCACAATGATGGAATGGGCTGAACTACTAAAGCTAAGGAGGGTAGACTGGGAGGAATGCATAGGAAGAGCGCCTCTGTATGGTCGGAGGGGAACTAAGAGGGTGTGACCCTTTGTAGTTTGTAGATACACAGGCTGCATTCTCTCTTTTGTAGCCTATAGCCCCATCACCTGCCCTGTGGTGCCAGAGGGAATGTGCCCAAACAGGCCATATTCTGTTTGCTATTATAAACATGAGGAGAAGAAATTTATCCAGAGGGAACACAGAGGCCACAGCACTTCCAGTAGGAACAGTCTTTGGGCATGTATTGTACCAGATGCCGCGTAGATTAGTTTAGAAGCCATTACTTTATTTCCTTCAGATGAGAACACCTGATAAAGCCAACAACAGAACATTTTAGCCGTGATGAAGGGCTGGGGTTACAGTGGGATTCCTATTATCTTCCACTCTTATTTATTCATGTTTGGGCTGGGGGGGAAAAAAACAACCTGATTCAATTCATCAAATGGGCAAAGGAAATTATTTCAACCTTTAACAAGTCATAAATACTGTATTTAAAATATAGCTGTCACCAATACAGTTCTGATCAACGATAGGAAATGAACTTACAATTGATTTTATATTAGAGAGATCCTTTTACAAACCAATGTGGGCAGAAACAGAAAATGGAAAAAAGAACATCAGTAAATACGATAAACAGGTACCTTTCCTGTGACTTTTTATAGATAAACAATGTGGATACATATGGGGAAATAATAATGTTTTACATATGTATGGCCATAGACTGAATTTTTGTTCTGATGGTCACTATTCTCTCATTTTGCAGAGCCCTAATTCAAATATGAAGGCATTCACTGCGTGGTAGTCATCAAAAAAGCAAACCAGTGATAAGAGTTTGGAATGATTGGACATATGAGTACCATATGGCATCACATACAATACATAGTAGTTGTCTACGATGGTAGGTGTAGGGAAGGTTGGGTGATGTAAGCCCTTTGAGAAGAAGCGAGTAACAGAACAGAGAAGAAAAGACACAGGATTTGTAAGGATCAAGAGGGACGTGGCGAACACCCTGCAAGGGGAGCGTACAGATCTCGTTTCAATGATTCACAGCAATGTCCTCTCAACAGTGACACGTGCAGAGCAAATGCCTGAGTTATGGCAGATGGTGGAAAGGCACAATACACACCATTGCTTTCATCATTTGAAAGCCACTACAATAACAAGCACTAAATGCACCAACAGTAGCATCAAATTAAAAGTCTATCGTGAAATGAATTCCAATTTGTCTGCTTGCCCTCTGGGATTTTGAAAACTAGTGCTATTAAGTATCTTAATGACAGAACTTTCAATTGTTTTCTTTGCCACCACAGTTTTCATTGTGTCCAATTTTTAAACCCAAGATGATCAACAAGGAAATTCTCTTGTTCTGTTTTTTGAGCCTACTGGTTATTGAAGAAACGTTCTGCAATACTTTGTTTAATTGCAAAGTGATAAATGAAAGGCATACACTACTTGGAATATCGGCAAGCATATTTCTGAGTATCTGCCAAATCTACAATATTTCACAAGGATTACAGCTGGAAAAAAAATACAGTACGCCGCACCCAAACATTGGAGGTAGAAGAAATCGGCTAGAAAAGGTAAGCTAAATCTGTGCAAGAATCTGGGCCGGCTCCAGACCCCAGCGCGCCAAGCGCGCGCTTGGGGCGGCATCCCGTGGGAGGACAGCAGGCAACTCCGGTGGACCTCCCGCAGACGTGCCTGAGGAGGGTCCGCTGGTCCCGCGGCTTCAGTGGAGCATCTGCAGGCATGCCTGCGGGAGGTCCACCGGAGTCGCGGGACCAGCAGATCCTCCGCAGGCACGTCTGCAGGAGGTCCACCGGAGCCGCAGGACCGGCGACCGCCAGAGCGCCCCCCGCAGCGTGCCGCCGTGCTTGGGGCAGCGCAAATCCTAGAGCCACCCCTGGCAAGAATTAGGACAATAGCTATCCACTCAACATCACTAGGAGTTTGTTGCACTGTGTTTAAAGACTGCCAAACTAAAATTCACACTTCTAATTTTTTGTAAATCTGCTAATATTACTTATAACATCAAAGATTAATGGAACAAAAACAGAAAAATGTGGCTGTAAAACCAAAAAAGGGGTCAGGAGAATCAGGGGGCAAAAGGAGTACCGGAATCTACTTTTAACACATTTTTTTAAAACTGTCTACATTGCAAATCAAGTGCCCCTCTAATTTCCATGGTTTCCGGCATGCAGAGATGCTACAAACATTGCCTAACAAAAACGTGTACAAACACACAGGTGAGTCAGTACTGTTAATAATGAATTTGTATGTTCTTTCGGTTAGTTGGTACAAGACAGATATTGGAGATGGAGGGGAGGCTTGATTCCACTGTAGTCTTTCCCCCACTGATGCTATTTCCCACTTTATAGTAACCATTTTTTGTGCAACACACACTGGCACAGTTCTACTGAGGTACCGAAAGGTCTTTCTACCCTCCAGTCTTTTCCTGTTGCAAAGAAGCAAGACCAGAGATCCATGAGCATGCTCAGCTGTACGTGATTACTAACACTGTAGCAGAACCAACCAATACCAAGGAGCCTGAACCAAATTTGTAATTCCGTCTGAGCAGCAGAATCTATGTGCTTGCTGAGACACTAGACTAGCAGTCTCTCTAATATAAAATGTCACACTACATCCTCAATTAACTGAATTTATTTATGAAGTGATGCAATTAACTCGGTGAGAATAACACAGGGAAACAGCGGTCTTCTTGTTCCCTATGCTGCAGAAAGGTAGTAAACCTTTTTAATAATTACTAAATATAATAAAACCTAGAATAATAAACAGGGTAAAGGGAGGAAACCACTACAGAATATATATCATTTACATGGACATGAAACAGAGTTTTGTATGAATTAAAATAAGGAAAATTGGAACAAAACATTTGTTGGATTCTATTCAATTGAAACATGAAGTCGATATTTTAATAGCAGGAGTCCTCCAATGTATGTTTGAATACCAGGAAATTACTCCAAAACATATCATTTTGCCTATTCCAAACAGTAGACTAGTAATTTAGCTCAAAATTGTGTTTGCACTTTCCAGATCTCCCAAGTCTGCTTATTTTTTCCATTCAGTTATTACCACTCCGTGCTCTGCTTATGTAATACCTCACACAATGTGTCAAAAGGTAACTCTGAAAGCAATACAGTATGTAACCAGAAAAATAAAACATACTAAAGCAAAGACTTTCTCCCAGCAGTCATTAAAGATTAGCTAAATAGAAAAGAACAAGCTCTTACACACACACACACACACACCCTACCTGAGACCTACCTACTTCTAGGAGAGATTTCCACAAAGAATGAAATTAAATACACCTCCCTTCCATGCAATGAAATACACAAATACTTGTGAAAATAAAGGTAATGTTATCCCCTCTGATCCCATTCTAGCTGGTTACTTTGAGGGCACGTTCTGTCTCCTCTTTCATGGCTGCAGAGGACCCCAGATCCTGCAGAAGCAGGGTGGCTGTGCTGCCTGAGTTGGGGTAGGCTTTGGGAAGCCAGTCTATGAACCCATATGAATGGCACACTATGGAACAATTCTGGCCCTGACTCAGCAAGGTACTTCAGGATGCGATGAGTAGTTTAGCAGAAGTCACTGGGACTGTTCATGTGCTTAACAAGTTATGTACCGGTATGTTGTGCCCCTAAATGCCCACTGGCAAAGGGATCACTGTCATGTAACAGCAACCCATATCAAGCCTGACAAACTCACTACACCTATCACACTGCTGTCATGATATTTATCTGTAAAGAATGTCACGTGAGATATCTAATGAAAGCCTGTGACACACTGGTCATTAATTATCATTGTGAAATGTATTAACACTATAAAAGGAATTATGGATACGTACTGATACTATGCTTTAAAGTCTGTAACCATACAAAGGGGAAAAACAGATTTTTTTCTTCCAGACAAGGGGGAAGATAGTTATCTCCCTGTCTCTAATGTAAACTGAGTATGGTGATGACAGAGCCAATGGGCAGCTCATTGGCACTGAAAATGAACAGGAGGAACAAACTAACATAAGGATGTGAAATCAGCATGGGAAGACACTTGAGTCTGAACCACAAGGGTTCATCTGGTGACAAAGACAATAAACTTTGTGTCTCCTTATGTTCCTCAAAAAGACATCATAGTTATCCATCACTTAGGGGACAGAGAGGCCATCTCTCCTTGCATCTTTCAACAGTGAATGCTTTGCAGTGTGGGTGGGTGATGCTGAAAGTTTGCTTCAGGTGAGAGACTTCTCTTTAGTCAAGGATTGCAGTCTTAAGTTTTAGTCATTCAGAAGCGTGTTATCCTTTTGTTTTATTTGTAATCATTTCTGTCTCTATTATTCTTGCTTATTATCATTTAAATCCCAGTGCTCGTTGTTTTACCATAAGTACATCTCAGTACCGCTACATTAAGCAGAAGTGTGTCAATATCTAATTAAATTAAGCAATCTGGTGTGTACACTGTCTCTTTAGAGACAGCAGACTTGGTAATTTCTATGAGCAGTGATGGGCTAGATGCTGCAGGGAGATGCTTCTGGAGAGCTTGGGAGCTTTGAAGTGCACCATGGGTTGACCTGCAAGGCAAAGTTAGGACTGTTGGGATCCCGAGGAATCTGTGGGGCTGGCTAACAAACTGGAGTGGCAGGGAGTTGTCATTCCGTTTAGCACCAGCAGATCCCTTTTATGCTGAGGCAAAGGGGTAACGGTGATTTACAGTTCTGGACACCCCAATAAAGTGTCACACACATGCTTACGTATCTTGCTGAATCCGAGCCTTAACTGGAACAAGGACTAAAATAATCTGACAATATTAAATTACACAGATCTGCAAAGAATGACATCTGTGGCTTCTCAGCAATAGCCTTTTAGGATATATTGCCTTAATTAGTCCTATTATGTATCTTCAGATCTATGCTATTCTTCTAAATAAACACCCTTTCTTAAAAATATACAGGAGCAGTGCATGCACATTGGAGAACAGGACATGGCTGTCAGAATGCATGAATCTGTGAACATGCTCATATCTTATTTTTTTTATATAATATATATATATAAATGTTTGTGCTTTGTAGGCCTTTCAGTATTACTTTTCATATGGTGGTTTCTATATTCTGTATTTTTTAAAAACTGTGAAGTTTGAATACAAGGTGTTTTCATGAAAAGTAATTTTTTAAAAACTAAGTTATTCAATTTCATGCTGAGTTTTGAAAGCCATGCTAAGTAACAAACATCTGTCATGTGACTTCTCACACGATGAATGATTGGTCTGTTTTCCTGTCAAATCGCAGAAACTGCCAAAGGTAGTGTTTTCTCACCAGTTGCTACAGCCAAGTTTTTCTAATCCATGATGAGCCAGAAATGAATCGACTCCCATTTTAAGGCAGCATTCCAGAGAAATGGTTCACTATGAATCACTGTTCCCAACAAAAACAACTGCTCAGGAAGGAGTAGGCAGCATTGTTGTCACCTGACCTCTGTTTGGGAGAGGGATGCAGCTCTAAGTTCCAATATGAGTCCCTATAGTGGAAAGTGAGGTTTGTAAATAATCATCTTCTTTAGCAGCCCTGTCCCACATTCAGGTAGTTCTAGCAGAGGCCAGGTTGTGGCCATTTTGTGCTTCACTGGCCTACTGTTCTGACAGACTTTCCACCACTGACGTTCTGTGGCAGGATCTACATCAGTAGCTGTAGATAATGTAACTGGGATAAAATACAACATGGTTTTATAAAAGGTAGATTATGCACACCAACCCGATCTCTTTCTTTGAGAATAAAACCGATTTTCTAGACAAAGGAAATGGAATAGATCTAATCTACCTGGATTTCAGTAAAGCATTTGATACAGTTCCACATGGAAAATTATTTAGTTAGACTGGAGAAGATGGGGATTAATACAAGAACAGAAAGATGGGTAAGGAACTGGTTAAAGGGGAGACTACAATAGACCATGCTGAAAGGTGAACTCTCAGGCTGGAGGGAGGTTGCTAGTGGGAGTTCCTCAAGGATCAGTCCTGAGACCAGTCTGATTTAACATTTTCATTCATTACCTTGGCACAAGAAGTGGGAGTGTGCTAATAAAATCTGTGGATGACACCAATTTAAAAGCTATTGCCAATAAAGAGGAGAACCAGAGTATCATACAAGAAGATTTGGACAACCTTGAAAACTGGAGCAATAGAAATGGATAAAACTTAACAGTGCAAAGTTAGGCACTTAGGGAATAACAAGGATTTTTAGTATAAGCTGTGGACTTGTTAGTTGGAAGCAACAGAGGAGTAAGACCTGGGTGTATTGGTCAAACACAGGATGACTATGAGCCGCAAATGCGATGCAGCCATGAAAAAAAGCTAATGTAATCATAGGATGCATCAGGTGAGGTATTTCCAGTGGAAATAGAAAAGTGTTGTTATTACCCCTCTACAAGGCACTGGTGAGACCTCATCTGGAATACTGTGTGCAGTTCTGGTCTTCCATGTTTAAGAAGGATGAATTCAAACTAGAACAGGTGCAGAGAAGGGCTACTAGGATGATCAGAGGAATGGAAAATCTACCTTACAAGATGAAGCTTAAGGAGCTTGGCTTGCTTAGCCTAGCAAAATGAAGGCTATGGGGAGATATGATTGTTCTCTAGAAGTACATCAGAGGGATAAACACCAGGGAGGGAGAGGAGTTATTTAAGCTAAGGGCCATTGTTGACAAAAGAACAAATGAATATAAACTGGCAATCAATAAATTTAAGCTTGAAATAAGACAAAGGTTTCTAACCAAAAGAGGAATGAAGTTCTGGAACAGCCTCCCAAGAGGAATAGTGGGGGCAAAAAAACATAACTGGCTTCAAGACTGAGCTTGTTAAGTTTATGGAGGGGATGCTATGATGAGATTGCCTACAATGGCATATGGCCCATCCACAACTGCTATTGGCAAATATCAGCAATGTCTGGAGATGGGACACTAGATAGGGAGGGCTTTGAGTTACTACAGAGAATTCCTTCCCAGGTGTTTGGCTGATGGGTCTTGCCCACATGCTCAAGGTCTAATTGATCACCATATTTGGGGTCGAGAAGGAATTTCCCCCCAGGTCAGATGGGCAGAGATCGTGTGGGGTGGGGCGTGTTTCACATTCCTCTGCAGCATGGGGCACAGGTCACTTGCAGGTATGAACTAAATGGTGAATTGTCTGTATCTTGAAGTTTTTTAATCAAGATTTGAGGACTTCAGTTACTCAGCCAGAGGTTATGGACCTTCTACAGGAGTGGGTGGGTGAGGTTCTGTGATCTGCGATGTGCAGGAGGTCAGACTAAATGATCATAATGGTTCCTTCTGGCCTTAGAGCCCGTGAGTCTATGGGAATCAGCATATGCTGGTGCAGATCCAAGAATTAATCTGTTGTACCTGAGCCCAGCTCTGCAACCATTATCTTTGAAGTCAAAGGGACTACTTGTAGGAGGAGAGACTACTCATGTGACAAAAGCTGCAGCATTAAGTTGTCTGTTTAAGCTTGTTTCACTCCAGAAGACTTATAGCAAACCCACAGGAAGATTGTGTGTGTCCCTGTGTCAGTGCCAGAGAAATAGGCTTGGGGAAAATAATGAATGGAAAAAAACAGGTCCCTTTTTAGAGTGCAACAAAAGAGCTGAACTCACTAAAACCCGACAGTCTGAAGGGACGTAGAAAAAAATCTCATTCCAGTGGAAACTAAACAATCTCGATTTGAAGATATTTGCTATGAGTAGAAGTGTCTCTCAGCAGGCAAAATCGTGCTGCAACTGAAAGTATTAACAATAGGTTCCAGCATGAATTTACTCACCAGACTAGAGTGATAGTGTACGCGGAAAAAAAGTCAAAAGCATGTGTTTATCAGCAGACACCCTGTGAAAGGCTAGGAAATTCCACTTGAATATAAATCAGTATCAGCTTCACAAGCTGATAAGGATTTTTGACTTCCGCTTCAAATTTGCTGAAAGTCTTGCAGTTTTGTTTTTAGTACATCTTAGTTCCAGATGAACCTTTTTAAGTTTTAGAAAACTATACGTATAGGTCTTTTTGCAGCCAAGCACCTTTGAATAAGATAAAAATGTAGATTTTTGGGTCACTGAAATGCATAACTGAGTCAGGCTGATTTTCTTTTCATCCTCTCTCCCCCGCAAAAAAAAAAATTCTTTTCCAAACAAAATATTCTAACCTGCTTCTCTAAAAAGCCAGCACTGTGCCATTCTCCAAGGCTGGCAATTCATGCAAGCAGGAAGGAATGGTACTTTCTACCATGGAAGATGTAACCATTTCAGTATAGTCTATCAACAGCCACTTTTAAATGAGGAAGAATTAGGAAAACAATTTACATATCTTAGAAGAGAGCATCTTCCCCGCCATCTTCCTGGCATCTCAATAAATTCACTTTTGGATACCGTGGGCCTGGTCCCTGACACAGCGTGCAGAGAGGATAAAACTGCCTTGTCCAGACAGCTGGGAATTTCCTTAAAAGCCTTCAAACCTGTTTAGTCAGCTCCATGCCACCCTCTCCTGAGTAAGCGGTGTGACTTGGGTGGGCGTGAGGTGTGCGGCCAAAGCATGCTGTGCTCTCCTGACCCTCAGTGGGCGGAAAGGCCCCAGGTGGGTTATCACCAGCTAGCTTAAGCTGGAGCAGCTGTAAGGCTATTCAGATTTGCTGGCCCACAGCAGCTCTTGGGATTGGTGGAGAGCAAACATGACATACATCCAGCAACTTCTGTTCACTGCCCCCTTTGTTTCAGCATCAAGCACCACAGTGGACTCAAAGATCAGGGCACCCGGGTATTATTTTTAAACAACAACAATAGTATTACAGAGGTTACCCTTGTGAGGCAACTCCAAAGTGTCCTCACAAGTATTAAGTACAGTTCTGCTACCCCTTTACTCAAAGGTCACCTCAATTAAGGAATCAATTTTTATCAGCTCCTTGAGAGGTTGCATAAGACAGTTTTCATGTAATCACAATTTTATATTATATTTCCACGATCCTCAGAAAGACACTCAAGGTGCAACACGAACAAATAATCTACCAGAGACAATGTTTAAATAGCCAGACATTGATTTCACACGTGCAATGAGGGTGGGAGGGGAGATGGAAGAGGGAGTTGGTTTTGGTATGGTTCTCAGCATCTCTCCCAACATCCAAGCTCTTGCACACCACCAAAATCTGCCTTTTCCTCTCTGTTCCTGATGCGAAGGCCCCTGCCCATGTGTCATGGGAACTATATACCCATGCTAACAAAGCAACTGCCTGCCTGCTCAGCCAGAGCTGATTTATGCTGCTGCTGTGGGGCTGCCAAAAGGTTGCAAGGCAAGCAGATGTTGTGGCTGCCAGAGAGACAGAGGGATTGCAGAGAGGATCCCTCCAGAAGACTGGTGAGACTCTGCCCAGCCAAGAGGGAGAAGCAGGGCAAGAGGCTGGGGAAGAAAGAGGCAGGAAGTGGCTCAAGAAACCACAAGGGACTGGTTCTGGCTGTTCCAAACCAGGGCCCAGAGCTGGAACCCAGTGGAGTGGGCAGGCCTGGGTTCCCCTACCTACCCAGTGCCCCTGAGAGAAAAGCCTTCTAAAGTCAGGGGAGCTAGTGCTGATTAGCCCCTACTGGAGCCATGGAACTTCCACTTCCCCATTATCTTACAAGAGATAGAGACTACTGAGGATCCGGCCGGGAGGGGTCGGTCCTTGATGAGGACTTGACAAATGTAGAGTTGAGTGTGCTGGCATAGTGGGGGGCACAGCCAAGTCGATGTAGCTCCCTGACCCACCACAAGGGGATGCTAACAGATAAAGACCCCCATATTGTACCACGCTTTGGTCATCATCCATTTATTACTAGAACCTCCTCATCCCTGTCCTCCCAACTTCTTTCCAAAGTGCCACTGCTAAAATCATCTCCCTTAGTGTGCCGGCCACATCAGCCCCCCCTCCACCTCTTGAATACTGTCACTCACTCCCTTTCTTTTACTACATCGAACCCAAACTCCTTGTCCTCACCTTCAGGGCCCTTAATCATCTCATCCCCATAACAGTCTGTTTTCCTTTCCTCTTCTCCCCTTGTTTTGTCTCATCTTCCTTCCACTATAAAAAGTCTGAAGAGAAAAGGCACTCCTACAGAAGCAAGCATTCTGGTGGATAATCTCCTAATAGCTGGTGTGAGGCAACTACCTGCCCTCGAATAACTAAGCTTCAGCAGGGCAATGTGCACTCATCTAGCTCTGACTCCTTACGAGACAGTATCACTGCTGACCTTTACCCATTATGAATGAAAGTGCCTCAGGATAAGGACCTTGTCCCTATCTCAGCTCTGCCACGGACCTGCTCTGCGACCTTGGGCAAGTCCCATTACCTCTCTGTGGTTCTATTTCCCTTCCCGCTCCTTTCTCAATCTTGTCTGTTCAGACTGTAATCTCTTCTGGACAGGAAATGTCTCTCACTATGTATCGTACAGTGCCTAGCACAACAGAGCCCCTACTTCAGTTGGGGTTTCTGGACACTACCGTAATACAAACAAATAATAATAATAGTATTTTTGTAAGGCATCTAGCACACTTGCAGTGGTCTACCCATAATCAGTAGTAATAATGTATTGCAGAGATGAGGCAGATAAGAGAGATTAGGTAACTGCCTATCTAAACAAAGGAGACACGTTCTGAACCACATCGCCCCCTTACTGTGGTTTAGAGATGACAGGGAGCAACCTTCATTTTCTTCCTGTTATTCTCCCTAACGACAGGTATTAGATTTGGAACTCAGTGAAG
Source organism: Mauremys reevesii (assembly GCF_016161935.1). Classification (NCBI taxonomy): domain Eukaryota; kingdom Metazoa; phylum Chordata; order Testudines; family Geoemydidae; genus Mauremys; species Mauremys reevesii. The sequence continues at coordinate 279,155,986 of NC_052623.1, read as the reverse complement.
GAGCGGACACAAAGACAGGTGTTGTTATGTTACTGCAGTTGAGATTTTAGGAGATGAGACTGTCTGGCATTCAACAGACATGACGGAAAGTCCAGCAGGATCACCCACGTGGCTGCCTGCAAATGTCAAGTAATGCTACTAGCCTGCTTGAAAAAGTGTGTAAAAACGTACCAGGGGAATATTTTGCTCAAACTGGGATGCACTTATCTAGAATCAAGAGATGACCTTCACAACAAACGGGGCAATGGAAAGAGATAGACTGGTTTAAGGAGATTGTCAAAATAGCTGTTGGGCATTCTTAAATTCTGCAGAGGGCAGCACATTTCACACAACAAACTAATGCCCCAGGGTCCTTGTTCATATCTGTTGTTATAAGCAAACTGAGGACACCAGCAGAGCTCCATCCCAATCCTAGAATAAATGCATTCTAAGGTGTGGGGGAGGAAGGTTCATCTTTATCCCTTGACAAATGGAATTGGAAAGTTAAATAAATAATGCAAAAGTTAAAGTTCACCTAATTCCTCAGACCACTGCTAATAGCCATTTCATGTTCAAGCAAGGCATGGTGACTCCAAAGCCAAGCACCTTCTGAGAGCTCTGCTTATAACAACAAAAGAGTGTCAAGTATCAGAGGGGTAGCCCTGTTAGTCTGGATCTGTAAAAGCAGCAAAGAGTCCTGTGGCACCTTATAGACTAAAAGAGTGCTCTCTCTCGCTCTCTCTTCTGACTTCTGTTCCTAAAAGATTCAAAGTGAAACATTTCTTGATCTAAACTTGTAAAGGACCGAAGTGTCTCAAAGTAAGGAGTAGTCACCTGAGCGACATTTTTTCCAAGCCAAGCATGCAGGGCCGCCCAGAGGGGGGGGCAAAGGGGGCAATTTGCCCTGGGCTCTGCAGGGGCCCCCAAGAGAAGAGTGGAGGCTCCCGCCTCCGCCCCTTTCCTGGAGCCTCAGCGCATCAAGCCCCGCTCCGAGCCACGTGGTGAAGGGGCGGGGCTGGGAGCTCCAACGGGGCCTGAGCCCCGCCCCGCTCAAAGTGGCGTGGGGAGGGGGCGGGGCAGCTGCCTCCGCTCGGCGTGGAGCTCAGAGCCCCGCCCCCTCACCACGTGGCTCTGAGCGGGACGGAGCTCAGGCCCCGCCGGAGACGCGCTCGGGTAAGAGGCCGGGGCCGGGGCCGGGCCGGGGGGGAGGAGAAGCGGGACCCGCTGCTGCTGCCGCCGAAGCGCAGCCCGGTCTTCGGCGGCGGGGGGCCCCTTCTGTTCCGGGACTCGCCGCCGAAGTGCCCCGCAGGCCCGCGGCGGGGACCCCCCCGCCGAATTACCGCCGAAGACCGGGCTGCGCCGGGCGCGGGTCTCGCCGGCGGCAATTCGGCGGCGGGGGGCTCCCGCCGCGGGTCTTCGGGGCACTTTGGCGGCGGGTCCCGGAACGGAAGGGCCCCCCGCCGCCGAAGACCCCGGGCCCCCGGAATCCTCTGGGCGGCCCTGCAAGCATATCCCATCCCCAACTCTTTCCTTGTTGTCATCCTTCAGAAGATCAGGTGCTGTATCCGGATGTCTGGAAATTCAGAATGGGGAGGTCTGTGTCTGAATGGAAAAATTCCAACTCAATCCAGCGTGCTTCCTTCTGCTGAGAGCAATAGAGACTCCGAGAATGTATGAATTTGGGGGCTTCATGCATCTCACATGGTCATTTACACCTATGTGTAAGGTGTAAACTGGGTGAAAAATACTACCACATCAGAGCAGTTGAATTTTACACTCATTCTTCACAGCTGTAAATAAGTCCACAAGGCAGTGGGGGCTTAGGCTCTGTATGTTAATTTTATGCCTTTTTCTGTATATATCTGCCTATTCCAGACAATTTGCACATACATTCTTCGGGCTAGTCTACACATGAAAGTTGCACCCGTTTAGTTTAAATTGGTCTAAAAAAATTACTCAGGCCTGGTCTACACTTAAAATGACCTAGCTATGTCATTCTAGGGTGTGAATTTTTCTCACACCCTGAGCACTGTAATTAAACTGACCCAACTTCTGGTACAGAATGGCTAGGTCAGCAGAAGGATTCTTCTGTTGACCTAGCTACCACCGCTTGATGAGGTAGATTATCTACATGGAAGGAAAATGCCCTTCTGTCAATGTAGAGAGTGTCTATACTACAGCAGCATAGCTGCATTGCTGCACCTGTGCCACTGTAGCACCCATACTGTAGACATGCCCTTAGTTAAGCTACTGTGTGGACACTCCCATTGGTTTACCTTGCACTTGTGAGTGTCCACACACAAAGCTGTACCAGTGTAATTCAATTACTATAGAATCATGCCTTTAGCTGACCTGGTGCAAACTTTGTGTGTAGACCAATCCTCACCGTGTTCTCTTTCAAATGGTCACCCCTTTTCTGCAGCTGCTTTTCAAACTTACTGCTGAGAAATCTGGGCCAATTAGCATGAGGGGTAACAGTTTGTAATATGAGGATAAAATAATTCAGGAAGATGAAATCAGAAGCCAAACAACCTTGGTTCTCTGGCTTGAGTAAGGTTTTAGGTGCCTTTTGAGGAGAATGTAAGAAAAACTACAAGCCCTCTTGTTGCTACTAATTTTAAAGCTTTACTTTCCAGAAACACAGCAATAGATCCCAGGCTTAAAGTGGTCTCCCAGAAATGTTAGTTCTCTCTTTGCACAAGGATGGAATTGAATTAGTTTGTAATCTGAATTTTAGGACTTGGAGAAAAGGTTAGATGCCTTCTCACCAGATATTGCCTTGTTTCAGACTCATCTTATAGCTCTAGTTTTTTGCTGTCCCCAAGAGACTCAGGCTGCTCTATGCCTTGCAGTCTATTATTGTTAGAGACAAAAAGCGATGCACATGATCACACTTATTTCCTCCATTTCATCCTTTCCTCCACCCAAAAGAGAATGGAAAATTACAAAGCAAAGCATTGTTACTTTAAACACACAAGTAACATGTAAATTACAAGATGAACATAGTTAACCTGTTGCCTGAGCACATGAGCTTATACTCAGAAAACTGCGTTGTTCCCTCCCATCCTCTCACCCCCTGCCCCTTCATTGTTACGCTGCACTGTGATCTGTACGGCTCATTAGGCTGTATATGGCAAACATTACTTTCATTCTACCACAACTGCATATGCATCACGCTGATACAGCGACACTGCAATTAAAAACATTTTGATGAGCCAGTTTTCTCAGAAAAGAGAAATTTTACATGTTCTTACTTTCTAGGGGTGCTTGGTTAGTGCTCTGAGAACTGCATTCAGAGGGCAGATGGGAATCCCCAACATACGTTCCAACCACATGAGGCTCAATCTTTTTCTGCAAAGTGTCATTCCAAGGGCTTGTATAAAATGATTTTAATTAGTTAAGACGTTGGTTAATTTGCTGCTGAGGGAGGGACCCGATATTTTCTAAGTGAAGTCAGTTTGCTGTGATAAATGAAACCATCAATGTGACATTAAAACAAATGTTAAGGGTCTAAAACAAACATGCACAAGCAACCACATCATTAATTCGTTGCCAACATGCCAACAGAGAGCTGAACGCTTAGGCCAAAATTTTCTAAACTGGCCTCTGAATGGGGGTGCCCAATTTGAGACACAGTAGATGGACACCAACAAACCTGAAGTACCAACAAATCGGATGCCATTCTTGAACAATTCTAGCCCTGCAATCTGAACCCAGAGGATGCTGTGTGCCCTCCCTCACCTGCCATTGAAACCCATAGGATGGATTGCTAGTCCCTGTAAGGACAGGACATGTCACTTAACCCATGTCAAGTATCCACCTTTGCTGTACTATCTAGGCACAATGAAATGGAGTTCATAAAAGGACTTCGCATTTAAATAGCACTTTGCATCTTCCAAAAACTTAATTCATCTTCACAGCTAAGGCTGCTTCATGTCTAAACTTCTGTAGGTCTACGTTACATCTGCTTTCTGCTCTGTGGGCTACTAATGTTGTAGGTCTTGTAAAATTAATCCCTGCACTTGCAAACACATCTAAAGTACGTCAGCTACTTTTACAAGGTATGTTGGTGCACATAATGGCAGCATACAGCCTTATTTTCTTGTCATTTGTCATGTTCAATTCCCACTAAATCTTCATGTCTGTGGGCCCGTATTTATCACGTTTGCCAAAGTAAATGATCTAGAGACAGAACAGACTCAGCACACATGCTAAAGGTATAAATAACGATTACGTCTCCCCCCATTTGTCAAATGTACTATTTAAATCAATAAATCCTAGAGACACACTAAAAGTGCTTCAACCAGGTTCAGCAACTGTTTAGGAACGGGGTCTCCTGCCAGTTACACACCATAATTGGGGGGGGGGGGGGAAATCACTCTTCTGTCTGAAAATTTTGTACTTGCTACAATTACAAGTGACACTGAAGATTACCAGAGGTGAGAGATGTTTGCCGCACAGAAGACCATCTCTGTTTTTCAGTTTACTCGGTGCATTTCACAGCATTTTGTCCAGTCAGTGTCTCCCTTTCTGAAGGGGTCCTTAGAAACATCAAGGGAGGAGCAGAACAGACCTTTTAAAGGGCATGCGAAAAAGGTGCCCTATTTTAAACTGGAGTCTAACAAAAGCATCCCTTTAAAGAGGAAGTATTTATGAAAAATATGTTTTAGTGTGCAAGATAATAAACAACATTTTGCATTTCTATAGCACTTTCCCTCTGAACAACTCAAAGTGCTTTACAAACTTTAATGAATTTACCCTCACAGCACCTTGGGGGAAGGTGGGGGGTCTGATTTCCCCAGTTTATTGATGATGAGGCAAAGACAGGTTAAGTGACTTGCCCAAAATCACACAGGCAGTTTGTGGCAAAGCTTGGGGTAGAATACTGGTCTCTGCACTCTCAGTCCTGAGCCTTAACCACAGATCAACCATCCATATTCTGATCTCATGTACAGAGGAGTGCTCTTGTGAAATCATATCCAGAGGCCTGGACCCACAAGAATTTCAAGGTCCTCCCAACCAACGAACTTCAGCCTCTCTCATTCTTGAATCCTTGATCTTCACACAAGATCAGGCAGCCCAACCATCCCAACCCCACCCCAACAGGTGGGCAGACAACCAGCAGCAATCAGCTGGGCACCTGCTACTCTGCCTGCAGGCACCTACAACCATGGGACCCAGTTCTTGAGAAATTAGCTCATGCAACAACAACAGTAATCAGAAGCAAGAGAGGGCCCTGGCAGTGTTAGGCTAACCACTGAGCACCTTCTGTGCAGAAATAAATATGCTTAACTTCTCTGCTAGTGCAGTTGTCCTGCAGCTCACCAAATAACCTTAGGCAATACCCACATCATTTAGTTATTTATTCTTGAATCACACTAAAACCTACACAGATTCTAAGAAAACAGTTGGTGGGCTTTGATTTATTTGATGACTTGGCAGCACTTGCACCTTTTCCAACAGAAATACTGTGTGAGAGTTTTTTGGTGGTGTTTTCTAAATGAAGCAAAAATTGAAAGTGTCCATAAGTTTCCTTGCCAGGTGCAGAAAACAATAACACCACTCTGCACGGCTGGAGTCCGTGAAGTTGCTATTTGAGCCTCTCTCTTCTGAATTCCAGGGGCAGGGTAGGGAATCCCCAGATCTTATCCCAACCCTGTACTTTTAAGTGTAGATTTGATCTAACATTGCTGTTTTCCAGATTTGGTTCAGATGCAGACCTCAATGGCAAAACTCTCACACCATTTCCACTGTTCACAATAAAGGAAAGCTGGAGTGATCTTGGTAGATTTATATAGCTGTACTTTTAGACCAACAATCATGCACAATAAGCCAGGATTCTGCACCATCAGATCCAAACGCTAGCCCTAGTTAGGCTTTGAACGCAGCCTATATCTAATCTGGATCTGAACACAGTCACCTCCTTCCATTTATTCCCAATGCCTTTGGGTATGGCTACACTTGCAGCTGTACAGCACTGGGAGTTAAACCTGTCTCAGTACAGCTGAGTAGGGAAAGCGCTGCAGTCTGTCCACACTGATAGCTACTAGCGCACTGTCATGGCCACATTTGCAGCATCTGCAGTGGCACTGGGAGCGGTGCATTATGGGCAGCTATCCCAGCATTCAAGTAGCTGCAACGTGCTTTTCAAAAGAGGGGGGAGTGGAGTGTGACAGGGAGCGTGGGGGAGAGAGAGAGTGGATTTTTGGAGCCGACACTGTGTCAGCAGCTGCCTTGCAAGTTCCGACCTCCTCCCCCACCCCTCTCTCACTCACTGAAAGCAAACAGCAGCTGATAAGCAGCCTCCCCAAAAGGGACCCCGCTCCCTCCCTCCCGCGCCGTGCCGCTTCTCTCCTCAAGCCCCCTCCCTCCCCCTCTCTTCAAGCAAACACTAGCTGTGGGCATTCCAAAGGGAGCCCCCTGCCTGCCTCTGCTCATTCACAGCAAACAGTAGCTGTGTTTGTTTTTTTGATAAGCAGCTTTGGGAGCCCGGAGTTCACAACATAATAAAAAGAGGCATCACAACAAAACAAAGAGAGTAATCTTTACTTAAAAGGATTATGGGAAGCTTCCGGAGGTCCGTTACAGCGTACTAAGATTATTCCCCGTTTACACTCGTGGAGGTGGAGTACAAGAAGCGCTGTAGCCAGGGAAATACAGTGCTGTATGTGCCTTGCCAGTGTGGACGATGAGTGAGTTAGGCCTTGGCTACACTGGCGCTTTACAGCGCTGCAACTTTCTCGCTCAGGGGTGTGAAAAAACACCCCCCTGAGCACAGCAAGTTACAGCGCTGTAAAGCACCAGTGTAAACAGTGCCCCAGCGCTGTAAGCTAATCCCCTCAGGGAGGTGGAGTACCTGCAGCGCTGGGAGAGCTCTCTCCCAGCGCTGGCGCCACAACCACACTCCCGCGGCAGCGCTTTGGAGTTTCGACTGTAGCCAAGCCCTTACAGCGCTATAAAGCCACTAATAGCGCTGTAACTCTCAAGTGTAGCCAAGGCCTTTGTTTGAGGATCTCAAAACACTTATAACAGTGGGTAAGTGCTTCCCTACTGTGATTGAATTACTAGCCCCATCAAGTGCCATAGTCATGCCAGAATCCGCTTCCCCACCTGAGAATCTAAACCAAACCTTAGCCAGAGAAGGGAATTGGTAAATTAACCTATTTTAGTGAATGGGCAGGCTTGAGCCTGGCAGAGATTCCAGCCCATGTTGTTACTAAACAAATGTAGGGGGAGGGGATTAGCGACTGCTGATTATAGTGGCCTCTTCTGGTGCGTAAGGACATAGCACAATATAAACCAGGAAGCTTTAAAAAAAATTCACTCAAAAGGCGATTCCTAAAGAAACACAGGGATCTTAGGAGCAGTGTGGCCCAGAGCAAAGCCACATTTGGGAGGTCAGGGATGCCTAAATTTTTAATCTTGTCTCTGCCACTGTTAACTTGACCAAGTCCCTTCATCCCTCTGACTCAATTTCACCCACAGGCACTTGTGGAAGTAGAGAAAGAACTGACAGGGATTTGTAGGGCATCTTAATGCATGACAGTCTCTGTTAGCAAGAGTTAGGCTAACTGTAACCCTAATAACGCAAGATTTGTAGAAGCGAGGATTGTGTGAGGTGAGTGGAAAAGAACTGTGTGAGAAGTTGTTTTTACCTTGTATAGATAATGTGTAGATAATACGAAATGTAGACTGGAGTCTCTTAAGTGAGAAAAGCAAGATATCAGGATGACCTATGTATAAACAAAATGCAGCTGTTGCTTATTATTGTCTGTAACAAAAGTATAAATGCTGCTGTAATTGTTTATCTGTTGAGAGACCTGTCTAGGAAGGGGAGACCCTATGTCCTAGTCAGGGGCGGCTCTACAAAGTAGGCTGCCCCAAGCAGCGCGGAGCGCTGCGCCGCCCTTCCCCAGTCCCGCGGCGGGTCCCCTCTTCCCGCGGCTCCGGCATCCTGGGGAGGGCGGCATTTGGCTCCGGTGGAGCTCCCGCCGGCATGCCTGCGGCAGGTCCACCGGAGCCCGGGACGAGCGGACCTTCCGCATTAAATCCAGCCGGAGCTCAAACCGGGCCGCGGGAAGACGGGACCCCCCGCACGCAAGAAAGCGGCAGGTCCGCTCGTCCCGGGCTCCGATGGACCTGCCACAGGCATGCCGGCGGGAGCTCCACCGGAGCCAAATGACGCCCTCCCCAGGATGCCGCCCCAAGCGGGCGCTTGGCCCGCTGGTGCCTAGAGCCGCCCCTGGTCCTAGTGCACTCTCTCCCTGTTGAAGCTGCTAAACAGAATAAAGTATCTGACTTTGCTGTACCCAAACAAATAAGTGAGAACTAAGTTTTTCTCCGACACACTGGGACTAGGGATGCACGGGGTGCTTCCACACACCCTGGCTTGAAGTGGTTTCCATCATATACAAGGTTTACAGTTTGGTTCAATGGCTCTCAGCACCGCTACTAGGCAAAGTGTTCCAGCACCCCTGATTTCACCACCTGAAAACGGGGGAGCAGCACCTTCCTTGCCTACTTCACACACGGTGCGAGGGCTGGTTGTGCTTGTGTTCTCTTAGTGAATGTGTGCACAGCCTTTTGAAAATGGGAAGTGCTCTATAAATGCTCATTATTACCTTGTCCTCCAGTGCCTACTGAAATCTGGGACATTTTTTGGGCTGGTGGGGGAGGGGTAGCTGCAGCATGTGCTGTGGGAGGCCTCTGAAGTAGCTTATTTTGGACTAAAGCTGCTCTCAGCAACTCAAGGGAATTACTTCTTGAATGGGGGAAAATCCCTTTTCTAGATTATTCACAGCAGACTTCCTCTCCCTCCCACAAACAGCTGGCGTTTCTCTTGAGTGTCAGAGTAGTTTTAGACCAGGCGATGGCTATTTCAAGGACCTCACAAAGCAAATGTTGCACCTAAGCTAAAGATGTCGTTTCAGTGACACTGGAGGATTTAGCATCCCTTGCACCTTTAAGACACAAATTAACCATGCATTTTCTCAGTAGAGCATCACACTCCAAAGTCTGCTCTTAGCCAGGGAACCACACTGGAGGCACATGGCCTTTGCCTTTATGTTTCTCCATGCACCTGAGGCTTTCGGGCATCTCATAGCAACTGCACATCCTGTCCAGGGCCGGCTCCAGCGTTTTTGCCACCCCAAGCGGCAGGAAAAAAAAGAAAAAAAAAAGCTGCAATCGGTGGCACTTTGGTGGCAGTTCTACCGCCGCCACTTCTTCGGTGGCAATTCAGCAGCAGGTCCTTCCCTCCGAGGGGGACTGAGGGACCCACCGTCGAATTGCCGCTGAAGAGCCGGACGTGCCACCCCTGTCTGTTGGCCACCCCAAGCACCTGCTTGCTGCGCTGGTGCCTGGAGCCGGCCCTGATCCTGTCTCATGTTATTCCTCACTCTTAGCCATCAGTGACCAAAGTGACAAACAGGAGGAAAGTTTTATGGTGACAGAGCGAGGGTTTGATTCAGTTGTGAACAACACAGACCTGATCTCAAACCAAAAAAAAAAAAACAACCAAACCATGATCCAAATTCAGACCAACATTATGGAAATTCAGAGCTAGGCCCAAATTTTGTGGCTGATCTTTATACGGAGTTGAACTCCAAATGCAGCCAGCCTGGATCTTTGGGGGCATCTGGACCTGGAACTGAACTATGTGGCTCAATCCCAGTTCTTACCAAAGGCAGAAACCTTATAGGCAAGAACCCAGTTAAATTTCATTGCTGAAAACAGAGAGCTGCATTGTAATTCTTCAGCTAAAGCTTTGCTTTCTTCCATGCTACAGCAGTAGAAGTTTAGCAAAATTAAAATAGATATTTGTAATCTAGATATCTGCTTTAAAGGATCTGATACAATGCCCACTGAAACTAATTAAAACTCCCATTGACTTCAAAAATGGGGATTGGATCAGGGCCCAAATAAAATAAAAAATTAAACACACAATTATATCTTCATGCTGACACTACAACTTCTGAAAGGAAAAAGAATGGAGAGCAACATCTTTAATCCTATCGGGTGCTTTTCTCCCTATGTAAATACAATACACACAGCTCTCCTCAGCGTTTTGCTGATGTTCACATGCTGTATATTTATTTCAAATGTTATTTTGTGATTAATTAGTACTAAATAGAACATGCAGCCACTTACCCTGAGTATGTTCCATTCTGTATTCAGGTTCCCCTTGATTATTACCATCCAACGTTGAAAACAGAACCACTACTCTATAGTAATAAGATAGTGAGTCTGACTGAGTTAGATACACAACAGTAGACTTAACGAATGAACTGTTCCTGTGTGTATTGACTGACTATGGCATCGTCTTGCATTTTAATGCTGCTGATGCAGACATAAAAATCAGCCTCTAAACATTACAGCCCCCTTCCGAGCTCCTTTAGGTGTAGAATACTATGATTAACAAAACAAAGAGGTGTCTGTTTCTTTTAGCAGCAACAGCATGTTAGAGCTTTACTACCCTCTTAAATCACATTAAACGCTACACAATCTCATACATGCCATTCAGCATGAGCTATCGAATAAGTTACCTGTGCATCATGTGTCTGTAGGACAGTAGATAATTCAGTATTTCTGCTGCTGAGCCTGGAAACCAGCAGTGAGAGTTCCCGGGTATTACACTGTGTAGCTACTTACATTTGTCTTTGCACCAGTGGACACTCAGATCAACTGCCAGCATCTTTCCCCTCCTTCCTGTGCTGTGACAGCCCTTCCTTCCCTTTTTGAAGTGCTCGCAACACATTATTGGTCGGGTGTGAAGGGCTGTGTATAATGAGGCTCGTGTAATTTAAGTATGGGCATTTCCTTGGATTTCTTGACATTTTTATGTGTCTACCGGGGATTTGCCAACACTTCATTCTATAATCCACTTTGCAGAGCAAAATCCTTTTATGGACAGTTTCCCAATCCCTCCCCTTCTTTCTATTATTTTCCCTCTTGCTCTGGTGGCCAGGGGGTTGATTTCAGACCATGTCTGAGATACCGCTGTGTATTGTATAGGAATGTTCGTAAACTAGGGCACAGGCAGAATAGTGGGTTAAAAAAGTGTAAAGGCCAGATCCAAAGCCCACTGAAAGCAATGGAAAGCCTCCCATTGACTTCACGGGGCTTTGGATCAGGCCCAAGGAGAGCCTGGTGCCACTGTGATTGTGATTTTTGATTTGATAGCCCAACTTGCCTCCTATGGGACAGGGCAATGTTACACGCTGAGGGGAGGGGAGGACTTTCCTTTCAGGAGTTCTGGGAACAAAGTAACATACATTGTACCTTCCAAAGAGGTTCTGCAATCTCCCCGTTTCCTATTTTAAGGCACTAGTCTTTACCCAATCCAATGCTGCATGGATTTTCCTGGAAGCCAACTCCTCATCCCTTGATCACTTGGCAGACCTCTTCTCACCCTTTCAAACCTCCCAACAAGTTAACAGTTTTACTATTTATTTGTTCAGTGCATTAAGGATCTGATCCAAAACTTTCCATGGATTTCAGTGGGTTTTGGATTGGGCCTGTAGTTCTCTACAAGACATAAATCCCAGAGAGCTGGTAATACAAGATACACACGCAGATCAGACTGGATAGACCATCCGATGCAGAGGATGGTATCAAGTTGGATTATTCCTTTTATAAACTGAAACTCTTTGGGATATGGCAATAGACTAATATGGGTTAGCATTTGTAGACCTTGCAGAGGAAGGGAGGTTCCTTGCCCTCCCTCTCTCAGTCAACCCAGCTTCCACTATGGTGTCTCCCCAGGAGTCTGCAAAAGCAGTCTTTATGCTCATGGTTTGCTGCACAAGGTCAAAAACAGAGGCATCTAAAGGCCCTATCCTAATGCACCCCTGCTGACCACAGCAGGCCTCTATGAAAGGGGACAATCTAGCAGTCAGTACTCAACAGCACCGTGTTTGGAGCCCTGCTCAGAGATATCTAGAGCATAAAGCCTTATATTGCACCCAGCCTCTTAGACTCCAATACTGCAATACTGTACAGACTGACCCTCCCCGCCACACAAAGCCCCATCAAAGTCAGGCACTAATCCTACAATAGAGTCCCTGCAAGCATAAAGGTCCGTGTAATGTTAATTGTATAGTGTTTTAAGGCTACCCTGCCCCCACACACCGATTGCAGCAGTCACAATAATTAGCCCCAGAATATGAAACGAGATCAGTTTCCATTGAATTCATTTTTTCAAATACAACTAATTATATTGAAAAATTAAAATGTCATGTCAAAACAGAACTCTCAAGCAAAATAAGTTAAAATTCATCATCTTATTGCCTTTAAACATACACTCTATATCATCCCCTGCAACACATGCTTAATCCCTTTTCCCCAATGCATATGAGAGAGACAGAAAAATAGTGTGTTTGTGTTTTTAGGCTAGACAAAAAAAAGCTTTCAAAGCAGTGCCTCTTTAAAATGGAAGTTTCATCTTTCTCTTAAGAACAGTGCAAAGACTTCTAATGCATTTGAGAAAAAAAATGAGCAGGGGGTGTATATTGATGGTGCAATTAGGCTGGAAGCAGATCACAGTTTAGGTGTCAGAAATTACAAGGCTCTGTCAGATCAAGGAAACACTTGCTAACAAGAAAGCTACATGGTTTTTGAGTCTTGTCATCCTGTGTAGAGACTAAGTGCTTGTAAAACATAAAAATAAATAGAACGGGCAAAACTCCAGTGGTGAGCACTCCGTAGGAGCAGTTGCAGGGAAGTGTGCATGGCTTGATTTTAGAGATGCTGAGAATCTGCAGGACCTGCTGAAGTCAGCTGAACCAGTGGGTAATCAGTACCTTTAAACTTGGCCATAAACAGCTAGTAGAGGGTTTGAGAACTAGTGAGCAGGAGTGGCTCCAGGCCCCAGCACGCCAAGCACGTGCTTGTGGCGGCATGCCGCGGGGGGCGCTCTGCCGGACGCCAGGAGGGCGGCAGGCGGCTCCGGTGGACCTCCCGCAGGCGTGCCTGTGGAGGGTCCGCTGGTCCCGCGGCTCCGGCAGAGTGCCCCCCCGCAGCATGCTGCCCTGCTTGGGGCAGTGAAATGTCTAGAGCCGCCCCTGCTAGTGAGCCACCACTTCACCCCTGGAATCATCATTAAGATTTTAAAGAAAGTTTAATCGGGGGTTGTTGGGTGAAGAAAATGAACTCAAAAGGATTCTGTGTGGAAGATCCTACTGGAGAATACTTGACCAGCAACCACCTCTAAAACATAGGAGTCAGCCTAACACTAGAAGCTATTTTTAACCTGAACACGCTAGTACAAGAGTCTCTGGAGTTCTGTCATCAGATGCAATCCAGACAGCTGCTGTCCCTTTAGAGAGTGTTTCTTTCTGTTCATACAATGAACCCCACCATTAAAAGAAAATGCCAAATTCTATCTTCTTTGAAAAGGTTAATCTCCTTTGTCTCTTTAACATTCAGCAATAAAGTGAACATGAATGGTTAAAACTGATTTACTGACTCTTAATAAAATGTACTTAAAAAGAAAGTGTCAAACTCCTCTGCATGAAATCCAAACAAGAATAAAATGAAATTACATGCTTAAAATGCTAGCAACATTCAAATGACGTCCAAATTTAAAAAATAAAAACCAAACCCTACAAGAATGTCCCAAAGTAGCCACTGACATAATGTACATACTTTAATTTCAAATCCAGTTTTTCACAAATAGTACAGGGGTAAATCCATTTCCGTTATTATACGTTGCAATTGCCCTCTTCTGGGCAGAATCAGAGCAGCTCACCTGTGTGCCATAGGCCCTCTACTGCTAATGACGTTTTTTCTTTAGCTCAAGTGGTAAGGCCCTATGCCTATGACGCAGGGACATTTTGGTTCTACCACTGGTCTCTCTATTGAGTATCTGAGTTGCCACGGTATGCAGCAGAGTGACAACTGTGAAATCCTAAGCGGCCACAGGCTTGTTAAAATACCTACAAATGCCTATAAGACCTAAGTTTATAAACTTCAGTAGCTCATATGAATCTTCATGGAAAGTCACTTATCAGACACCAAACTGAAATGTCGGTTACATAATCTACTGGCTATCTCCTTATTTTGTGCCCAGTGATTTGTGTGTTTGAGTTACACCCATAAAGCATCATGGACCAGGATGAGAAAACTCTCCAAAAGGGAGGAGATTTTATTGAAAGATTGTTCTTATCAAAAGGTAACCGGGAACATCTTTATTTGCTTTACAGAGACACATCCCTTTCAGCTTAAATCCATTCCATAACAAAAAGCAGTGAGTATTTTATACAAAGCTTTGTTGGGATGAAAGGGAAATGTCAGCCATATAAAATGTGTGTCAAGCAAAGAGAGAAGCAATTTCTGGTAGAAGCTGCCAAGCTATTATTGCTGAATTCACAAGCTCCATGTGACAAATGTGTTACTTCGAATGCCAAGGATCAGATCAGCATAGTTCCCTTGTGGTTAAGTTAAACATGTACCATTTAAGGCACATTGCAGACTTTGTTTATCATTTCCTTCTTCCATAATACATAGCTCCTCAGCTGATTCAACATTAATTCACATTCATTTGAGCTACTCCAGTTTGCACCAGCCGAGGAACTGACTATGTAATTTGGATAGTAGTAAGCAAAGTTTGCAATGCACCTCAAATTGTACAAGTAACTGATCAAGATTGGTTCAGAATTTTTCAGAACAGCTACGTTATCTCTATCTTTGCTGGACTGGCTCCTCTGGTCTCCCTTCATCTACCACTCTTTCTTGTTCTTCCATTTAAAAAAAATGTTGTTCTCTTCTTTTATTTTCTCAAGGCCCATCCTTTCAGCTTGGTTTTTCTTAATGTTTCTTCTTTATTCCTTGCGATAAAAAAAAAACCCTGCAGCCTACAGGTGTTGCAACTGTCTCTTGTGGCCAACCATTTTAAAACATTTAGCCCGGTGTCCATGCTGGAGTTCACCGCAGTAGCTGTATTTAAGCTAATATTCACGGTGGATTTTTTGGCGTGGGGGTGCAGGAGAGGTTCAGCAAACTAATGAACTTTACTGTCATCTATAACAGCTAGAGCTGTTGCTCAAGACAGAGTGGATGGTAGCAAACCTGAGAAACTAGCTGGACTGGCCATTCCTGTCAGCACTTGGAGAGCCGCTGTCTAGACCAGTGGTTCCCAAACTTTAACAACCCTTGAACCCCTTTCACTAAAGTGTCAAGTCTCGTGAACCCCCTCCTAAAAATGAATATTTCCAGGGATTTTCTCCCTTACCTCAGCATAAATTATAAAAGCAGTGGTCTTGGAAATATAAAATTTATTTTTATGACATGCTTATTAAACACTATTTATTATTAATCATTACAGTATTTTTATTACATTATGAAAACGGCAACACTCTTCCAAGATCTCACTTTCATAGCTTGTATCACTTTGAATAAGCCTGTTATAAGACAAGGTTCTTATGTTTCATCAAGGAGTATCAGATGTGAAACACCATGAAGATATTTAAGAAGCCAACTCAGAGTCCCTCATACACAAGCATTCAGGTCTTGAGCAGTCCAGGCAAACAACGCATGTTACAACAAAGCTTAAATTTGTTCTTCATAATAATTTTAAAAACAAACACTAGCTGCCTATTTAAATTTTAAAAACAGCAAAAAAAATATCCACCTCCCTTTCCATTTCTTATAAGGAGTCTTGAAGTTTAATCTCCGCAGTGTGATAGATATGCTTGCTTTGATCTGCTTAGCTCTTGGAAGTACAGGGGCTCCGAGATGCTGGCCCTGTGCTACCCGGAGTCCCGAGGGATTTTTTTCCTGAGAACCCCCTGTAACAATTCGCAAACCCCAGTTTGGGAACCACTGGTCTAGACTGATATATGTCCAAAAGGAGATCTGGAGATCAAAGGGACCAGCCCACCAAACAGAGACAGACCTCATATAATTGTTCCTGTTTACTTTCGCACTCAACTGATTTAACTCCCACTGACAGAGTCACATTGATTGTGAACCAGAGTAACTTCTATTGATTTAAAAGCAGAGAGCCACAGATTGGAGAAAGTTTGCATGTGTATCTGACAATGATTCGCCATCTTGGCTGACACACTGGGGACTGAACCTGGGAACTCCAGAGCTAAAAGCATAAACAGTTTGAGCTAAAGAGCAAAGCCTCTGCAGCTGGTGGCTGTACCAACTCTCATCCTCTCTGGATTAGCACAGAGGCAGAGCTGTAACACATCCACCAGTGGGTTATATGGACACACAGCAGTTCTCGCTGATATAATGAAAGCTATACCACTATGACCTCTTTGCGTAGACCAGGCTTTTTTGTGTGTGTGTTTACATTTGACTGTGTCCCAAAATTAATTGGGAGAGCAGTAAGTGATTTGAACAAGAAGGGTTTACTTGAAATAAGCAGAAAAGGATTCCATCCTGGAGTTTTAATCTCTAATCCTTTGCAAAAATTTGAGGATTTCATATTAAACTATGCCTTGTTCAGAGTATGCTAAAGCCACTACCAAATCTAGCATTTTAGTGGTCTAAGAGCCAGCCACTCAGCACGATAACAAGGGCACTAACCTCTTCAAATACATTTGCATGAAAATCATGCTGTCAGTTTTCCCTAATCATTATTCCCAACCATAGTTAACTGAAGAGAGGCCGTTGCAGTGAGAAGCAGCTGGACCTATCACAAGTTCTTAGGAGTCTTTTTCCTGTCAGGTTCTAGTAAAGTGGATTGGACAACAGCCCACATGCTAAATGTTATAAATAGACTCAAATCAAATACAGAATCACTCTGATTTTCCAAACCTTGGTGTCATCTGAAACGGGGTCAGGAACCCCAATGCTCATTCATTACATTGAATATTCCCTCCATTTTCTGAAGCCTTGATTATCCAAGTTTATTCACTGTCCCCCAGGACATATGATAATTGAGGTTTACAAAATGTACGCAAAATACAGTTTGTACTATATTAAACTGATCCAATTTGATTTTTTTCCCCATGCAGTAATGAATCAGCTATGTATGCTTACCACTGCCTTCTAGTCAACAGAATCAGAATGCCTTAACTGTGGTCATAAACGCTATTCTGCAGGAACTAACAGAGAGTCTCCTTTCAGTCAAACAGCAGGGGCTTCTGCCATATGGTGCAGTATAGTGATAGCCATTACAGTCTAAGTAGCCATATATTTGTAACAGTTTTAAAGCTGCTCACAATGAAGATCTGGGAGAAAGTTACTGGTAAGAGACTAGATCAGTGACAATCAGTTTGGATTTGTGACAGGCCAGGCAACAAT
The DNA here is from genome assembly GCF_016161935.1 of Mauremys reevesii. Taxonomy (NCBI): domain Eukaryota; kingdom Metazoa; phylum Chordata; order Testudines; family Geoemydidae; genus Mauremys; species Mauremys reevesii. The sequence goes on along the minus strand of NC_052623.1, from coordinate 279,138,751 downwards.
GGATGCTCTCTTTGCATTAAGATTGTTGCACAAGCAATCTAGAGAAAAGCAGAACACACTGCACATAGTATTAATTGATCTTGAGGGGGTTTATGAACATATTCTGAAAGAAGTCATCTGGTGGTGGTTGAGAATGAAACAAATACCTGGAGACTGTATCAGACCTCATCCAGGAATGTACGAGGAGGGTACTGTTACTGCAGACAGAAGACCATGGGGAGAAACTGAGCAGTTTCTAGTAAGAGTCACAGTACATCAAATCTTGGCCCTACACCTCTTTTTGTTTGTGTTGGCACCTGATGCACTGACAGAAAACATCCATAGAGCGGCATGCTGGTGCATGCTTTTTGCAGATGATGATGTGTTCATGGGGGAGATAAAAGAGAAAGCAAAAGAAGATTTAGAGATATGGAGGTTGTGACGGGTTCCCCCCTGGGTTTCCACCAGGAACTGGGGTACCACTGAGTCCCCTGACCCACCAGCCTGGGCTTCCTCTCACACTGTACTGCTGTGACACGCTGCAAAGCCCTCCAAGCCTGCACTTTCACCAGCATTCACACAGATAGGGACACATCCAGCTAAAGTTACACGCAGGATCTCTCACCACCAGCCTCCCAGCCTAGGGACCCCAGAGCAGTACCATCCTGCCCTGGTCAAATCTGGCCAGTATATGTGTTTAACACCCGGTCTGCCTCTCCCTCAATGTGAAGAGAGCAATGCACATTTGTGATAACCAAGCAGAGATTTTCCCCCAAGCACTCCAGTCAGAGCTCACTGGTTTCGATTAAAACAAAAACAAGTTTATTAACTACACAAGACAGATTTTAAGTGATTACAAGGGACAGCAAACAGATCAAAGCAAATTACCTAGCAAATAAACAAAAAACACAAACTAAGCTTAATATATTAGCCAGATGATGATGAATTAGCAGATTCTCACCCTAAGAGATGATACAAGCAGGCTGCAGATTCTCAAGGGCCAAGTTGCACTTGCTTTACTACATCCCCAGGTGTTTCATACACAGACCAGAAATCCCTTTAGCCTGGGTCCAGCACTTCCTCCAGTTCAATCTTTGTTCCTCAGGTGTTTCCAGGAGTCTTCTGGGGGGAGGGGTGTGTGTGTGAAGAACCACAGATGATGTCACTCCCGGCCTTATATAGCTTTTGCATACGGCAAGAACCCTTTCAGGGGCAGCGCTATGTATTTTGTCACCCCAAGCACAGCAGTCAGGTGGCTTTCTGCAGCGCGCCTGCGGGAGGTCCGCCGGTTCTGCGCCTTCGGCATACCCGCCGCCGAATTGCCGCCAGAACCGTGGGACTGGCGGACCTCCCGCAGAAACGCTGCCAAAGGCAGCCTGGGCGACCAGCAGGCCGCCCCGCGCAGCTTGCCGCCCCAGGCACACACTTGGTATGCTGGTGCCTGGAGACACCCCTGAACCCTTTGTTCCAAAGCTTGGTTTCTCACACCTTCTTGTCAACTGTCTAAAATGCTGATAATACCTCCTGCTGATAATACCTCATCTTAATTAGCCTCTTACAGGTCGTATGGCTACTTCCACCTTTTCATGTTCTCTGTATGTATATACATTTCTTACTATATATTCCAGCCTATGCATCTGATGAAGTGAGCTGTAGCCCACAAAAGCTTATGCCCAAATAAATGTGTTAGTCTCTAAGGTGCCACAAGAACTCCTGTTCTTTTTGCGGATACAGACTAACACGGCTGCTACTCTGAAACCTGGAAAAATACTCACATCCCAAAATGGAGTCCAGCATCATGTGATCTCATCACATGTCCTTGTAGAGTCACAGCAGCCATTACTCGGAGGCTGTCTGGAGCCTTCTTAGGAAGGCTCCCCAGGTGGGAGATAAGCTTCTCCTAAGACCTATTGTTCTTTCTAATGGCCCATTACTCTGAATAGGCCTTTTACAACCAGCTATTTAGACTGAAAGCATCTTGTTAAGCGGGCATTACCCAGGTGTAACTACAGAAGTACAGATACATAGTCAGTATTTATAACTTCAGATACAAAAATGATATATGCATACAAATAGGATAATCATATTCAACAAATCATAACTTTTCCAATGATATCTCACATGACCCATCTTGCATAAAATGCATCATAATCATCATCATATCACTATGAAGAATATGGGATGCAGTGCCACAGAGGTGCGTATCTGAAAGAAATGGCATGAAAAGCAGAAGGAATACAACGGACGACATGGTCTGTAGATTCGATGACACTCTTCAGAAAGGTGACAAGTCTGTAAATCTGGGAGGCCAGCCACTGCCAAAGGCGCAGCAGTTCAAGTACCTAGGTTCGATAATACAGAAAAATTGTGAACTCAGTGGTGAAGTTATAAGCAAAACAGGAAAGGCATAGACTAAACAGAGAGAAGTGAGCAGAGTGATTGGAGAATGTTTATCAACTGAACAGTAAAATCTACAAGATGGTAATTAGGCCTGCACTTTTGTATGGTTCTGAATGCTGGACACTGAGTAACAGGCAGGAGCAGACCTAGAATACAACAGAAATGAAAATGTTTAGATTGATGCTGAGAGTTACAAGGATGGACCATGTTTGGAATGAACCAGTTAGGGGAAGTGTGAAGGTAGTACCAATTATAGAAAATTGGAGGGAATCCTGGCTTAGATGGTTTGGCCATATGAAAAGAAGATTGAAAGGATAGATAAGAAACAAGGTGTTAAACTTGGAACCAGTGGGTAAGAGAAGGGTTGGAAGACCAAAAACTAGATGGATGGATGTCATAGAACAGGATTTGATTAGCTGCAGAGTGTCCAAGGAACTGCTTCAAGACAGACTGCAATGGAGAACAACTCAAAGACCCGACTCCATATAGATGGGACCAAGGCTAGAAAGAGAAGGAAAAGATTAAAGCTACTCAGATAATAGATTGTGTGAATGTCTAAGTAACAGTAGCCCTATAACACACATTGGAAAGTTGGTTTTTGTTTGGTTGGTTTTTAGGAGGGGGCTATGTGGGCAGGATACAAGCCTACCCGAAGTTCTAGTTAGAGCTGTTAAAAGACTTTGGAGACATTGGCTCGGTGTTTCACACCAGGTTATCCACAACAATGGCACAGAACAGAAATTCAGAGAGACACACACTACACCGCATGAGAGTCAAAGTGCAAAAATTTGTGAAGGTGCAAGGAGAGCCACTTGGGGAGCCCTCATGAAAGAAGTGGGATTTAAGGAAAGAAAGGAGGGGGAAAGTATCACACCAGGCCATGTCTACACTTACAGCTGTGCTGCTGTAAGAGCACTCATGCAGCCATGTTATGCCGACAGGACAGAGCTCTCCTGTTGCCATAATTAAACCAGCTCAACAAGTGGTGATAGCTGATGGCAGGAGAGCATCTCCTGCCAACGTAGCGCTGTGCACACGAGCACTTATGCCGGCAAAACTTATGTTGCTCGGGAGGGTGTTTTTTTCACATCCCTGAGAAACAAAAGTTTTGCCAACATAGTGCTAGTGTAGACATGGCTCAGTGGCACACAGATTGAAAGGTTGTTCCAAGTCAAAGGGATGGCATGAAAGATAGTGCGAAGCCAAGAGCTGGAGAAGATGACAAATGCAGCAACTGAGAGAGATTTAGGAGGGACTAAAGGAGCAAGGGAGAGGAGAACAAGTAAACTGACCAGGCAGAGTTGTACAGAGCCTTGCAGAAGGAGGACAAGGAGCTCAAGTTCGATCTCAAAAATGGAGAGGAAGGCACCAAACCAAATCTAAGAGCAGGGCAATCTGAGCTGAAGTGGCTGGAGATGATCTTCAGAGCATCATTCTGGATGGACATTAGGAACCAGATGCAAGAGGACTGAGAGAGAAGAGATTGCAATGATCAAAGCTAAAGATTATTAGCTAATGATTTATGCAGTAGGGAGGAGGAAGAAGAAAGTATTTGTTTACACTCAGAGCTTCTGAAAATTAGCTCCTGTGAGCAACTGAGTTTAACAACAACCTCCCTGGCAGATCTTCACATTTTTGCCTTGATAGGTAATACTTTCAAGGCCAAGACTTAGAAACAGGGCCAGCTGAGACAGACCTGAAGTCCTTAGAGGGCCACAAGTTGTGATGGGGATTGAACATAGTGGGGATAAAAATGGTGTGTGGTATGCCATTTAGATGGTCCTAGTCTCATGGTTTCACAGGTACCTCAGGAGTCAGCATTCAGAAACCATAAACTTGATCAGAAAATAAAGCTGATTGTTCTGAGTCCTATCTGTGCCCTAAATCCATGCATTTGTCTTGCAAGAATCAAAGATTTCATTCTTACTTAATCTCTGGCTACTTTATACCATTCAAGATTTAACAACTATTGATAAGAAAACAAAGTTTATTCCAGTGTATATGATCCAGAAAAAACACATTTGGATAAGTCACTCTTGTCTCAGCTTTGGTTAAATGAAACAATATGCTCACAATAAAATGGATTTAACAGAGAAAGAGAGAATTAAATATTATTGAATATTTAATTAAATATTAAATTGAATCTAATTATCCAGTTTCCACCACTCGGTGGGTATCAGAACTTTTCCAAACCAAGTGCAGATCTGCACTGTCTTTCTTTGATACAGGAGTTTAAAAGCAAAAGGAAAGACAGCTTCATCTAAATTAATACTTGTTGCTCTCTTTAGGGGACAATCCTATAAAATGCTGAGTTGAGAGTGCTCAGTTTGAATCGAGCTCAACACATTGCAGAATTGGGCCCTTCCAAAGGAGACAAAGCTTGTGATATACAGGTCAGAATAGATGACCTAATGGTCCCTTCTGGCCTTAAATTCTGTGAATTTATGAGAAAAGTTGTTATGCTTAATCTTATAGAGTCGCTTGACAGCTGTTCCACGTAGGATACTTTAACTACTCCAGGACGCATTGGTGTCATAGGCCCTGATTCAGGAAGACATCCCTAAAGTAAAGCACATGCTTACTTGCTTTTCTAAATCAGGGCCATAGAAAGGCGTGGTCTGGTTGACTCAACAAGAAACTAAGATTCAAGAACTACTGATGCGGACATTGATTCCCTCTGTCGCTTTAGGCAAATCACTTAACCCCACTTCCTCTGCCTTCCTGTCTGTAAAATACAGTGCTCCACAGCAGTGTTATGAGGATTAATTAGTTAATGCTTGCAAAGCAATTTGAAAATGAAAAGCGCTATAGCATATAAGTGCTAAGGTAGGATTTTTCAGTGAGTGTCACATCACGACAAGCCTTTTTAATGCATACTTAGCAAGAAGCACAACTTAAAAAATGACAGCTCTAAAATTGTTAAACTAAGATCTACACTATAGGACAGCAGTCAAGGCAGATCAATATTTAGACCTATCAGCCTGGACACCAAGTGATATCTTCAGGGAAAGCTGTAGATGTCTTGTAAGCAGCTAAATAAGAGGTCATGTATCTATTTTCAAAATGCCAGAGGAGGCAGAAACTGTTATCAGTGCCAAGGAAGCTAAAGTGCTTAACAGAGCCATTTTAAACTGAACACCTGAATTACAAATGAACAGAACCTGGGTGTGCATTTAAGCTCCAGGGAATTATTTTTTCTTCTTTTGACTGAATAACATCTGCTTCTTTTAGAGATTTGTATGTTTCATTTTTATATTGTTTTCAGTTTAAATTTAATTGATACACACAGCAGTAAGTTGAGTTTGAGTCTCTTACATATTTGTCACATGCGCTGCCATTTGATGCTGTTTTCTCCTGCATGTCTTTTGAGTGTTGTGGTTTGATCAGTCAAATCCCAAGAAGGAGATGTTACTTGAACCACGTGGATGTGTGTGCGCATCATCAAGGAGTCCTGAACCACGTGGATGTGTGTGCACGCATCATCAAGGAGTCAAGAATGGGAAAGGGAGGTTGCAGACAACCAGCCCTAGCAAGGTAATGGCACCATCTGGCAACGAACAAAAGTTGCCACATTCATTTATTCCTTCTGCTCTCTACTGAGATTGACAACAAGGATGCAAGTAGTGATGCTAGTCTTTGTAATATGAACATTAGGAAATGCCCCAAATCCACTAACTCATTTCACAGGAGCCACAAGTCTCTCATCAAGGAGTGATAACATTCAGGTAATACCAAAATGGCTACACCTGAACTACTGACCTAGAGGGAAAAGGCTGTGTATTCCTAGACCAATCCCAGACAATATGGGAACAGAATGATTCATTTCCTGTCTTCATATCCCTGGGAAGTTACAGCTCCTGAAGAAGCCAGTATCTCTTCTCTCTGTTATATACAGTCAGCTTACTAAACAAAATACAAAGGTTACTGTTAAAAGGTCTGAGTTTTTCTTCATCTGCCTGTAATTCATCTCTGCCTTTGAGAAAAAAAAATTATCAGATCTTTTATTTAAGACAAGTATCCACTCTACAATGCCACTGCAATGTTGCCTGGTTTGTTGCTTTGAGTATTAGTGTTTTAGATTGTTAACTTCTTATTAGAGCAGTTAAAATACCAATGACACCACACACACACACACACACTATACTGAAAAAAACTGTTCAGGAGAGCCCTGCGCGGATACAAAAATTTGTATCCACATCCAATCCATGATCCGCAAACATGGTCCGCGGATATCCGCAGAACTGCAGGCTCTAGCGTTCAGATTCCCCACAGGTCTTAGGCTCCCTGGCCTACTATTGTTTAATAAAAGGTAGTAAAGTGTCTCTCTTTACCATGCAGTTTTAATGTCTCTCTACTCTTGTCATTGGGAACCCATTATATTTGCCAGATTACACCTACCCATTTGACCGAGAGCTCTTCAGGACAGAGACAACGGTCTTCCTATGTGTCTGTACACTGCCAAGCACAATGAGACCCAAGTCACAATGGGGGCCTCTGGGCACTACCGCAGTTCTAATAATAATTACTGTGCTCTTTCTGCAATGGGGCTTATGCCGAACAATTCCAGTGTATAAATTATAAAATGCATGATGCATTTCTTTGCCAGAGGATGGCCCTAGACAGCAAACAAATTACTAACACTAGTTTAGGGCTGATCCAAAACCAATTGAAATAAGTGACAGTCTTTCCATTGGTCTCAATGGAGTCAGGGCCCTTAAATTTAAGTTGGAATGTCACATGACTTTACACCCATTCCAATAAAAAAGGATGTTTTCTTCCTGTTTAATTTTCAGCCATCTAATGCCATTAATATCTTCATTATTCAAACTACAGTGCACACATAAGCCTTCATTTTTGCCTACATCATTCTTTCCATGGCTTTTTTGCCGCAATAGCCCAAGTCAGTAGTACCCAAAGACTACACTAACCGGTAGCCTGTGGCATCTGTGAAATGAGCTGGTGAGGTCAGTACAATTCCTGGTGGACTGGTGCCCCCTCCTAAAATATTACACCACCATCACCAGAACTGACGTCCCTGTCGGCAGTTTCAACAGGAAGACTGAACTCCCTTTTCAAACCAACACCTGGCTCCTCCTAGTCAGGGTCAAGGCTTGTTGGCGAGATGGGACTGGTACTATTACAGCTAATACAACTTCTGTTTTGTGGGTAAATAAGGGATTTCAGTCTGTGGTGTCAATCTGGCCCCTCTGTCACCTGAAGGGGCAGGCTTTCCATTGCTTTGGTGGACTCTGCCCATCAATACCATCAAATAGGCTGGCACCACTCATGAGAGCTAAAGAATAATTTCTCTAAATTGTGAATTAAAGTTTTCTAAATATCTACAGGGACATTGTCAAAGGCAAACATGGAAGTTAAATACACACTTAATTCTTATTGCAAGTTCATGAGAGTTGGACACCTATCTCCCCTTCATACCAGGGCTTTGAAGCGGAGCATGGAGCTAGAGCACGGAGCAGCTCCGGAGCAGTGGAGCTGCAGGTTTTTGCCTGGAGCTGGAGTGGAGCTGGAGCACAGCTCTAAAGCCCCACTTCATATCTCCCCCCTGCTACCGTTACTATTTTTGTTTATAACCCTGTCTGTAGCTCCCTGTTCTTATGCATGCTGTTTAACTAACAACATTAATATTTCACATTAGTAAATTTATAGTGAAAGGTGTTAAACATATTTACAAAGTTTCTTGTCTGATTCACAAGCAATTACTCCCTTTGACAGCAAAGATTACATATACACATCTAGAGGAAACCTGGACTTAATTAATTCTGCAAATATTAGCATTGCTGCTGGCTTGGTTATTTTGCACAGTAATATTCTATTTGAAGGAAGGAATTGCACACTATGGTTTAACATTGCTGTGGTCAAAAAGGAGTTCGCTGGAACATTCAGAGATACTTGGTTATAAAAGTTCTATCTTCATACATTATTGTTAGTATTTATCTACATAGCAATGTATAATCATAAAAATGTAGGGCTGGAAGTGACCTCAAGAGATCGCCTAGTCCAGACCGCCTGCACTGAGGCAAGACCAAGTAAATTTAGACCATCCCTGACAGGTGTTTGTCTAACCTGTGCTTAAAAACCTCAAGTAACAGGGATTCCACAATGTCCCTAAGTAACCTGTTCCAGTGTTTCACTCTAAGGTTTTCCTAATATCTAACCTGAACCTCCCTTGCTGCAAATGAAGCTGATTAATAACTATGTCATACAAAATAAGTAATGTTAATATGCGTATTATCAGTTATTGATATAGAAGTACTCAATATGAAACTCTCCATAGAAAAAGTAAAAAGAGGGTGTGATGGGGTCTGTAGCTGACACAGGCTCACAAAAAGTTAATGTAAGCCTGAGAGGGCAATTATGTTACCTAGGTGCACTTGGAGGGTGGGCCAGGCTGAATTAATGCTGAATGCCAGGGCTGGGAAAGGAGCTGGGTGTTAGTACAAACAGAAGTAATACTCCACGGGGGGAGATTCTTCACCAAAAATTAAAAATTCTGCACACATTTTAAAATTCTGCAAATGTTATTTGTCAAAATAAGGCAATATAATCATGCTGATTTCAATTATTTAGGTAATTTATTTAAACTACAATACAATGGATGGAGAGTGGGGAGCACTGGAGGAAATCTCCAACCCCCCTTGCCTAATAGTAATGTAACTAAGCTTGACCCTTTATTTCTAGTTATTAGTCAATAAATATATGCAACCATATGCTCAGTGTTATGTCACTGTCAACTGAAGAGCAAGTGAGGGCTGGGAAATCAAACTCACAATTTATATTGGCTACTGACCATCTCCAGAAAGGTCAGTAGCAAAAAGTTCACAGAGCACATTTTGATAAGAATTTGTTTCAGTCCAAAAATTTAGACCAGTTCTAATCACTAAAGCACCATAAGCATTTATAAGGCCATATTGTCCTTTCCACCACTCTGGCCATTTAAAGGAGCCTGTAGCAGGGTGGACCTCTACTCCTGCCCTGATGGGGTAAAAATAGCCCTGGGAGGGGGCTGTGGCTGGAGAAAGCAGCTTTTAGGCTGGGCTGATTGGGGGAAGTGGCTGCAGCTGGGGCCATGCCCCAAACACTCAGCTGGCCCTATAAAGGCAGAGAAGCCAGAAGCAGCAGTCTCTCTCTAGCTATAGAGGGAGATGGATACGACCGGCAGCTCCTTTATCTCAATCCGAGGGGTCTTCCACAAGACCTCTCTGGGCTGCCGGTCTTCTACCAGGATCTCCTCCGGACCTGGAAGCTGTTCTCAGTGACCAGGTCCGTGGGGGCCACTGAGGGGGCAGATCTCCTCGCAGAGCCCCTGCTTCACAACCTCCAGCTTCGTGTGCAGGTGGTGGAGTCCCCCGCGGTGCGCCAGAGGTTGGTCCTGGCAGAAGCTACCAGGGTCGGAGACCTCCTGGACTACAATTGGGGAGACTGGCTGGATCCCCTAACGCTCGCTCGGCGTATGGGGCTCTCCAGATCTTGTACTCCCTGGCACGTACTACAGGAGGTGAAGGCCGCTTTACCGCCCACTGCTCGGGCCTACCTCGACCGGATCCTGCGAGAGGGCACGCCCCTCCCACCCTCAACCCTCCGGACCTTTTCATCAGGCCCCTGCCCCGTGGATCTGACCGGCCCTCCCGCCCCTTCTCCGCAAGCCGGCATGATCTGCAGCCGGTCCGCTTCCAAACCACGCCAAGGAAGCAGCTCTACACGCTCGTGCTCCACACCCTTCACCTCCTCACCCTCATGTCCCGCCCAGACACAAAGTGGCGGGACCTCTTGCCACCTCTCGAGGGTGAGGAGCCCCGGTGGGCCAGCCTATACTCTACCCTGGTCCCGAGGCCCGCCGGGGATATCAGTTGGCGGCTCCTTCATGGTGCCCGTGAGCACAGGCGTGTATTTGTCGCGTTTTACCCCTGTCCCAGACACCTGCCCCTTCTGCGGCACGAAGGAGACCCTGGCACGTTTACTTAGAGTGCGCCAGGTTGCAGCCCCTATACCGGCTCCTCACCAACGTACTGTTACGTTTCTGGCTGCACTTTTCCCCTCACCTCCTTCTCTATGCACTCCCTATCCGTGGCCCCACAAAGTCACGGGACCTCCTGGTCAACCTCCCCCTCGCCCTGGCTAAAATGGCCATCTACGCAACCAGGGAGAGGAGGTTGGCCAATGGAGACTCCTGTGACTGTGGGGCTTGGTTCCGATCCTCTGTCCAGTCACGTATCCGGGAAGAGTTCCTCTGGGCAGCGTCCACTGACTCCCTTGACGCCTTCGAGGAACAGTGGGCACTGTCCGGGGTTCTCTGCTCGGTGTCCCCGTCAGGCTCCCTTCTTATGACCCTTTGACTGCATTCCTGTCCCTGTTCTTTTATTAGTTGTCCCCTGGAATCAGTTGGGTTTTTGAGGTCCAGTAGATCCTCCCCTTAGGCTGGGGGGGGATCCTTTAGCATTGGGCGGGCTTCCGCCCGCCCAGTTCTCAGAAACCCAATAGGTATAGAGGGAGATGGACCTGGCTCTGGCTGCAGGGAGCTGGACATAAGATATTTGAGTGAAGCAGAGCTGGGGAAAGGCAGAGGAGCGGGGGAGCTCCTACCTGGAAAGCCCCAGGCTGCGGCCTAGCATTGGGCTAATAGGTATTGGGGGTTGCAGAGGGCAGCCCAGGGGTAGGCCAAGGCAGCAGGTCCAAACCCTCCTTGCCAGTGATGAGTAGGCTGATACTGCAGTCTGCCACAGGGTGTGGGGCTAGACAATGACTGGCAGTAGCCATATACTGAGGCAAGGTGGGGTTAGAGGGTGGGGGGTCCCCAGGGAGGGGAGACCCTGAGAGAAAGGGGTTACTGCCAGAGGGCAGCACCCCATGTAAAAGGGCACTGGGTCCAGGGAAGGACATGGGGGCTAGAAGACAGGTGGATCAGCCTGCAGAGGGCGCTCCAGAGCTGAATCGCGTTAATTCCCGGAAGACACCAGCAGGAGGTGCCGCAGGGGTGAGTCTGCTCCTCTACAGAGCCTTAAAACTTTTACACCTGTCTTATACTCCTGGGGGGAATTCACAAAGGCAATGGGAACAATTCACTAAGTGGGCAGGCTGCTACACTCTGCTTTGCCTGAGGGGACAGCCTGCACCATGCCTACCTCCTCAGACACACCCTGAAGTCCCGCCCCTCCATGCCGAGCATGCTGCAATAGTGAGCGAGAGGGACAGTGTCTCTTTCTCTCTCTCTCATGCATGACAGCCCACCCCTTCACACACTCCCGGTGGTAATTTACATTTCTATTGGCTGCTCTGAGTGCCTGAACTGACCTGCTGTACTGCCAAGGAGGGGCGCATGACTGCTCTTGTGGCTTCCCTTTGCTCCCCTATCAGAAGTTATTTTTCTGCAGGGAAGCAAAGAAATCTGCAGGGGATATGAATTCTGCACAGAATTCCCCCAGGAGTAAAGCTGAAAGCAGAAGGGGGCTGCAGGCATAGGTGACGGATTTTCATAATTTTTGGTAGGGCTCTGGGGCAAAGCCCACAGCACAGGTGTAAGAAAGGAAAGGTGCAGTGGATGACAAGTCGCAGGTTTCAATGAGAGCTTTCGCCCACATGTTCATCACCGTGCAAACCAGCACCATCCAGTAAGTAATGATAGGGGAGTAGAGGTGTTTACCTTCTTCAGGCATGTGTAGGCACCTCTTAGACTTGCTCTTTTAATATCTTCCTCCATAGCTCTGGCCCAGTCCTATGATCAGGAATGATGCTCTTCTCTGAGCTCTCCTAGCACATTGATTAAAGGAAGGCCCCCAGAGCACCAAGAAATGGAGTCCCGTGGGAAGGCAGCAGGGTGAGGTCAATAGCAGGATGGTTTCTCTTTTATTCAGACTCTCCTGCCATGATCACTGGGTCAGTGCCAGGCTCCATCCCCCAGGACAAGTCAGCCCAGCCCCTGGAATGTGAAGTTCCATGAGCTAGGGACTCAGTGGTGCCTGCCTCTCCTCAGCCCAATGGAAGGAGTCACCAGCAATTCAGCAGGGTGAATACAGAGCCTCATGCCCCAGCACTGGGGAGGCCAGAGTGGGGGAGCACATCTGCAAGCCCCACAGGGTGTCCCCACAAGAGCCTGTTGGCCATTCCCATGCCCCCTGGCCCTGCCTAGGAAGGTTGGGTGCTGTCAGGAGACCCAGGCCAGGGGGTAACCTGGACAGCACTGCATGGCACTTGTGCCCTGGGCTGGGTGAGCACACAAGCTCCTCTGTGGTCCCAGGTGGAGGGATAGGCTAGGCACATATCTGGTTCAGACCTGGGCCCTTAAGCCAGAGAGCCCTGTGGCCATACCCTTTACCACTGATGCAGCCATGCTGATGGGTACACAAGATGGGTCTTTGGAGCCTCCATGGCCAGGGGAGAGCCTAGCACCCACATGGCCCAGCAGTGCACCTATTAAACAGGGCAAGACTTGGGGCCCATCCCAGCACTACTAGTTCAGTCTCTCCCCACAACCCCAAGAGTCCCTGCAAGTCACAGATGCAACCAGTTGGTGCTGGCCCGCCTGCCCCCACACACCCGCCAACCCCAACTCACTCAGTAGTTACTCAGGTGCAAGGCATGGGATCCCTGCCATCCCTGGTGAGAGCACAGGAGAGCACAGAGAATTCCCCTGCAGGACACTGGGGTAGGGGGTCCTTCCAGCCCCCATTGGGAGAGAAAGGGGGAATGTGGAGCCCCAGGGAGCTGGGGCCCTGACAGCCCATCCCAGGGGGGTAGGCACTGGAGTCCCACGATCTCACCTTGGGCTGGTGCAGCCACTTCTTGATGGCCACAGGCAGGATGGCGAGGGGCTGGCCAGTCTGCTGCACCGAGCCCCAGCCCACTTGAATTCCACTGCCAGCACCTGTTCTCATATAGGTCTGGCACCACCAGTGAATAGGATGAGGGTGGTGACTTCCTGGGCAGGGGCATCCTAGTGCTGAGCCAGTGGGACCCCAATCTTCCCCTCTAACCCCTACTTTCCCCCTTCCTGCAGGCTGTGAGTTCAAAGATGGGCCAGCTCTGCTCCAGGGGCCTTTCCTCTTTAGAGACACCAGCTCCAATCTGGCCCCATGGGCCCACATAACTCAGTGCCCCCGGGCTGGAGGGAGGAAAGAAAGGAACTCTACTGTCACACTCTGAGATGAGCGAGAGACCAGCAGGGTCAAAGAGGAAGGCCGGGAAGGGTTGGCCCTGGGATGCTCTCTAGAGTAGAGAAGTCTGACAGAAGGTCAGGAGGAAGACAAAGCAGAGACTGGGAGCAGAGTGGTGAGCCCCGATAAAAGGGCAGGATCCAGATTTCCAGGGAGAGCGCCCTGGGAGGCATTCAGTGTAGGAACAGAGCCAGGGAATAGGCACAAAAGGACAAACCTGAGGATGGCAGCAGTTGGTTTAAGTTACACTTTTGGTTTAGGATTTATTGGGGGATTGCAGAGGAAAGCCTTGCAAGTCCTGGCCTGAGAGAAGGGTGAATCTAGAGAGGCTGTGGGGCGGAAGGCTATGACACAAGGTAGTCCAGAAAGGCAGCAATAAGATCTTGGCTGCTGGCTATAGGATCCCCAGGCTGGAACCTAGATTCCTTCCCCAGCCACCTGAGAAGTGGGGTGAAGCATCTGAGAGGGTCATACATATAACGGGAAACCCTGAGAGAAGGGTATGAGGACCACAGGACTCAGTTGAAGGGTCAAAGTCCTTTTTGACCCTTTTTTGTCAGGACATTGGGACGTCAGTTCTGCTGGGCTTTGTTACCCTGGAAAGGATGGACTTAAAGTGTGACCTGGGTACAGCAGGAGACACCACCACTGGCAAGTGTCCATCGGCAAGGGGGACTAGAGAGAAGACACAGCCTGCTATGTCACACTGACAGGGGTGGCTCTAGGCATTTCGCCGCCCCAAGCACGGCAGGCAGGCTGCGTTCGGCGGCTTGCCTGAGGGAGGTCCGCTGGTCCCGCAGCTTCTGGACCTCCCGTAGACACGGCTGCAGGAGGTCCGCCGAAGCCGCGGGACCAGCGGACCCTCCGCAGGCAAGCTGCCAAAGGCAACCTGCCTGCTGCCCTTGCGGCGCCGGCAGAGCGCCCCCCGTGGCTTGCCGCCCCAAGCACTCGATTGGCGTGCTGGGGCCTGGAGCCACCCCTGCACACTGAACAGTCATTACAGGGAGCGTATGGGTTAAGCACTCCATGGGTGTGTCTTCACTGTACAGTGAACTCAAGTTACTTCAGTCAAGTTAGCCTAGCTCGAGTGAGAATGGCCACACTGCAAAACACTCTGGTCTCAGACGCTGCCCAACAGCAGTGGTCCAGGAACAGCAGCAGTGCCCAAGACCACCACAGCCTGGAGGAGCAGCAGCAGGGGCCACGGGCTGCCCCATACCCCCAGGAGCATCATCATCCACTGGAGCACTGTCCCTCCTCAGCAGGTAAGATTTAGTTAGGGGCATTTTTAGTAAGAGTCACAGACAGGTCACTAGCCATGACTTTTTGGTTATTGTCTGTGACCTCTCTAACTTTTATTAAAAAAACAAACAACAACCCATGACTAAACCGTAGCCTTACTCATACCCCATGATTTTTGCAATGCAGTAACCTGAGCCACTCTATACATTCTCTCCCACTGAATTGTGAGAACTTATCTAGCCCTTCTGGGTACACAGGGAAAATTATAGTAAGGGATTGGAGGCTAAGCAGCACTCATGTGATGCTAGCTTGGATCCACACTACAGAGTGGTCACATTAGCAGCACTCAGGTCTAGGACAACTCAGGTGGTCTCATCATTTTGAGTTAAAAGCACAACCACAGTCAAGTTAAGAGTTTGTGTGTGAACTAGACTTGAGTTAAGGGCAACACTGGAGTCAACTTTGCAGTGGACAAAAAAGTCCTGGTTTGTCTGGATGGCTAGGAGTAGATGAACTGGCACTAATGGACACTGGTTATAGTAGAACCGGTCTGAGAAGTTCCCTTTGTTACAAAGCAGCTGAGCCAAAGGAAGGTTTGTGGCAAGGGATGCTTGAACTAACCCATGCAAGGCATGGATAACAATTAGCTTCATATGTACACCAGCCTTGGGGCTAAGGGGTTTCCCAGAGGGCAGGGCAGGGCATGACCCAAGACCAGACACTGTGCCTGCAGCAAGAGAGAGAAAAAAAACACACAGACACCAAGGAGCTGAGATAGGACACTGCTTCTTGGCGGCAAGACTGGACACAGTAGTGTCTTAGCTGGGGTTTATACAAGTGGAATTGCCTGTGTGCAGTTTTGTTTGTTTTTTGTCATCTCTGTTCAAGGTAAACAGACTTGTGTACACTTGGTGAATAAATAAATCACATTAGAAAATTTCCCTGAATGTAACTAATTCTGTTCCCAACAAGAAACTGACCCAGTGCACAGCCCCCAAAATCCAGCAGCCATGGAGTCTTCAAGGAAAATCAGAGACACAAGACCTGAATTTCTAAAGTTAAGAAAAGAGAAATTCTCCCCCTCACTACACCTCCTTTATACATCGTGGAGAAATAAAAAGGTTGTAAATGTATATTTAATTCCACTGCAGGTCAGCTTTAAACGAAATCCCTCTGAATTCTGATTAGTACCAAAGGACTGCCAGTAGGGGACACTTCATTTAAATATTAATGAATTTTTATTAGTGGTGTTATCTGGAAACTTTGGCCATACAAAGAGGAAAGATAATTGAAGTTTATGAAGGAACTTGTTTTTGGACAACACAAGCAAAAAAAGGAAAAAACTGACAGAAGAAAAGAGCTTCTTTGTAGATGTGTATAGCCCATATGAAAAAAGACCTTTAACTAGTGAGGCTCTGGGAAGTGAACTCCTGATAATCACCTGTGTTTGAAGCCAGTAAGAAATAAATATTGTGGGCACTAACCGGTTTTCAAAAATGGAGATTGTCTGAATCAAACTATTGAGTATTATGAGGAGAGAGGGCTGGAAAATGAGTTTCCCCCCTCCCCACAGAAAATTTTGACTTTTCACCCAAAAAAGTTTTCCCCCCCTCAATTATTTTCAGCTTTAGGAGGATTTTTTGGTTCTTTGACCAAAAGGTCAATCACTTTCAACAGATAACAGGCACTTTAAGCAAAAATATTTGTTTAATCAAAAACCCAATTTTCCATTGAAAATCAATTTTGACAAAAATAACTAGGGCCAGCCAAACGTTTTCTATTACAGAAGACTCTGTAAACCCCAACCAAGCTCAGGGCTCCACTGTATAAGCACAAAGGAAGCTTCTACTCTAAACAGACAAGACAGGACAAAGGGAGAAGGGGAAACAGCTGGAGGGACTTGCCCTAGGTCACACATCAGATCAGTGGCTGATCTGGGAACAGAACACACATCTCCTGACTCCCAGCCCCACCACGAGACGATCCTGCCTCCCCTACAATAATGCATTGTCAAGAGTAGCTTACAGGCTAAGCTCAATGTTTACTCAAGAGACAGATCATTCCCATAAACAGCAGTAACAAGTAGTGAGAGAGATCTATATCATTGGCTGTTAGAAGGCTTAATTCTACCACAACAGAAACAAGGTAACCATCCACTTATCCTCTTAAAGTGCCAAATAGATACTCTGTTGGTTTGATCTGAGCTGAACTGCTTGGGGATGAAGTTGGAGGGTTTTTTTTACTCATTCGTCCCGGGGCCACGCCAGCTGGTGCTCTCAAGAAGAGGATCCATTTCTCCTCTGAGGTGATGGGCAGCAACCTCACACAGTCAAAAATATTTCAACTCTCAGCACAAGTAGCTACTTCAAGTGGCAACGTGAGGGAGTCCATTTTTGCTCTAATTGCTAACTACTTCAGGAAGGAATGACAGGAGAAAAATAATGAGATGTCAGCTAGTTATCAGGAATTTATCCCAAGCTGAACCCACTAACTCTCCTCATTGGGCCCCTCAGCCCAGCCAATTCTCCTTCCTAGCTAACAGGAACAAAAAGACTTCATGAAATTGCAATTTCATGATCTGGTAGAGGCTATCAACAGTTCCAGGTAAAGGAGGCAATTCCCCCCTTCCCACCCCCTTGGGCCACTCCTGCTCTTTTTGATCTGTGATTTGAAGGGTTTGCTTTTTATTAATTTCTTGCTGAGGCAATGTTCTTCCAGCAAGCTGCATCTTTTGGGCTAAACTGTGGCTTTGTCACAAGCCCAGAACTAAGGGCAGAGCAACAAGGCTCTCACACAGCTGCCAAGTTTGGTGCAGCTCCATGTGTGACATTTCATGCAAATCAGCTCATTACATATTTTGCAAATAATTTGTACAGGACCATAAAGTTCAGTTTAAGGTCAATACACTCCACCCCACTTCAAGCAGAGGCTGTGATACTATGTAGAGCTGCGTAAGACTGAATAGTCCAATCTAAGATTTGCATGATCTTTGGCAGTTATTGCAAATGTATGTATCTTGGTTGGGGAACTGCTTGCTTTCTACAGGCTCTTCTCTCTTCAAGCTGTAGGAGCCAGCTCCTGTCATGGACTTTGATGCCCTGATGGAGACAGTGGTGCCACTTGTTATGGGAAATCTTGGCAAGTGACCATCGGTCAAGATCAATTCCAAATTCCTTCATCTCTCGTTTGCACATGACTTTATAGTAAAGCTTGGGATATATCATAGAATCATAAAAGATTAGGGTTGGAAGAGACCTCAGGTGGTCATCTAGTCCAACCCCCTGCTCAAAGCAGGACCAACCTCACCTAAATCATTCCAGCCAGGGTTTTGTCCTGTTGTTCTTGTTCCCTGTGATAGCATGTCCTTGGGTATGCATCAGTCTTCCAACCTACTCAGATGGCCCAGCCAGCACAGTCATCTTTACTTGAGCAGAGCTGTCACACTTGATAAGTTTGCCCTTTGAAGAACCTCTGTGTTGGTGACTTTATCTTGCCATTTGGTGTTGAGAAAGTGGCATAAACAGCGTCGGTGGAAATGGTTTAAACTTTTCTCCCAATGAGCATAAGTTGTCCATGTTTCCCTACTATACATGAGTGCTAAGGATGCAAGCTTGGTACACTAGCATTTTGGTCTTGATGGTAAGCTTTGAGTTGTTCCATGCTCTTTCAGTCAGTCTGCTAAAGGTGGTGACAGCCTTTCCAATGTGAACATTTAGTTTTTTCATCCAGTGAGAGGTTGGGGTTGGCAGTTACTGTAGAACCTAAACAGCTGGACTTTTGGACTACTTCTAGCTGGTTTGCCCTTCTAGCTAGGTGATTGAAGGATCTTGTGAACCCCCTTGTCCCAATGCAACTGTTTTTCTTAATGATGATGGTGAGAGCAAATGCCTGACAAGCACTTGAAAGACAGTCCATGAGTTCCTGTAGTAGATCTTCATTGTGGACCACAAGGGCAACATCAGCAGCAAATAGAAGTTCCCTGATTAGCACCTTTTTAAACTTTCGTCTTTGACTTAAGTCATGACAGGTTGAAGAGTTTTCCATCTGATCTTGTGTGGAGATCCACTCCATCTCTCATGTCCTTAAATGCACAGTTCAAGAGTACCGAGAAGAAAATTCCAAAGGGTGTAGGGGCAAGAACACATCCTTGCTTCACATCTCAAAGTTGTCCAGTTTGGGTCTACTTCGGACAGTTGCTCTCATGTTGTTGTGGAACTAATGTATAAGACTTAAAACAGGGTTAGTGGGCATCCTTTCTTTTCTAGTATTGCAAATAGACCTGCTCTGCTCACTGTCAAATGCTTTGGTTATGTCCACAAAGGCAAATGTGCAATGGTAAGTTTTGCTCTCTGCACTTTTCTTGGAGTTGACGCAGAGAAAATATGTCTATAGTTGATCTTTCAGCCCTGAATCAGCATACAAATATTCATTGACACATGCTTAGGACACATTAAAACTCATTTGGACATGCTTCATATTTTCCAATGACATACAGTAACATTGCAGGCTTAACACTTGCCCAAGGTGGAGAAACTGGCTTCAGCATCAGCACAGGATTGCCAGAACACCACAAGCAATCCAGCTAAGTCTTGGCAAACATTTGCCCATGCTTTTCCTAAAACTGGAGAGAGAAGTGTCAATCGGTACTAGGAAGTTCATTTGCAACATTCAAGTAAACTGCCCACTCACTATCAGGTACAAAACTCAGCAGGGGAATACTCTGTTCATAGTTAATGAACTTGTGAGAGTACACAAACTGGCTTGGGATCAAGGATTCTCACATCGTTAAAACAAAACACTATATGCTGGCTGTTTGTATTTAAGTATCGCTGCAGCTTCTCTGCACAACTTCAAAAAACTTGACACTTGAGATTGTCCAGAGCATTCTGTCCTTTGTACTGACATGTTGCCAGCAGATCAGATGCAAAGTTGCACACTTCAATTGGTAACGTCGACCACGATTTAAACATAAGTAGTGTCTGAAAAAGTGAAGTTGCTTCCACTTGGATTAAATCTGCCACAAGTGATTCACTCTGCAATAGAACACTTAACTCCTTTAAACCAGCTATGGTGTCCTCCACTTTGACATCCTGAGCATCAAATCTCTTGTAGTGCTCCATATGAGGGCTGAGATGGTTTAAAGCTTTAAACCAAGTATTCCATCTTGTTACAGCCAGTTCCGAAGGTAATGTCGGGCTTTCAACTCCATGGTCGATAAAGTAGTCTCTGAAAAGTGCATGTATAAGTGGGGGTTTGCAGAACAGCTTTTTCATTAGAGCACACAGATGGTCCACTTCTGTATGCAAACAGTGCCAGCACTTGCCTAGTAAAGCTGTAATGTGTGCCCAGCTGATCACATTAATTCAGTTGGTTAAAATGCCACTTAATGCAAAGTACATGCAAAAGTCATTCAAAGACAGTTTCTGTCACATAAGCCACTACATTTGAAAAGTCAATTTCATGTTGTACAATGGTCTTTACAACAGCTTGTGCAACTGTAGAGTAGATAAGTTTAACTCCACAGTTTCTACAAGCTTGGCAGCAGCTAGGCAATCTTCTGAAACTTCATCAGTTGTATTACAATATACCAGTTTAGGCTGTCTGCATATTCATGCACAATTACATGCTGATCCTTCAATTCAGTGATCAGTTGTTGCTTGTTTAGTTCAAGACACGGGAAAGATGGACTCATCTCAGTGTACTTGCTGGCAGGACACAGCCCCCATTCTGTACATGCTCATTTAGGAATTCTCGCATTTTGGGATTGTCTGTTTTTTCTAGTGGGATGTTTGCACTGCCACAGGCCTCCACCCAGTCTTGTACTAACTTTTCCCTGTATTTCTGATTTTCATGGGGTCATGCAAGCAAACCAGTAATTGTGAGTTGTTGCTTTGCTGCTGTCATGTCACCTCTCTCTGCCCTTCATTTTCTTTTCTCTATTGCTACAACACGCCACAGACCTTTAATGTGGTCGACTATGCAATCCTTTTTACCATGATCAAGAACTGTGCTGCAAATTATAAAAGAACTTCCCTCCATCCACATGCAGCACATCTTTGGCAGCCACACACACACCACAGCTAGCTGGTGTGGTGCCACATGCAGCATTTTTTTGCAGCTGTGGGAGTGCTGCATTATGGGCAGCTATCCCAGCATTCAAGTGCTGCCAAATTCTTTAACTCTATCCTCAGGCTTAACCATTTTTGGCATCGGTAGTAAACAGCTCCAATGGCTGAAGCACAAGGTAGAAAATCTGAAGGAATAGAGGATTCCAGAAATGAAAGATAATTTTGGGAAAAAACCACAGCAATATCAGCAATTTCCAGAAAACACAGGTCCTAGTCATCACTGAGATTCACAGTCTACTTCTCAGGTTCCCCTTTGCACTGAGTGGGACATCCCAGAGTGCTGGCACAGCCATGCTGGCTGGTGCATTTGACTTTTTGTTAGCAGGCCTGCATGTGTCCTGCGCTTTAAATCTGCTTGGGGACACAGCCGTTGAGAGTGCAGTTCTATTCTGAGAAACCTGTGCAAATGGCACTTTCTTACCCAACGGATCTAGATGCTACCTGTGTAGTCAGTTATATCTGCTGACTTAAAATCATTAAAACATTTTAGTTCCTTGACTTTTTAGCCATGCAGAGTCAATAGGTGTCAGATTTTATTTCTTCCTGCACCTACTTATTATTTTCCCTCAGAACCTTTCCACCTCTTCTGTCTACTGTACGCTCTTCTAGACCAGTTACACATTTCCCTAGCTGAGCCACTCACTGAACCAGGTGAGGCGCACACTTGACTGTACTGTCATTAGCCAAACAAACAGATAGAACAAAGTTCAGTGGGCCCTAGGAAAGCTCTGAGACACCACTTTACATCACAACAAAGAGGAAGAGAGGGGAAATGCTCACTTAATCCCCTCACTTTCCCCCATGCTTCCTTACTAGCAATGCAAGCAGGTAAGGAGAGACCAGCAGTAACAAGTCACATAGGTGCTTTTGAAAACAACACCCATATCCTTAAAGATATTGAAACCAATGGGAATTAGGCACCTAAATACCTTTGAGGAGCTCAGTCCAAGTGGCCCAAGGCTCATTGAAAGTCATGTGACTTAGGGGTTAGGCATTACAACCCTAAGGCCCAGAGCCTCAAAAGGTACTTAGGGGTTGCTCCACTCAGCAATGCAATGTCTAACCCCTAGGTGCTCAGCTGCCTAGTGGGCTCCTCAGCCCTGAGCCAGACACTCAGGCTCTGTGTACAATACATGGGGAGAGTTAGGTTCCTATGCAAGGGAGCCTCAGAAGCCAGCAAGCTGAATGAAGATCTGCTTAAGTTAGCCAGGAGCGAACTACCAGAGATGGGTGAGGAGAGAAGGGCTTAAGTGACTAAGTGGTTGATTGGTGCACCTGGCTGATGGGCCAGAGACAGGTACCTCTCACCACTTGGGGTCTTCAACTGATAACCCCAACCTGGAGTTAGGTGCTCAAGTTAGGTCACAACCACTTATGTACCCCATGCCCTAGCAGCCAAAGCCATCTCTCTCTCTCTCTCCTGCTTGATACCTCTCTCACACTTGCTCGATGCATTTCCCCAGTGCCTCCAGCCATCTTTTGTGCAGGTGAGTTTCAATGGTCTGAATCCAGCCCTCCTGCTGCTTCTGACAGGTATCACATCTAAGGTGTGCTCAGAGCACACCTACAGGATTGGGCCCCCTGGCAAAACAGGCATTCCCCTGCCTAGTTTGAGAATCCTATTTCAGGGCCTTCGGCTTGAGCTCAGGCTCAGAGCTGCTCATTAGCTATGGAGCAGTGTCAGGGCTTAGGCAGCTTTGCAAATGCCAAGCAGTGGAAACTTAGATACCCACAGGGTTAGGTAGCTCAGCAGTGGCTCTGAAAACCTCAATGGCACTTAAATGGGGGACTTAGGCACCTTAGAGGACTTAGGACAGGGGTTCTCAAACTGGGGGTCAGGACCCCTCAGGGGGTCATGCAGTTATTACATGGGGCAGGTCATGAGCCGTCAGCCTCCACCCCAAACCTTGCTTTGCCTCCAGCATTTATAATGGTGTTAAATATATATAAAAATATTTTTAATTTATATGGGGGGCAGAGGGGTTGCACTCAGAGGCTTGCTATGTGAAAGAGGTCACCAATACAAAAGTTTGAGAACCACTGATCTAGGCCTAAGTCACTTTTGAAAATTTTACTCCAGAACCATAGGAAAACAATTCTTAGCATGTAGATTTAAATAATAATGGTACCTAGCTCTTATATAATGCTTTTCATCAATAGATCTCAAAGCACTTTACTATCTTTCATGCATTTATCCTCACATCATCAGTGAGGTGGATAAGTAGTACAGTAACTCCTCGCTTAACATTGTAGTTATGTTCCTGAAAAGTGTAACTAATTCTTATGGGGAAATTGGATTTGCTTAGTGTGAGTGTGGGGGGGGGAGTTAGGTTCCAGGGAATTTTTTTTTGCCAGACAAAAGACATTACACACACAGTACAAGTTTTAAACAATTTAATACCGTACACAGCAATGATGATGGTGAAGCTTGGTTGAGGTGGTGGAGTAAGAGGGTGGGATAGTTCCCAGGGGATGCCTTACTGCTAAATGATGAACTAGCACTTGGCTGAGCCCTCCAGGGTTAACACATTGTTGTTAATGTAGCCTCACACTTTACAAGGCAGCAGGAATAGAGGGAGGGGAGACACACACCATGTGTGTGAGAGAGACATGCATTGCTCCTTTAAGAAAGCTGATCCGACTCTAAGTACACTGCCTTTTTAAGTAGATCAGCAAGTTGAGACAGCAGCTTCTGCCAGCAAGCTTCCTCCGTCCTGAGCCCTGTCACATCCCCCGCTCCTCTGTGGATGGGGTAAAGGAGCAGGGGGACGGGGGGACACCCTGACATCAGCGCACCCCCCCCTCCCCATGCACAGCAAGCAGGAGGCTCCCAGGAGTAGCTCCAGGGCAGAGGGTAGGAGCAGCACATGGCAGGGGGGAGGAGGGACAGCTGAACTGCCAGCAATTGATAGTCTGCTGGGTGGCTGCCACACAGGGAACTTAGGGGAGTGGGGAGCTGAGGGGGCCTGCCAGTCCACCCTGGTTCCAAGCCCCCACC
The DNA here is from genome assembly GCF_016161935.1 of Mauremys reevesii. Taxonomy (NCBI): domain Eukaryota; kingdom Metazoa; phylum Chordata; order Testudines; family Geoemydidae; genus Mauremys; species Mauremys reevesii. The sequence goes on along the minus strand of NC_052623.1, from coordinate 279,114,836 downwards.
AGCTCGATCCAACAGACTGCTCTTTCTGCAAGCAGTGGACAAAGCAGGCGGCTGCCAAACATTAAAGTTGTGCAATGCTCTCTTGTAAGTGAACATGTTCCCTAATTGATCAGCAATTAAGTGAGGAGTTACTGTAGCATCCTCATTTCACAGATGAGGAACTGAGGCACAGAGGGGCTAAGTGATTTACCCAAGGTCAGACAGAAGTCTGGAGTGGAGCAGAGAATTGGACCCATAAAAAAAGGATAGTAGTTGGTGTGGATATATTTAGGATGCCCCTTGTAAGCCAGTTTACCCAGTTTCCAGCTCAAGGCCATCATACACATAGCAGTAACTGTCCAGCATGAACAATCTGTTTATAAGGCAGAGCACAGGGACTTGCTTTTCTATTCTCACTACAGGTTTTTGATAGCACCCATCACCTCTGTTCTTGAGCTACTGCTTTATAGCCCTAGCCTTCCTCACTCGGCTACCACTGCTTCCTTCAAATCCCGGGAGATATTTGGCCCCCCACACACACACACTTACGCAATGCACAACCTTGGCAGAGGGAACAAAGGAAAGTGCTGCACAGAGCACATGACCCGTTACCAGTGACTGGAGCTGTGGAGAAAAAGAATGGCAGGACGGATGGGAAAGCTGGGACCTTAACAAATTAGAGTCCGGGGGGAGGAGGGAGGAAGCCTTTTGTCCGAGAAGAATTGGAGGCACGGAATATTATATATAGGCAACACTAATACTTTCCATTGCAGGGGATCTATGAAAAAAGGCAATTTAAAACTTCAGGTTGATTTCAATGGACCTTCTTTACCTTAATACCTTCATAACCTAGAAAGATGTTTTCAGTGGGTATTTTCCCTGGGCACAGAATGGACATTAGGAAGATGCCTACAGAAGCTTCAGTGATGGGCACAGTGTTAGGAACTTTGGGCTTGTTTCTTACAAAGTTATATTGCCTGTATGTTTGTCCTATTAAGTCTAATGTTTAACTATGCTCATGCATGGTCATGGACTGGATTGGAAATACATGTTTATGTCTTCTGAGGGGGCCAAGAAGGGGGCTTTTGATTAAAGTCTCACTGTTACCTGATCAGAGAGTTCCCCCTCCAGTGTTCTAATGATGCTGACATGCTACTGGAGAATTCCACAAACATCTATGTGAGTGACAAAATAGCACCTCTCTCCTAACACAGGTGCATCAGCATCAGCTCCCAGTTTCCCATGTAGTGGCAGTGAAAGTGCAACTTTACACAACAGGCTCTGAAGAAAAGCCAACTGCAAGCACTAATCAAGTAATCAACCTCACTAGTTTTAAGATGGAGCTTGATAACTTTATGAACAGCATTATATGACAGAGTTGTTCATGACAGCAGGGGACTGGACTCAGTGACCCAGGAGAGCCCTTCTAATGCTACACATCCCTGGTTTATTTTAACAATAGATTTCCCCCCCACCGCAGCCAACCCGGTTTGTGTATAGATCTATTCATTCTGATATATCACATAGCACCCCTCTGCTTCATGTATCTAGGTGCCTATAAGTCCCTCATTGCTGCATCTAATTGACTCATCAGTTAAGAAAACAGTGTCTCCCCACAAATAAACTGTACTCTTTCTCTCTCCCCATTTTTCCCCTGCAGGAGCAGCTGTTAATATTTAAAGTAGTCAGGACAGAGACTGGGTAGCAAAGGCTAAGAATATTAAATGGTAATAAACACAAAAGTAGCAACTTTGATCTCATGCCTTTTAAACATTTTCATTCAGTCCGTTTGGATCTTCAACAGGATTCCTCCTACCCGCAAATATTCATTTCTTGTCAATCTCTTTTCTAAGAATGGATTTAATCTATACCAGTCATCAGCTGGTGACATCTTGTCAGGCTGAATTGCTGCAACAGAATTTACTATGCAAACAGGTTTTTCCATTCTCAGATGAAAACAAATGAGAGAGACACAGGAAAAATGCCAAACAGGGAGGCAGTAGCCAATGAGAATTTAAATCCAAAATGCAGCTTGGTGTTCTGGGGACTGCATGCCTCAGCTAAACAAACTGGCCTATAATTAGCTGAATTTACCTTAATTCAGAGAGGTAGGTCATCCAGTGAAAGAAGCTGGGGGAAAAGTTCAAAGAAATGAGAACAGCAAGGACCAAGAATTTGGTTTTTCTGTGGCTGCTTGGAAAACCCAGTTTCTCCACTTCTTTCTGTTAATTCCATCTAGCATCACTCACTGAGTGACCTGACTATTAGTGAGAACACCGACTAGTTTGTTTGGCTGGTGGAGCAGAGGCAGCACTCTCTCCATTTCAATATTTTTTTCTTGGTATATTTATCTGGGACTGGCTCGAATCTACAGGAACTGGGGCAGACGTAGGCGAGGATGGAATGTAAAGAATCAGATCTTCAACTGGTGTACCTCTTTGAAATCAGTGGAGATCTATTTAGGCTAGCCAAGAAATTGGTCCACAGTTTCACACTGTTTAGATATCAACGTGATGGGGGGTGGTCTTAGAAATACTTAGAACTGATATACGTGTGTCTTTATTACAGACAAGTGTGTGTGTTATACACAAAAAGAACATAAGAAATCCTTGTGAAATGCTTACTACATCAGCTTTAACTAATACGACCAGTCTTTAGGCATCTAGGAAAGGATTGTGGCTACTGCCTCATTCCTAGGCATCGTTTGGAAATATTATACAGGCATAATACTTCAAAGGTCACTAGTGATTTTAGGTGCCCAGGTTGGAACACCTTAAAGGAGCCTGATTTTCAGAAATACAGGACACATCCACCCTCTGAAAATCAGGCTCCTTTAAAGTGTCCCGAGTTCAGAACGCAGACGATGAGGTACTCAACATTACTAATCACTTCTGAAGACGTAGACAATACTTCCTCTACCACCTTTGCAAATGTTTTGAGGTGATAGGCTTTTTGCTCATTCTTCCTTCCCAGGTTACACACACCAGTGGCTTCCAAAATTGAAAATCTCTGCAGTATATCAGAAATCACAGTGGTTCGTTACCATCAAAAATATCTAGATTTGCCTGGATCCACTTCTTCTAGAATCTAGCATTGCTTGCCCCATCACTTTTCCACCCTGATCCCTATTTTTCATTGTTGACAAGACACTGTCCTACACAAGAGCCTCTCAATTAAAAAAAGAAACAGGTGCCAAGCATTTCATTATGTTGCAGTTTGACTGTAGGCCTGGCTGGTGGGTTAGAAATAACAGACGGAGAAAAAGACTAAAATAATAAGTGGTTTGTATGAAAAAAAGTGTTGAAATAATAAGGAAGTGAAAGTCCCTTGGGGATGTCTGGCAATCATAAATAGGATTAAAAAAAGTTTACTTAGAAGTACTATTAGAATTATTATTAAACAATTACTTTGTAGCATCTAGTGGATAAAAGGGCGAGAAAAAATAGCTAACATTTGCCAAAAACAAAATCATGCCAAACCAATATAATTTTCTTCTTTGACTGGGTTATTGGTGTAACAGATGAGGGAGGGAAGGGAAGCAGTGTACACAATTCACCTTGATTTTAGTAAAGCTTTTGATACAGTCCCACATGGCATTCTCATAATGAAACTAAGGAAATATGGTATACATGAAAATACTGTAAGGTGGGTGGACCAGTGGTTGAAAAACTGTACTCAAGAAGAGCAGTTATCAATGATTCACTGTCAGATAGAAAGTGTATCTAGTGGGATACTCCAGGGATCTGTCTTGGGTCCAGTACTCTTCAATATTTTCATTAACTACTTGAATAGTGGAGTGGAGAGTATGCTTATAAAGTCTGTGGATGACACTACACTGGGAAGGCTTGCTAGCACTTTGAAGGACAGGATTAGAATTCAAATCAGCCTTGATAAATTGGAGAACTGGTCAGAAATCAACAAGAAGAAATTAAAAAAAACAAGTGCAAAGTACAACAATTTAGGAAGAAAAAAACAAAATGCACAAACACATAATGGGGAATAACCGACTAGGCAGTGGCACTGCTGAAAAAGGAGGATTATAGTGGATCACAAATTGAATGAGTCAGCCACGTGACAGTTGCAAAACAAGGCCAATATAATTTTTTTAAATTTTGATTTAATTATGCTTCAGTTCTGGCAAATATCTTAATATAGACTGAAAAAAATATTTATCAACAGGGACCAGACAGCATTTGTACTAAACAGGCAGCTAGCTACTGGACAATTTTCAAAGTCTTAGACCTGATCTTCTTTGCAGACTCTACTATTAAGCCCCCACCTAATTTATCACTAGATGCAGAAAAAGCTTTTGACAGAATAAACTAACAGGTCTTAAAAACCACTCTAGATACATTTGGCTTAGGCCCTAAATTTCAAAACTGCATTTCTGTCCAATATTCTAACCCATATGCTGCTACTATAAGAGTAAATGGATGTCAGAAAATGTTCCCCCTTCTTAAAGGCGCATACTAAGTATGTGCTTTATTGTCTCTTATTTTTGCTATGGTAACAAAGTCATTTGCCCAGTTGATCAGGAATAATCCTAGCAAATAGAATTACAATAGGAAACAGAGAACACAAATTAGTGTTATGTGCAGAAGATGCCATAGTATTTGTTATAAATCCACCTCACAGACTACTAGAACGGCAAGAGGTCATCTTAATTTGGCAAAGAGTATCTGGATTTAAAATAAGTTATGACAATCACAACTCCTGGATATAGGTGTGGGCTCTGACCTACAGAAAGATATAAAGAGCAAATACAAATAGATAACGACTTCAATGAGGTAGCTGAGAATACACATTTCTAAAAGATACCAAGATATATAATATTAGTTAGTTATACTCCTTTGATTAAGAAAAATCTAAACATCTGAAAAATGGTCAAAATATATAATTTCATGGTTAGGCAAAATTGCAGCAGTTAAAATGAATCTCTTATCCCAAATTAACTTCCTTTTCCAAACTCTTCCAGTTTTAGTCCCAGAAAGTTTCTTAGATCAATAGCAACCTATGATAAATTAATTTGGGGAAATTAGAAACCCAGAGTTAAGCAATCTGCTTTATTCAAAGGCCATGGCAAAAGGGAGACTTTACCACACATTAAAGCACTAATATCAAGCTAGTCAGACCAGAAAGTTAAGTTACCGTGTAACACCAAACCCTAGTAAACAGTGGGTAGAGATAGAACAAGTTCACTGCTGTGCAAACAAACTCTACATGATTCCCGGATAAAGAAATCCCATAGGATAAAATGAATATAACCACCCTTTTATGAAAGCAACAGTAGAAACTTGGGTATGGGCTTAATTTTCTAAATAAACTATACCATCACCTCTAACAACCATTGTAGAGAATATAGAATTCAAACCCAAAGCCTGGGAAGTTTTGACATTTGGGACCTCACAGGTATATCAAAATTCAGCCTACTGTTTAGAGACAATATATTTAGATCACCTGATGAAATGCAACTTGCAAAAAAAAAAAAAAAAAACACAAACACCAAGATTTCAGTACATCAATACCTACAATTTAGACATTTTTCACCCCATTCCCACAAAATGGCAAATATACATAAAATTGAGGGAATTTGAAGAACTACTCACTACAACCATAAAACAAAATGGCTTACCGTCCCTTCTATAAGTAACATTTAGAGATTGCTTTGTTAATTGAAGTGATGGAAAGTTGACAGACACCAACTGAAGTGTGGGAGAACATATGGCTCAAATGGTCCCCACACTTAACTACATTAAAATTCTATTAATGTGTTTTTCTTTTATCAGTGATACCCAACTCCCCTTAAAATTAATTTATAGTACAGGGATGGGCAGATGCATCTAAATGTAAGAAAAGCAGAATTTTGGATCTAAGCCCAAGACAATGGAAGACTGACTATCAGCTGACAAGGCAGAAGAGGGAAATTAAGAAGAAAAGCTGCAACCACAATATGTGATCAATATCACAAACAAAGAAAATGACTGGTAGCAGGGGGACTTCCATAGGCCAATTTATATACTAAGTTTTACAATCTTAATAGAGATAAACAAGTTTTACAAGGAGTTCTGTTCTAAAAGACCAGATCTGTTAATAAATACAATAAAAATAAAAAAAGTACACCAAAAAATCCCAGCCTAAAGCCAGGAGAGAAAGCCAATGAAGCCACCTAAGCTCCAAAGGAAGCTCTCCTCTAACACCACACCCTAGAACCAAAAGTATTTATTAAAAAAAAAAAAACAATTAACATCTGTTGAAAGGCTCTTCACACAGCTGTTCATTATTACCTTTGTCACTACAGAACATTGGCATCATCATTTTAGGACGAGAGTCTCAGCCCACATTAACTCCCTAATTATGCCACTCCCATAGCTGCCTCTGTCATAGTGGACCCCCGCAAGGTGACATAAAACTAGTCACAACCTTAGAGATAATTCTGGAGCAGTCTGGCAGAGAGAGGGGCAGTGACTGGAGTATGTTATAGAATAGGATAGTCCTGCAAAAGTATCTGAGAACAGCCTTTGGACCCCCAAATGGGCAGCCCCAGAATTAGGGACGTAGAAAGGGGACTCAGACACCTTTCACCCATAATTCCTCCCGGTGCTACATGCAGTTCACTTTGCCAAACCCAGGATCTGGACTTTGATATTCACAATTTAAAGTCAAGGGCCTAAACTTGCATTTCTTTCTTAGGAAAAAGGAGGGGGGGGGCACGGAGGAAAGAAGAAATTCAACAAATGAATTAATTACTCCACATTAATCACAGTGAAAGGCTAGAATTAGTCAGCTTTCTCTTAGAGCTCTCTTGCCCAATCTGTCCATGAGCCACACTTTAATGATACAAAATGCACCCTGGAGGGATTTGTAAAATAGGTTACTACTGGCACATTTCAGGATTCTGTAAGAGCGGAGGGTGCCTTTTCAGAATGAAGGAAGTGAAGCAGAATGTGCCAACTGCCCTAAGCTAGGAAAGTAAAAAACAAACAATGAAAATAGATAGCCAAAGCAAAACAAACAAGATGATTGAGGCTATGCACTGCCAGACTGAGCGCAACCATCAAACTCCAGCCTAGTACAGAGAGAAGGGCTAGAGAAGGCACAGGGATACTGTCATCATCCCTGCACAGCAGAAACAGAGAAGGTTTAATGACTGAATTCAGTGGACTGCTTTGCAGCTTCAGCTATTGTTAGGTGCTGTAGTTATCCAAAGCTTAAATGCATAACATTAACTGAGGCCTAAATGCATAGCACAGCATGCGACAGCACCACAGAATGAGGAAACAAGGAAGTGCAAAAAGCATTGTTAGAGGAATGAATCCTATCCATCTGGGCTTTGAGATCTACTCATCAGCTTCCTGATGTAACCAATTTGCAGTACGTACGGGAACTCCAGCTTGGGACAGCCCAGAGTTACACTTGCATTGATGAGGAGGGACAACTGAGAAAAATAAGTTCAGCGCTGTAAGGGCCTGATCCAAAGCTCCCTATTATCAAATCACAAGACCCCATTGACTTTAATAGGCTTTGGCTCAGGCCCAAAAGAGAGGAAAGCCATGCAGCAGCATCAAGCTGCAATTCACACCTGCACATTTTTCTTCCATACCTCTCTCCTCCTCCACTAACAGTAAAATGCCTTGTGTGCACGTTGAAGTAAATGGCATTAGCTGGCAAGCATCTATTGCACAGCATGAGGAATGGAGAACTGTCCAATTTCCTGAAATCTCTTCATGCATAAACTACTACAACAATGAAATAATCTGTGGCTGTGCAACAAACAACAGACGCATGCAAGAAAAACCACGCACCAACATTCCCTGCAGATGGCTGCTTCCAAGACCTTATCTTCTGCTGCCCAGCAATTCACTCACAGGAGAAGCTTTCACCAACTCCAATCGCACCACACCAAGCCCTTGACCAGCTGGATTTGCCTCCCATTTATAGTAAGATTTTTAGCCAGCTGTGGGGCCAGGAGGTAGAGCCCTTTTCACATTCTCAAGCTTCCTAAATGCCATAAACAATAGCATGTGCTGCCAAGCTGACTCAGACCCTGCAAAAGTAACATCAGTTTCAGTACCTGCAGTCATGGCAACTAAATTCTAAAAGGAATTAATTGGAAGAGGCTTCAGCTGTGAGTGGGAAAGTTTCACTATCATCAGACTTGGGGGTTTACGATGGCTTTAGTGACCCTCAACACTTTCATCTCTGACAATGTGAATCTCCCAGTTTAAGTAGGGAACTAGATCTATAAAGTATTAATTCCTCTGATGATTTTGGAGAGTTCACATTAAGCAAACCTCTGGCTATGTCTACACTGCATAGTTAACACAGGTGACTGGCACCCAGGTCTGAGCACCAAACTGAGCCTAGCCTGGGTGTGAGTATCCCCACAAAGTCCTACCCACATGACTGGGTCCTCACTGTTTCTATAGGCACCATGGGGGCATATTCCATGGTTCTTCTTGCAAAGATGCTCTAGGAATCTCTCTCAGTCAGTTGGGTCAATTGCAGGAGAATGGGTCTGTCCTTCCAGGGGAATTACCAGTGCTTAAAGTAGAGGATGGGGGTGCCGAGGGATCACAGGCCTGGCCAAATATATAAATACAAAATCAAGCTGGTCTCAGCAGGGCACCCTTTAACCATCCTCCTCTCCCAGATGACGAGAGACCCACACACACTTGTTTCAGAGCACTGGGAATATGGGAAGGCACTGGAGGACTATCAGCACTTGAGTGATTCAGTTTGGGCCCTCCTTGCAGAGTGGATGGGTTACTAACCTGAGTTAAGGCAGAGCCAGGCTCTCACCCACACCTCCTGCCAGGCAAGCTACTCTAATGCTTAAAGCATCTCTGAACCCAGGTCAGATGTTTTTGTTTGGATAGTTAGCAGGGGAGAGAGAGAGAGAGACTAAAACTAGGATTAACTGTGCAGTGTAGAGAAACTCTCCCTGGTTCACCTGATTAGCATGGGGACATTTGCACTGCAGGTTAACCGGTTGCTTTTTGTCTCACCCCCCCCCCCTTCACATAGCACAACTCATTTGCTGTTCCAGAGGGAAGTGACACATTGTAAGACCAGGGCTGCTATGAAAACAACGTGATTTGCTACTGCTCAGGCTCTGTCCTGCTCACCTTCTCTTGCTCCGCAGACAGGCACAGTCGCTGGCCTGCGAGGTTGATGGTGGTCACCGTGCTCCAGCAGACACGGGAAACAACTCGCACAGACTGATCCCCCCCTGACCAAGGCTCCCAACAGCCCAGCAACGGTTCCAGGGGGCTGGGGCGCAGCGCTGCGGCCTCAGAGAGCTGGACCGAGAAGGGAGCCCATTAAATCCAGCCCACTGACCCTGCAGCCTCTGGCCACGCTCCGCTCCCGGCCCCCGTTAAAGCAGCCAGCGGGGCGGCCCTGCTCTGGCTGGTCGCGTGCCCGGCGCTGGATGCAGAGCGGGGAGCTGAGAAGAGGCGCTGCGGCTCCTGCCCAAAGGTGAGGGGACGAGGCGCCCCCTCTTAACGAGCTCTCTGCCCCCAGCCCCACCTGAGCAGGCAGCGGGGCACTTACGCTTCAGCACGCTCAGGAAGCCTGTGCCCAGGCCGGCTATGGGAAACCAGCGCCAGCAAGCCCCAGGGCTGGGGGGTCTGGCCCGCCACCCCCCGGACTCATTATCCTGCCCGGAGCCGGACGCGCCAGGGCTTCCGCAACACTTCTACAGCGCAGAAACTTCAGCCAGTGCGAAGTAGCCGGGGAAGCTCGTCTTTGCGATTCCTAAAACGCCCCCACGGGGCCCCCACTTACACTTCCCCATCCAGGCCCGGGGCTGGCGAGCACAGCTCGGCAAGGGGGAGTCACACCCCCCCCCAGCAACTAGTCCGGACACACACGGTGCGGTAACTCCGGCCGGTGCTTTGGGATCCGCATTGAACCGAGGTTAAACTGCATCCTGCAGAGCCCCGTCCCCACGCCGCTCCTCCACTCCCGAGTTCGTTGCGTGTACAGACAACACCTCCCCCCTGTGCCCCCCTTAAACAGAGCGGACGAGCCCGAGACGCTGACACCTGGGAAGCCGACTCCGGCAGAGGCTCAAGCTGGGCTCCTGGAGCCCCCGAGCGGCCAGACCCGCACAGGGCAGCCAGGAGGCCGCTCCGGGCAAAGCCTCGCTGCTGGGGGTGGGGGAGCCGCGCTGCTCACAGCCGCGCGTGGGGCCGCTCCCGCTTCTTCTTCCCCAGGGCCATGAGATTTCCCGCCCCCCGGCTGCCTGCAGCTGGCGCCTTGCCAGGGAAACTCAGCGTGTAAAGAAGTACTCGGCCCAAAGGATCCCGGTGAGCACGTTTCACAGGGGCAGAGCGCACAGATGTCCTGCATCTACCCCCTCCCCAGCACCAACAGCTGTGATGCCGGTGTCATGTCAGTCCGATCTGGGCAGGAGCTGGCTTTTTGTTGGCTGCCGGTAGTCAGCGGGTGCCCAGTCAGTCAGACTCCTCTGCAGGTGGGGCCAGGGATCTCCCTACCCTGCAGCGATCTGCTGAGCCAGGGGCAGGGCGCACTCCTACCTTTCGCAGCATGCTGGGCAGCCTGGGCCGAGCTCCTTGCACAGGTGATGTGCTCTCCTGGCCTCTCACTCCCTGGCCAGACAACAGCAGCACATTTCTTGCAGGGGGATCTTGCAAGCACACATTGACTCCCCAGGCACTGGAGTCTCTAGTTGCGCCCCCAGAGCCCACTCTGCTCGCACATGTGTGTGGTACCCAGTGCAGGTGCCCAGGCAAGCAGGGTGCCGTTATTTGCAATCAACACTAACTCATAGCTCTAGGACCCTGGGCCAGCCTGACACTACAGCAGCAAGCAAGCAGCAGAGAAGAAACCACGCAGCCACCAGGCTCTTCTAAGCACAGGGCCGAGGGGACCCAAGGACATGGAGCTGCAGTCAGATCCACGTTTTTGCTCCGCAGATCACCAGCCCCGTGCGGAGATGTTGCCCATTCTCCCGCAGCCAGGGTGGCCCCGCTGGTGTAGTAGGGCGGCAGCTGGAGCTCAGATGCTCGTGGAAAGCTGAGGATCTAGCAGGAAGGAGGCTGCAGGGTCTCTCTCTTTGCAGGGCAGCACTCAGTTCCCCCTTCACCCAGATCACACCCAAGGCTGTAGCTACCAAGATCCTATGCAGTCAGTCACTCCAATCATCAGCCAGCCACCTGAGACCTGCCTCTGGCCACGCCTGGCAGGGGTCAGCTTGGATTTGGAAGGAGAGAACAGCTGGTGCCTTAGGGGTGATTAGGGCAGGTAGAACAGCTGGAGCAATAGAGGAGAAGGGGGTGGAGTGAGCACCAGCTGGAGCCTGGGGGGCTGCAAGAAGAAGAACTAGGGTCAAGAATGGGTTAGCTAAGAAAAAAGGCAGCCAGCTAGGGGAAGGGTTATGGATGGATAGGAGCTGCCTGATTGCGTTTCCTCTTGTAAAGTGCTGCTGGCAGCAGGCCCACTGCTGAGGGGCTTCATCTCTTATTTTATACAGGGCCGTAAAAATCCTAGGGCCAGCCCTGCTGGAAAGAATGTGGGATCAGATCACGGAACCATATTGGCAACACTAGTACTTTGCTTTGCAAGGGATCTATGAAAAGAGGCAATTTAAAACTTCAGGTTGATTTCAATGGACCTTCTTTACCTTAATACCTCCATAACCTAGAAAGATGTTTTCAATGGGTATTTTCCCTGAGCATAGAATGGACATTACGAAGATGCCTACAGAAGCTTCAGTGATGGGCACAGTGTTAGGAACTTTGGGCTTGTTTCTTACAAAGTTATATTACCTGTATGTTTGTCCTATTAAGTCTAATGTTTAACTATGCTCATGCATGGTCATGGACTGGATTGGAAATACATGTTTATGTCTTCTCAGGGGGCCAAGAAGGGGGGCTTTTGATTAAAGTCTCACTGTTACCTGATCAGAGAGTTCCCCCTCCAGTGTTCTAATGATGCTGACACATTACTGGAGAATTCCACAAACATCTATGTGAGAATGACAAAATAGCACCTCTCTCCTAACACAGGTGCATCAGCATCCACTCCCAGTTTCCCATATAGTGGCAGTGAAAGTGCAGCTCTACACAACAGGCTCTGAAGAAAAGCCAACTGCAAGCACTAATCAAGTAATCAACCTCACTAGTTTTAAGACGGAGCTTGATAACTTTATGAACAGCATTATATGACAGAGTTGTTCATGACAGCAGGGGACTGGACTCAATGACTCAGGAGAGCCCTTCTAATGCTACACATCCCTGGTTTATTTTAACAATAGATTTCCCCCCACTGCAGCCAACCCTGTGTGTATGTATCTATTCATTCTGATATCTAGCACAGCACCCCTCTGCTTCGTGTATCTAGGTGCCTATAAGTCCCTCATTGCTGCATCTAATTGACTCATCAGTTAAGAAAACAGTGTCTCCCCACAAATAAACTGTACTCTTTCTCTCTCCCCATTTTTCCCCTGCAGGAGCAGCTGTTAATATTTAAAGTAGGACAGAAACTGGGTAGCAAAGGCTAAGAATATTAAATAGTAATAAACACAGAAGTAGCAGCTTGATCTCATGCCTTTTAAACATTTTCATTCAGTGCAGCTTTGATCTTCAAGCGGATCCCCCCCAATATTCATTTCTTGTCAATCTCTTTTCTAAGAGGAGCTGTCCCTCTGAAGTCAAGCACCCTGATAAAGGCAACTTCCTAGGCTTAAAGCCAGGCACCTGCTTAAGTACCTTCTTGAGTCAAGACCATAGAAACTAAAACTGTGCACTCCTTTGCCCAGCCTGTCCCTGCTGACAAGAAGCACTGAAAGGTTTTCACATTTCACCATCAGCTAGAGACAAATCACTTTTATTATGTACACAGTTATGTGGGGTCAGGAAGGAATATTCCCCCAGATCAGACTGGCAGTAGACTTTCTCTGTAGAGTAGGGTGCAGGTCACTTGTCAAGGTTATCAGGATCTAGCTCACTTAATGAATTCCCTGCCATGGCAGGAGTCTCAGGCACTGGTGCAGCTCAGTCCCTCCTGTTCTCTGCCTCTGGCACATAATAGTCTAGTCTCCTGGGGGCTGTAATACTTTGGCCTAATTTCAAGCATTGAGTGGTGGTGGCCTGTGATATACAGGAGATCAGACTAAATCAGGGGTTCTCAAACTGGGGGTTGGGACCCCTGAGGGGGTCGTGAGGTGTCAGCCTCCCCCCCCCAACCCCACTTTGCATCCAGCATTTATAATGGTGTTAAATATATTAAAAAGTGTTTTTAATTTATAAAGGGCGGTCACACTCAGAGGCTTGCTATGTGAAAGGGGTCACCAGTACAAAAGTTTGAGAACCACTGGACTAAATGATCTATTGGTCCCTTCTGACCTTAAACGGTTACAGAAATGTAGAGTTTAACAACAACAAAAATGGCACCTAATACAACTTGAAAATATTTTAGTGAACAGTTCACATCTTTTACTATCAATAATGTTTTTGTCTGAGTTAAAAGTTCTCAAGTTAAAATAGTAATTCATCTGGAAGTTTAGAAAGATATTCAGCCTTGATTAAAAAATAAATTCAAATGATAATTAAAGGTTGTGGCTCTCGCCCTGCAGTGCATGGCTGTGAATCATTGCTTATTTGGTCTAATCAGTGCTTATCCATCATGTGCATACAAATGCCCAGTTACTGATGGTGGAAGATAGAAGTAACAAATTGCGTCAATGCATTGGAAGGGCAGAAGCAAGCATTTTAGACGGCTGTCAAACACTCGTAACAATGCATTGTATCATCACAGTCCCGCATGATGCATGTCTCATCCTGTAATATAGTTAGCTATAAAGTTTCCCATGTGTAGGAAGGAAGAAAAACATTTTGTAGTTGAAGTAATACAAAGGTTGAATTAGTTTAAAAATAAAAATACATGTTTTTGTAGCTCATGTAAAGCGCAGGCCTTTCAGCAATCATGGAAAGGCCTGGAAAGAATATGGCTTAGTTAGGAAAAACTGGATTTGAAAGTGATAAGGTATCACAGGTAAGTGATAAGATAGAAGAGCAACCCCAGTTATCAGGATGGTTCATAATAAAGGAGGAATGTGCATGTTGAAAGAGTAGTTACCCCAATTCTGGTTTTTGGCTAAAGTTATCAATTGGCAATTACTCCAGCTGTTTGTTACAAGGTATAAAAGGGTTAGTGCTTGAAGGGTTCATTTCTAATACCTACCTGACCAAGTTGGAGCCTACCAACCTGGCGTAAGCATGCCTGGGTTTAGTCCCTTCATGGGTATCTTGATCAAATACTTATGAATGTCTGTTACTGTTTAGTAATAAGTAATTGCTTATTATTTAGCCTTTTAGACATGTTTAGAGAAATAATATTCAGCCTTTGGATTTAATAAAGGAATGTATAGTTAAATTAGTGTCTGCCAGTGTTCTCTATAATAATAATTTCAGCATCATGTATTACAGCAGAATTTCACTAATACACAGGAGACCTATTGCAATTTAATTAATTCTGCAAATTTGTGGTCTAGCAAAACACACAACACAAGTCAGGGCAAATCATTATGAAATGTATTTTATTCATTTATTTGACGAGCAGTTTTGTTTAAGTGACTGATAATACCAGTGAACTAGTAAGTGCTCTGCAATGTATTTTATATAGCAAATGAAGTCTTCACAGTAGGAAACATTACAGCACTCTCCTATTAAGTTTTTGCTGAAAAGAGGGAAGAGGCCATTATTTTTTGAGTGAGGATGATAAGTTGTGTGTACTGAGCCAGACTCTGACATTCATGCTGAATAGAACTTTACGGCATAATATAAGTATTAAATAATGGTCATCTTTCATTTTCTCAGATTAACAAAACTCCTTCCAAACACTGATTAATTAGACTAGTCAGTCTACTTTAAGGCTCATTTTTCATAATCTATTAGACCTCTTTGATGGTTATCACAGACTATTATGTAATACTGTAACACAGACACCATGTTTAGGTGATAGATGATCAGTCAAATCCTCTGGGCTTCTCTTCTCATGCTGACCCAGACCCATCTCATTACATCTTAGGTTGTTAATACTATTTTGCTCTCATTGGGTCTGGTCAAGACTGGCCTCTGAGGTGTTTGCTTCTTGGCTCCTCTGCATTAGGGGATGCTGATGGCTGGCTCCTCATGAATCATCTGCTGCAACCTATCAGTTTATGTATTAATCCTCTTTGGTTCAGGACACTTTTCTTCCCATCTGAGATGTTTGCTTGCTTTCTGTAAACAATTAAAGTAAAGGCTTTTGTCAAAACCTTACTATGTTAAAGATAAGTGGTGTTTTCAAATGCACTGAAGTGGACTTTGGAGCACAAGTCCCAGTGAAATTCAATGGGATTGTGCTCCAAAGTCACTTAGGTGCTTTAAAAAATGCCACCTGTTATCTGACCATTCACTGACCTATCCACAATAGTGTTGTTGGACTACATGTGCGCCTCTCCCTAAATATTACTGGTTCTGACACGAGTTCTCACACACACTTTCCCTTCTGCTGCACATTCTGTCACTTAGGGGCTTGCCTCCCTTTTACAGATGGTTTCCTGGATAAGCCTAATTCAATTAACACTTTTGTAAAAGAATTAGGAGGAATGACTAGAATAATTAAGAGGAATAAAAACAGCTGCAGTGGCTGTGGGTCACAGACCTTTGGGCATCTGTTGTTTCTACAGAAATGCTCGTTAAAACACAGGTGCCTTTTCTATCATGCCCTTAGCATCACTTGGGTTCTAAAGTATCAGAAGGGTAGCCGTGTTAATCTGGTTCTGTAGAAGCAGCAAAGAATCCTGTGGCACCTTATAGACTAACAGACGTTTTGCAGCATGAGCTTTCGTGGGTGAATACCCACTTCTTCGGATGCAAGTCCGACGAAGTGGGTATTCACCCACGAAAGCTCATGCTGCAAAACGTCTGTTAGTCTATAAGGTGCCACAGGATTCTTTGCGGCTTCCTTGGGTTCTAAAGAGGATTTTTTACAAAAAGACTAAGAACTAAGCACTTACTCCTTACTTCAAGAACGGGTGGATGAAGGTAGAATGTGGGTGTCATGGGTGGAGAGGGCCAATAGTGAAAGGTGGCAAGCAACACCACAGCTCGTTGTTGGTTGGCCAGAGCTGAGCTTTGACTAGCTGAGATGCCTCACCTGGGGCAGATCTTCAGCTAATGGAAATGGTCATAGTTCCATTGTATGGAGTAATGACAATTTTCACCAGCTGAGACTCTCTCCCCTGGACTTTACCTGTGACACTCTGTATCTCAAAGTAGCACCCTAGAACCCCCATATTTGCCACCACAGAGAGTAGCGTGAAAAGCACAGCTTGTTGTTCTGAATGAGATTTCCACTTCATACACTGGTGTAAAGATTTTAAGTGAGACTTTAAGCATGGTGGCTCAGAACAGTCAAACAGAAAGGTTACAAGTTTGTTTTCTGTTTGCTTATTTTGGGAAAGGGAGGTAGCAACAGAAAAGGCAGAAAGATGGGAGAGAGTGATGAAGTTGCAAAGTTAGAGCTGTACAGACTTCAGGTGGCAGAAAAAGAGAGAACATCAGCAAATCTTGGAGCTAAAGCAGCTGAGGCTCACCTAGGAGACTTAAAGGAGAAGGAAGTAGAGACGGTCAGAGAAGCAGCAGCACATCAGTGTGCCCTAGAACTGAAAACCAAGGAGCCTGAGGAAAGAGAGAGAAGACCAAAACCCCAAATGGACTTACTAGAAAAACAGAACCAATGTATGTGATTCATGAGATTCCTGAAGACAAAAATATCCCCACGGTGGTTCCAAAGTTAACTGGTAAAGCTCTGAATATATTAAATGAAACCCCAGTTCAGCATGCTTTAGATTATGCTAAATTCAAATAAACAGTTTTAAAACAATTTCAGATTACCCCTGAAACATATAGGGTGAAATTTAGGCATCTTAAGAGAAATGCTGGTATGACTAATGGGGAATATGTAAACAGGATGAAAGATCTGATGGGAAAAGGGGTTGCAAGCTTTGAAGAAATGTTTGACCTTGTTGCTCAGGAGCATTTCCTAAGCATGTGTAAAGATGACATTAAACAGTGTCTATGGGACAAAAAGGTGAAAACTGTGGATGAGATGGCATCTCTACCTGATGACTTTGAGCAGACCCAGGCATCCATTGAGAGTAAACCACAGAAAGAGGGGTTTAAACCTGGTGGGAAGCAGGGTCACTGTTTTACCTGTGGGGAAAAAGGAGGGTCACTAGGCAGCTGGGCACTCACCTCCCCAAAACCATTCCTCTAATCCCCAACCCCAATCTCCTGTGAAAAGAGAAGAGTCCAAAAGGTGCTATCACTGTAATTCTACTGATCACCTGAAGAATAAATCCCCTTGTGCTGGGAGGAAGCCAGCAACCAATAGCCCATGTTAATTCTGCTGTCCTCAACACAGAAACCTAACAAGTGCCTGGCACTTATCATACTGCTTTTGTGGGATTAGCCTCTGCAGAACGAGACATGGAGCACATTAAGGTTGTCAAGATCAATGGCAAGGAATAATTAGGATGGGAAGACACAGGTGCAGAAATTTCTGTGGTTCAGCAGAGCATAATTCAAGAAGGTGACATATTGCCAGGACAAAGGGCAGAGCTTTTGTTAGTATGAGGTGTCAGGATTCTTGTGCCTTTGGCCAAAATGCACATAATATACTTGCTAAACCATCGGTTTCTAACAGTGGGAGTAGTGGACCATATTCCTGTTGACATGCTTATTGGAAATTATTTTTTGCATGTGGCTCAGGCTTTTAAGGTGTTTGCCCACAGCAAGAAGGAATATTATGCTGGGACCCCTGAGGAAAAGGGTAGTCCCAGGAATTGCTGAAGAAAAGGGAGAAAGACTCTGATTCCTCTGCAGCAGGGTGAAGCAGCATGCTTCCAGGTGTGGAGGAGATTGAGACCAGCAACTGCAGTGCAGCTGAAGGCAATATCTCAGGAAGGGAAGATGGTTGGGTGCCTATCACTGAGATAACTGTCCAGGTTGTTAGCTGCCACCACGTTGCAGCTGAACAAGGCATTGATCCCACTCTAGGGAGCATAGAGAGATGTGTCTTAAATGTGGGGGCTCAGAGAAGGAAACTGGGGAAGGAATAGTGGGAGCATTTGGATGTCTCCTCACTGGTCACTTGGGAGAGGAAGCCAAGGACAGAGTGGCTGATTCAGTACCTGTGCATCCAGACATGCAGCCTGGAGCACAGGTACAGAATGGGAACTGTGTAACTGACCTCCCGCAGGGGATCAGTTATATAGCAGAGTTTTCGGGAATGGAGTGACAGAGGGTACCCCACTCCAGGTCCCAGTTCTCCAGGACACGCTGGTCCTGACATGCTTGTGAAAAGCAACTGTGTCTCTTTAAGTCAAGATGCGGCTCCCATGCCTGTGATAGCCAAGGAACTGGTTGACTCCAGGAAGTTTCCAGGTCGTGGTGCTTTGTGAGAATTCAAATGACCCAGCTGGCAGAGGGGAGGGGTCTTCCCCCGGCTGGTAAAACACAAAGTAGCTGAGAGAGAGCTGCTAGGAAAAGGTATATCTGACCAACGAGTAGAAACTCTTAACCCAGAGAGCACAGATCTCAACCCTCTAGGAAGGGGATGGGGAAGGTCCCAGTACTGGAAATAGTGATCAGGGGAGAGGATTTTTTTACATGTGCAGCGCTCTGAGGGTTGGGAGAGAGCTCCACAGAGGGCCAGCCCATATGCAGAATCCCCTTACATCCTTACCTAGAGTATCTAGTATCTAATGACCCTAGAGTGCCAAAGCCTCAAGAATATGATTGGACTGAGAATACATACTGAAGGGGACACCGAAAGAAAAGAAAATGAGTAAATGAACACATGCTAAGGTCCAGGAAGGAGCTGGAAGACACAATGGGTATTGAACAAACCAGACTGTCTAAACAGAAGGTGTGACACAATAAAAATATTTGGAAACACCTACCTATGATGAAGGATTTGGTGTTACTGATAAATCTCATGATAAAAAGTTTAATGCTAATGGTAGACTTTACAACAAAGAATTTGGTACTGATGGTAAATCCTATGAAAAGGTGCAATATACACAATTTTTGGGAAAAGCTTTGGACATGCTAGGAGTGGTAAATAAGAACACACCCTGTGTTAATAAGCCTTAGAGTAATGCTGCTTCTCAGCTAATATCTGTAAACAGGTGTGAAGCTTGGCACAGAGAAACCATAATAAACCTGATCTGCTCGGTGGAACGGGAAACTGATACACACCACACCTCATGGCATTGATGGCTAAATACCAAGATACCTGCGCTCTAGAAACCACTAATATCTGCATTGAGTTATCACGAGTTGGAAAAGCAGAAGGGTTAACAATGTAGCACTGATGCAACCCAGAGGAGGCACACTTGCTAACTTTGGAGATCTTCAGACTGATCTACAAAGTGTTAAGAGGTGCACAGAACTTTGCAAGAGTACAGTGGCTAACACTACAATGTTTAGCAACACTTGGGAGTTGTATGGTCAAAACCTAAAGAGGAGCCTGGGCACACTGCCTCCGCATGAGCCAGTGACTAACACTTCTGCAGTAAACTAATGGGGGGGTTGATACTCTGTACCTCAGAGTAACACCCTGGAACCCCCATATTCACCACTGTCATGTAATTGATATGTTTTGTAGAAAATGTGCCTTGTGCGGTATTGTTTTAAAAGTCTTGATCTGTTGAACGTTAATATCCCGTTGGATTGTATGTGCTATCATTGTATGGGAAGTAGTGAAGTATTGCTGTGTGTGTTACTGAACATTATATTAACAACTGACTGGCCATCAACACACAATCCACTATGCCCGAGGCTTCTTGGAGAAGGCACAAACGCACACCATGGGAGTTTACTAAGCCACATCACAGCAAGGATCTTTCTAGTAACTGGAAGAAACTATGAGAGACAGTGACAATCACTTGGCCTCAGACACACACACCTGCCCCATCTCAACACCTGAAAAAACATCTGCAAGAAAAAGTCTTTGAACTTGGGGAACTTGACTTTGAGGCTGGAAAGTGATCAAGTCTGTGTATTGAGGAACTGTAACCTGTTTGTACCATCTATTAGGGTGAGACACCGCTTGATTCAAATCTTGTTAAATTAGAATTGAGGCTGCGTTTCTATTTTTATTTCTTAGGTAACCAACACTGATCTATATGCCTGCTACTTAGAATCTATCTTTCTGTAGTTAAATAAATCTGTTTTATATTTTATTAAACCAGTGTGTTTTGGTTGAAGTGCTTGGGGGAAATCTCAGCTCAGGTTACAAAGGCTGGTGCATGTCCACTTTCCTATGAAGAAGTGGCAAACAGTAACAGGCTTACACTGGCCAGGCTTATGACCAGGGCAAGATGGTACAGTTCTGGGTTGTAAGACTGGGGAGCTGGGGGAATTGGCTGAAGCCTCCCTATTGATGGTTCATAAGTGGCTAGGAGATTAGTTCAGTTGGGTGTGTCCCTGCCTGCGGATGGCTGTGTAAACAGAGTGCCCATCAGAGGCTTGTAGCTTGACATCAGCATCACAGTGTGAGATGCTGCCCAGGTTGGTGGGCGTGGAGGGCTCAGTTTGCACCTTGGGAACCACATCACATTATCAAACACTGTTGTCTTTCCAGTCTCTCTCGGCGATGTTGTTCTGTAGCTCTCCATCAGCATAATTTACTTCCCAGCCCTTCTCCATTCTGTCATTTACTCCTTTCCCAATCTTCAGCCAGCCAACCATTCTGACTTCGGTGTGGAGCTTGGCTATCTCCTTTCCTCCCTCCTCTTGCTACCATATGTCAGTGCTATGCTTTCTATCCTTTCCTCTGCTGTCATGCTATGCTACCCGCCCCTACAATCCGCTAGCTTTAGCCTTGCCATTACACTAGTTGTCTCCCCCAAAAGAGATGTCTCTCTCTGGCGTGAGTGACTTTTCTTTACCTTAGACTCCCTCCAAAATCTGCTGTTTCCTCTTCTCCTCAAACTTTAAAAAAAGAGAACTTTCTTCCCCTCCATCTCCCCCATGCCACTTTACACCCCTCCATTTTCCTGGCCTTTAATACATAATATTGCTTTGCCCTTATGCAGAGACAGTGGCAGAGCCACAAATGGAACCCAGGTCTCACATCTCCCTTACATAGGGGGCCATGATGCTTCCTTTTGCTTTGGTCTCACCTGTGGTTCCTTTTCTCTCTGGCTTCAAGCACTCTCTTGTATTGAAAAAGGTTTCCCCTGATCCCACCAGCCTCTGGAACTAGCCTATGACTGTCCTAGTCCTCTTTCTCCTCCCCTTTACCTCCAAGGCCATAGACCATACTGTCTATTCAGGTAGATTTCCTCTCCCCCACAACTGTCTTCTCAGTCCCTTCTGAACTGGTTTCCACACCCCTCCACTCCACTTAAGCTACCCTGAAAAGCTCACTACTTTTCCTAGCTAACCCTAAAGGGTGAACTCACATTAAAGTGACATTAGAATATCAGTCATTTCTAAATTAAAATTTTTGCATCTGATCAAACAAGTAACAGCCAGTCCACCAGGCTGTTTCCTCATATCCATTATACAGAGAGTATTCAAGCGAAACCATATAGTTTGCACTGTATTAACAGGTTCAGGTTTCAGCATATAAGTGAAACAATTTAAAAAGTCTATCTCTTTCATGCAACATGCTACAAGAAAGACATACATTCATAAAAGGACCCAGCTCCAGAATCCTTTCAAGTACAATATTATAAGCCACAATCAAAACACTTGAAACCAGACTTCTTGCTGCAAGTCTCAATACAAAAATGTTGCTATGGGAACAAAGACCTCTGTCCACCCAATCAAATCAACCCAGAATTAAACAAAGATGACAATATGACTAATATCTACACTGCATCGATACCAAAGAGAAAACAACCAGATTCACAACAGAATGGTGGAAAACAAAAATATCCTCTCACCAGAAAAATAAAAGGCCTTTGTCAGATCATCGTTGTTTCTATAGCACTGTAAATTTACACAGTGTTTTGGAAAACAATTAAGGTGACATGTTCCCTTCCTTGAAGAGTTTACAATCTAGGGCAAAAATCAGAGCAGGGCAACAGATTCCAGAGAACTGGAGAAGAAATCCAAGCAGGAAAGGGGTATGATGGTGCAGAGAGGGTGGCAGGTGAACCATAACCATCACCTTCTTTGAGAGTGTTACATTTTTAAAGTCTTTACATTTGGGGGAGGGGGGTGTCCATCAAGCATTTGTTAAAGAGTGGTTAAGTGAAGAACAATGTAAACAAGCACACTCCCTGCTTGTTTACTGAGAGAGAGACAGTCTGACTTACTTTTCACATATGTTTTTTAAATGCCCGTTTAAGAGTTTATCTATAAAAAACCCCAAACACACTGCAAATTCCATTTAAGCTTCTTGTTGGGGCTTCCCCGTGCTTCCTTCTCATCTCAGGCAACACTAGAAAGCTTTGCCAGTTTAATTATACCACTACCAGTATAGTTAGACCAGCAAAACCCTCCTAGTGTAGACATAGTTATAAAAAAAGTGCTGATACCAGAATAGCTTATGCTGGAATCCCCTAATCAGTTTTATACTGATATAACTGTGTCTGCACTAGGGCTTTTACTAGCCTATCTATACTGGCAAATAATCATATCCCTAACCAACATAGCTTATGCCAGTAAAACTTTAAAATGTAGACCAAGCCTCAATGCCTTCTTTCATGCTACCCCTCAATGTATGGAATTTCTTCCTTCTCCTTGTTCACCAGTGGTGATTCGCCCCCTGGCAGAGGGTCAGCACAAGGCCTTAAGGGCCCCTTAAAACCTTCCTCAGTTCAAGCTGACCCAAGTAAATGGGGTAGGAACCTTGTTCTGGCTCTCTGCACTAGGTGAATTTCAGCTCCTGTGGGAGGTCTTTCAAACATTCGCCTGTCCAGTATAGGTGACATATTTAAACATAACATCATACTCAATGAAATACAAAGTTTCACTTTCCACCTATTTGCCATGTGTGCTGTACATTGCATGCATGACAAAGTTATCTATAACCTCTTACCTGGACTTCGGTATGCATAAAAGAACTTAGGTGCCCAACTATCACGTTTTAGCTTGGCAACGCAAGCTCAAGTCACTTGCCCTGGGCTCTGCCATGTGGGTTTTTTTGCAAGGTAAATGTACCCTAAGTTTCTGCCAAGTGAGCATGCACCCAGCTGCCTCAGTCAAGTGCCTGGGGGCTTAATCTCATGCCTGTGCCCCAGGGGATCCTCAAGGCAGGCATTCTCCTGACTACGTAGTAGGCATGCTCAGACCCACAGCACCCATAAACCCATGAAACCAGCTGGAGCCAGCGGAGGAGGTGCCACCTACACTGCTGTTATAACTTTTCACCTAGTAGCTAGGGCACTCACCCAGAATTTGGGGGACTCAGGTTTAATTCCCCCTCTGCCTGATGTGAAGAAGGCCGTTGAACTTGGGCCTCATATCCCAGGACAATCTCTCGGTTAGACTGCAAACTCTTAACAAGTAGTCTTCCTTGTTTTGTAAAACACTGTGTAAATTTACAGCACTATAGAAACAAGTGATCTTGACAATGACCTTTTTGGTTGTTTTTCCAGTGAGAGGGTTATTTGTGTTTTCCAATATTCTGATACGAATCTTGTTGTTTTCTCTTTTGTATTGACTGCTTGTGTGAAGTGCAGCTATTGTCATCTTTTTAAAAATTCTGGGTTGATTTCAGTGGTGGAGCGAGAGCTACGGGCTGTTCTGAAGCAGGGCTCTCTCTCTCCGCCTCCTGCTGAAGCTGTTCCACTGTGTATAAATAACTGCTCAATGGAACAGGGGGACGGGAACTTGAATATCCTAACCACTGAGCTATAGAGTCATTCTCACTCTCTCTGGCCCAATGACTATTTAAGACCCTAGACCAGGGTTCAGCAACCTTTCAGAAGTGCTGTGCCGAGTCTTCATTTATTCACGCTAATTTAAGGTTTTGCGTGCCAGTAATACATTTTAATGTTTTTAGAAGGTCTCTTTCTATAAGTCTATAATATATAACTGTCTGTTACAGCTGCCTCCCTGCTGCATTCCTTTTTTGTTTTCCTCTCTGTGTGGCCGCCCCTCCCGGCCATGGGGCTAGCAAAAGTCATAGCCTGGCCCTGCTCAGTGGAATGGCCTTTGCAGACTAACCGTAGCCATTGCTCTGCTCAGGTGGGGGTGGGCCCCTGCCTCCTTTGTTCAGACCTGGGCTCGGTGTAGGGGGCACTGCCCAAGAATTGGCTGAGCATATGTAAGTCAGTGCTGCCTGTGACTACTAGCGGACTTTTGACTCCACTCACTCACCTGAAGACTTTCCCCTGCTCTCTCCTCTCCAAGAGAAGGAGAAGAGAGGGAGGAGGGAAACTACCTAAAGTGCCTCTATATAGTCTGCATATTAACCAGCAGATTTTTGGAGAAGGTCCTTTTTGCCACCTGGTTGCTTCAGCTAGGGGTCTTTGGAGCCTAGGAGTCCTCCCTGAGCCCTTTGTTTTTTTTTTTGTTTTTTTTTCTTCCCCCCAACACTCAAACACAATTTTGCCTGGAGAATTCTCCTCTAATGTGAATCTGATTCTCTCTTCTCTGCCTCCCTCTGAAACTACCTCTGCTGCTGCTGCCTCTGCTCTGCTCCTGCCTTGTGAAGAACTCTCTCTCTCTAACCTCCCTCCTGTGCTGGCTGCTGGCTTTTCTTTTTCAACAGACTTTCCAGAGTTAACTCCTTTCTCTGCATCTGTTCTCTGCTCTCTCTCTGCTTCTCCAGCCTTTGCTGCAGCTCCTAATGCCCCTCCCCCTCCCTTCTATCCCTGGCAGCTGCTTGCTGCACACACACCTGCTGCCCCACACACCCTATAGAGCCACCCTAGTTAGGTTAAGTTAGGTTAGTATTGTTAGGGTTAGCATTTATTTCTGTAAGTTAGAGAGAGTAGAGATTTGCTGTTTTGTGTTTGTTACTTTTTTGTTTGTGTAGTCTAGTAGAAGTTAGAGAATAGATAAGATTTTTTTGTGTTTGTGGTTAATCTAAGTCTGTCCTTCAAACCCCGCTCCCTCTCCTCTCTGTCTCCTCTGACTTCTCCTCTCTCTCTCTCTTCTCTCTCTCTCTCTCTCTCTCTCCCTCTCTCTCTCTCTCTCCTCTCCCCCCCCCCCCCCCCCAGCATAATAAAAACCCTCTCTGATCTTTTTCCTCTCTGATCCTCATTACCATTTTACCACATTTTTGTACATTTTTGTTAAAAAATTTAAATATATTTTTTATATTTTTATAACTGTAGTTGGTTATATTGCTGCTTGACACACCTTTTTACATTAAATTGTTAGCTACCTGTGTTTTTTTTATACTTTGTTTTTGTTAATTGTTTGTGTTGTATCCACTCTATTGACCCCCCCCTGTTTCACAAAAAAACCCCTCCCCAATTGTCTACTACCTTAAAAACCCCATACCCTATCATTGAATTTTTTTTGTTTTTTTTTTTTTAAAGTTATTTTTACCCCACCACCCGTGTGGTAATTCCAAGATCCCCCATATACCTGCTGCTGGGGACAATACACAAACTATTGTATGTAATGTAAATAAAGTAAATTTTTTTTTTAAGAGAGAAATTAAATTAAAATGCAGAGCCCCCCGGACTGGTGGCCAGGACCTGGGCAGTGTGAGTGCCACTGAAAATCAGCTCACGTGCCACCTTCGGCACGCGTGCCAGAGGTTGCCTACCCCCTGCCCTAGACACTCACTCTCTGTACAAGATGGACTGAGAGCAAAAGCTGCACTCACTCTATATCGTAGAACCACAGCCTGCAACACCCTTAGGGCTTGTCTACACATGGAGTAATTCAGGAACAGCTATTACTGAGTAACGCTATGTGTGGACACTCTTCTTAAGGCATAACAGTGCCTGATTCCTCTTTAAATTGATTTAATTACAGCAGCGCAAGTTTTCTAATCCAGACACGTGCTTAGCTTGTTAGAGTCTCAAGGCAGTGACCCTCGTCTTGTTCTATGTTCTGTACACAGAAAGAGAACACTTATGATGCTCAAATTATATTGCATGCACAAGCGCGCACACACACTTAGTTTATTTTTAAATAAGCAAAGAGATGGGATTAGGCATGTGTCTATAAACTAGGATTGAAAAGCCGACAATTTCCTTTATTAGAATGACTAAACAGCAATGAAGACTGACAATTCAATAACTTATTAATAGTGAATTATTGTATTTCCAATCATGTGTAGGTGAGCCAAACGCTAAAAACATTTAAAAGAGGATATTATTACTAAACTGATTTATTCTTTCCCCCTAGTTCATACTACATATTATCTGTATCAACAAACTGTATTTTAATTTGCTTGTGAGCTACTGACTGATTGAACAAATGAAAACAAAATCAGTGGTAGTTTGGGAAATTAGGTCCTTTTTCTCCTGGGCTGAACACAGGACTAAGATCCATGAGCAGCTGGGGCTGAGTCCCAGTCCTGCTACTCTCTTGCTGTGCGAATTTGGGCAAGTCACTGAATCTCTCCCAATCCCATTCTCCACCTTTAAGATGTGGACAGTAATAACTACCTGTCTTACAATAGTGAAGTGAAGATTAGTTAGTAAATGGCACCATGGTGCTTTGAACAGCTATTTTTTAACATTTGTAGTATTTCAACGTATGGTACTGGTCTCAGTTGTTTTGCTATTCATACTCATAGCTTCAGTTAGAACAAAGCAACTTCATAATGAATTATCTATTCTAATTTAGCCCTTTTCGATTTATTATTTTCTATAAACATTCACAATTGTGACAATATTTTTCATGAATTTCTTTCACTCTGTCACGTTACTGGAAATCTGGAATACAAGCTACGTTGACTAGTAGTGATTGGTCACAAGTCACATGATATTGTTTCTCTTCCTGAATGGATGAGCATAACTCTTACAATCAAGTTTCTGGTGTAAATGCTTGTTGAAAGCAAACAAGTGTTTGTTCTTGGCAATACTATTGCAATCTTCGTGATGTAGGTCTAGAAAAAAAAAGGGGGTTGATCCTTTTATTCACCCATGAAAGCCCAGGACCATAATAAGTCTGCTATCTCTCACCCTTCTGCTAATTGTTGACTTGGCTTTATTGCTGCTGCTGCCACTTTGTCTGACCATTTTAGAGCTATAGAACCAAATTCTGCTATCAGTAACTGATACAGTTTCCCATTGCAGCCAATCCAAAGCTTCATGTATGAAGACTAAAACTAGAGCCTTATTTTGAGAAGATGCATTGTTACGAACACATCTAAATACCAGACTGAGTGCCCATATTTTAAATGGAGATTTTTAAATCTACCTACTCACAGAAAAGATGCTACAATTCATTCCTCCTGACTTTTGTAGCACAAGACTCTGTGATCTTTAACTGCTCAAGAAGAGATGCCTCCTGCAGTCCTTAGCCATCATAAATAAAACAAATCATCCATTCAGAAATCTGATTGTGTTCATTCACCTACAAACCCCTGATCGATAGCCATCAAAATACAGTAGGGAAAGCAGAGCAATCACATGAATGTAAAGGGAAAAAGAATATTTACTCACATAGAAATAGCATATAGTGTTGGCATGAATAGCTGATAACCCATCATAATAAGTTATCCTCAAACTCTAATTTCACTAAGACCCTTTGCATTAAAACCTCTCTCTTCATTGAATGCTTTTCAGACATCCAGTTACATTTGTCCTGGATCCTGCAACTGATTATGTTGAGCAGGAGATAAAGCAATGGTACTTGCCACTCCATACACATGCTTTTCGTTACAGTTACTTCACTCATAGACAGCTAGATTGGCTTAAAATGATCTGTTTGCTTATCTATTTTGCATGGAATTTAGAGGAGTTAGCAAACATGTTAATAATCCAGAATAAAGGGCAACAGTCTACCAGTGATTATGTAATTGACTTTTCATTCCTTGGATCTGCCTGTTGTTGAGAAAAAGAAAATATCACATTTAAGTAAATATTTTTGTTGAAGCTAATTTAAGCAGAAAAAATACTGATGAGCTCTGCGAAATAAACATTACATGAACATAGAAATATGTATTTAAGTCCATTTGTAGGACAAATAAATGCAAAAATGTACTGTCTCACTAACCCATTTTGTTGTCATTTTGTTATACACCAGAATCTGCAGGGCTATAAGAACCTAACCAGAACAGAACAGAAGCTGCTGTCATCAGTAAAACGCAAGAGAAATTGATGAAAAAGATGGGAATGATAATAAATGATAGCTGTCTTGATTCATTTACTGTACCCATCTGAAAATGAGCAGCAAGTCATGATGAGATCTAAATTATTATAACACAGCAACTGTGATGTTAATAACAGCATTAAGCATCAGCATCTAGCTGTTATTAGGAAATAGCTACCAATCAAGCAAACCCCTTAAGCACATACATAGCTTTAATCGCATGAGCAATCCTAATGTGTTGTTTTTAGTGATTTGTTGAATGATTTTACATGGTTTCTCTCTTATTAGGCAGTAGAGACCAGACACTTCATAGGGGTGCTGTACTAGGCCTCCAAGGCCAAAGACACAAGCTTGTCCAAAACCGATTCTTCCAATTTGTTAGTCAATTTCCTCTGCCTTCCTCAACAACACAAAGAAAAAACATTTCAAACAATAGGAAAAGGCAACTGTAAAAATCAAAGTTGGCCAGGGCACTCAGCAGCCAGTGTAATATCCAAAACACATTTCCTCTTCCAGCTCCATTTCTGAAATCATTTCAGTTTCGAGGTGACAATGTCTCATTAAATTTCAAGAATAACCCCTCCCCCCCCCCGCAATGTCAGCTAACAATTTTTACAAGTGACATACCACACAGCACAGGAGAAAATACAAATACACAGTACCAGATCAAACAGACCTGTCACATTGCAGATTCCAGTGAAATAGAAAAACTTCAGTGTAGTGAGAAAGGAATGTAGCATTCCCTGCTGAGTAAGGCCTGGTCTACACTGGGGGGTGGGGGGGAAGAGATCAACCTAAAATATGCAATTTCAGCTATGAGAGTAGCATAGCTGAACTCGACGTATCTTAGGTCAACTTACCTCGTGTCCTCACAGCGCGGGGTCGACCGCCGCCGCTCTCCCGTCAACTCCGCTTCCGCCTCTCGCCGCAGTGGAGTACAGGAGTCAACGGCAGAGCGATCGGGGATCAATTTATCGTGTCTACACTAGACAAGCTAGATCGATCACTACCTGCCGATCCAGTGGGTAGTGTAGACATACCCTGAGTGAGAGGGTTAGCCTGCCCCACTCCAGGTCCCAGTAACAGGATTCTTTCTAAATGCTACTTTTTCCAGATACCCAGTCTCTCTCTCCCCCTATCTCCTCAGGCTTTTTGTATCTCAAACTCTTAAAGGGTCATGTCATGCAACAGGGAGGACTGACCAGTAGGCATTTCTGCCCTTAAAGGCCAGACTACTCATCACAAACACACAGTCACCCAATGCAAAGTTAAAAATCTTAAATATTATAAAAGGTCTTTCAGCAACATAATTTGTTTCCATTTAAAGTTGAGCAACATGAATTGCAACCAGCTAGAAACATTAAAAATATCAATGTCTTAAAAGTGAGAGCCTGGACAAGAGCTACTTATTAGCTGGCATCATTATATCCTTTAACTCAGCCCAGCATGCTACCAATGGTATTTAGGCTGTGTAGAGGCAACGTGCAGTACAATGGAATGCCATGGACGGCTTTATCAAATGGGTTTGACTCTCCTGGCTCTATTACATTTACTACCCGGAAAGCAAAACTGCTGTCCATAGCACAGGATGTGGCACAAAGTTAATTTTTATGTATGTAAGATGGTAACATACACAGTATAAGTCAAATATTAGAACAGTAAGTTAAACGTCCTGGGTCCTGCCCTGTGCTTTTTAATCTTACTTTTAACAATTGCTCTACACACTTTACTCTATTTTCCAGGCCTGAACAAATTCCGATAAATCGCTTGTAGCATCCTGTGTTATTATGATTTGGCTTTTGTGGTTTTATGGCCAGTAAGAGAAAAGAAGCGAAAGGCACATCCTGAGATAGGATGTCAATCCAGGAACAGATGACCATTACTACATATAATTAGACAAAAATAGCAGTCTGAGGTTCTGATTGGCTTGGGGGATTGGTAATGTGAGAAAGACTTTCACTCTACTGGTTCAGTTATGGAGTAGATCAGCACTGATGGACCGTTGTTACCATCAGACAGCTGCTCAGTGGCTTTAGTACAATGAGTTGGTGGTCTCAGCACAGTTCCTAGTGCGGAGGTGTCTACCTCAAAAAAGATCATACTAATTGGCCCCTTACTGTCAGCCTTGACTGAAAACCCAAGGAGTAAACTCCATGGAGGAGACTGGGACTAGAAGTGAGTCTCCCATGTTTGAGTTGGGGCACGCTTGTAGGTCAGCAACCTATAGTGCTGCTACCCTATTGAGCACATATTGTTCTGATAAACAGAGGAGAGTGCAAGCTCCAGATCTATCAATAAGACACTTTTTGAAAGCACCAAACATACTAAAAAATAAAAGTGTTGAGCGGCGAGGGAACAGTCACGTCAGCTGCAACATACTTTCTAAATGAAAAATACTGAATTACACTGCTATTGGGCTCTCCATTAAACTCATAATTTGGAACACCAGTAATGCATGAAACAGAGTTGGGGATAATGAATATTAATATTTATCATGGTCAAAGACAGGTGAAATGTATTATTTGGTTGGTTTGGAAGTGTCTGCAAGACAGTACAGGCCTGATTTCTGCTCTCGCCTCATTCACACATTAAATACAGAATAATTCCTTTAAGAGCAGTGGAGTTGCACCAGTATTAGGCGGGTGTGTCTGAAAAATCAGGTCCTAAAGTTTCATGAAAAGTATGAAACGTATTTTAAACGTACAGTTAGCAGGAATTTTGACAGTCAGCTAGGAAGTATTATGTTTGTGAAACTACCAACAACTGAATTAGGATTACGTTTATAACAGGTGAAAAATCACCATGCCATTTAAAAAGAAATATAGTCACAGTTCATTTCCCCTTAGGGCTTCCTAGAGCATGACCGCTAGGGTTTCTGGTTCATAGTCTTATTTGTGGAGTTACTACACACACATCTCAAAAGGGTACTAAAATATGACTGTCTTTCTTTGGAAGTAGCATCGTGATTTCTCATATAATGTATGAATGAGATCTAATTTTAGCTATGAAGCCACCAAAAACTATATCCTTTGCCGCATCTTTGGAACATTAAAGCAGAAAATTAGGGCTTGAATCTCCAGCAATTTATTCTGGTGTAAATCAGGAGTCACTCCATTGAAATAAAGGAAATAAAAAACTATGTAAGAAGAGAATTAGGCTCTTAAATTTTTCTCTCTTAACTGAAATCTTAAAATCTGAAGACTATCATAGAATGAAGAAAAATTGTAACCAGTCCCTAAAATTGTGGACTCTGATTTTATTTTTGTTTAAAAGTGGTGCTTCCCCCTGCCTACCCTTGATGTTCTCCTATCCCTGATAAGGCATGAATGGGGTAGGGGGTTGAATGAAGGTGCAAAGGGTGGATTTTGTGTGTGTGTTCAATGACGTATTTTACACTTGTCTCATGCAAATAGTCACAGCAGCACTATGTGATGTATCTGTCAGGGTGGGCAGAAAAAAACATATGTGGTGATAGCAAAGCAGGTACAGGCTTTATTAAAGGGACACTGCCAAGCTGACATTGTGAAAGGGACACATTTTTTTAAAAGTATCAGAGGGGTAGCCGTGTTAGTCTGGGTTCTGTAGAAGCAGCAAAGAATCCTGTGGCACCTTATAGACTAACAGACGTTTTGCAGCATGAGCTTTCATGGGTGAATACCCACTTCTTCGGATGGCTTGCATCCGAAGAAGTGGGTATTCACCCACGAAAGCTCATGCTGCAAAACGTCTGTTAGTCTATAAGGTGCCACAGGATTCTTTGCTGCTTCTCCATTTTTTTAAAAAGCATGTTTCAGATACAGCATCAGTCAAACAATATGTCCTGGCATTTTTTAGAAAAATCCCTTAAAAAAAAATAAGGGTATCTTTGCATCTCTGCTTATTTTAAAAGTCTTTTAAGTGGGCCTGAAAGCGGCAACATCAAATATGCTCAGGCCCATTTCCTGCCTCTTTGTGCACATGCTTGTTTGCAGGTACACCTCTACCTCGATATAACGCTGTCCTTGGGAGCCAAAAAATCTTACTGCATTATAGATGAAACTGCATTATATTGAACTTGCTTTGATCCACTGGAGTGTGCAGCCCCGCCCTCCCGGAGCACTGCTTTACCGTGTTATATCCGAATTTGTGTTACATCGGGTCGCATTATATCGAGGTAGTGGTGTACTGTCTGATGGCACTGGTGAACTCCCTCTTGCATGCACTGGGGATGAGTGTGAGTGTAAGGTTCCACCTCCTTCCCCCGCACCCCCCCCAGGTGCGCACAAGAATGATGTCATCAGGCTAGAATATGAGACCAGAAGTGCAACTGACCTTCAACAAAACAATGAAACTGACTACACACAAAGTGCTGTCAAACACACAAACAGCAGCTTGTTGGGGGGGAGGTGTGAAGAGAAAAAGAACAGTCTCCCCTCTAATCTCTTTTAATTATAATGATCTTTGGGGGAGTAAAGCAATAGTAGGAAAAATACTTTAGATGAAAAAGTGTTTTTTAGCTTGACCATGTCCCTTTAAGTTCTGATATAAACTTAAGCAGACAGCCAGAGACCATGAAGTGAGGTTTCCATTTGCTTGTAACTTTTTTCATGTTTCCTCCAAAACAATCCAATGGCATCAGTCCTTATCGATGGCTATGACCACCCCAAAGTTCAAATATCAGCTCTTTTTTGTGTTAACTGCATTGGTATTTAAGAGTTGGCTGTGTCAGCTTGTAAATATATTGTTCTTTTTATTTGGAATTAATGGTGAAATAAATTATTCTAGAAGTCATTGAAATACAGAGTATGTGATCCTGCCGAAGCTGACAGTCAGGAGCTGCTGGAAAGCACTGAGAAGACTGAAAGGCCAAAAGTGGGGGACAGTTTTTGTCATTCCTAAACAAATTCCTGCAGAGGGGACACATTTAATATCATGGTTAGATTATAGGCACGGGTGGCCTGAGTCAAATAAACTCATGTCCTGTCTTGTCTTTACTAGGGAAGTGTGGTTGATAGAGACTGCAAGTCCCAGAATGCAGTGTTCCATTTTGATCTGAGATGACTTTGCCAAAGGCAGTCCTAAGAATGCATTGAAGAACTCCATTGGTCATGCATTTGCCTCCTGGATTCTGCTTGGGTCAAGATGGAACATCACATGCTAGGAACTTCAGTCTTTGTGCATCATGCCTCCCTATTGAAAGGTGAGAGCAGCCACAGTGGTCCCCACAATGTGCTAATTGGGTGTAGCTCCCCAACAATACCACCCTGGGAGCTGCTAAGTTTGGATGCCCTTGGTCTAAGTAATTTTCTCATTTTAACTACTTTGTGCATTACATAGTGCTTTGAGATAGTCATATGAGTGCCAATCAAATGAGCTGCACTAACAAACATTAAACTACAGGTAGCTTGATTGCACTAAGGTAATTAAAAAGTTGTCCATGAACTAAAAGTCTAAAATCCTAGTGGAGAATAGCCCGAATTATTGTATACTATTCCCAGTTGACTGAGAATCAAGATTTAAATAAAGTTAAAATTTAAGGAATGTGGGTTTTGGCCCATTTAAATTTTTTCCCATAGCACATTAAATTATTCTGGACTCACATTTGTACCAGTTTCCATATGCTTTTGTGTAGTGTCACAAGGTGGACGTGGCCTTTTAAGAAGGAACTGGTCCCGCCCACCTTTGCCTCGTTAACAGCCTCTTGATGGGCTTGATAGAGAGCAGTTGGTCTCTATAAAGAGTCAGATGGGAACAGGAAGACCACAGTGAAAAATTACAAATTCTTAGATGTGATATTTGATAACATGCTCACTTGGTGGGACCACACTGAAAATAAGGATAAAGTGCAAAGGGAGAATTAATTTACTTGAAAGTATCTCTGAAACATCCTGTGGAGCAGACAAGAAAATGGTGTAATGCTATACAAAGTGCTAATTAGACCAATTAGGCCTTTAGGTCAGCAGCGAACACAAATCTAAGAAAACTAGACTATATCTAAGCACAGGCATTGCGTATTGCAGGGGTGTCTTCATTACAACACCTCTGTGTGTACTACAGATAGCACCCAGTGAAATGCCCATTACTCATAGAATGAAGCGTGTAGAATTAACCTTTTGAGCTGGGGTAGGACAAAAACTCAAAACTCCTCATGTAAATAGGGTACAGAAGTGGGTAAAAGATCTTAATGGAAAGAAAGGATTGAAAGAAACCAAAATCTATAGCTATCGGAAAATACTCTATCACTGGAAACCCCTCCCCCCCAAGATAGACATGGAATAATGACATAAATAAAAGGAGAAGAATGATAAATATACGAGATAGCAAATCAGGACATTTGTGAGAAGTGGTGATACTATTGCCAAAGATATACAGACTGCTTCAAAGAGGAAGGAACAGGAAGAGCAGGAACAGCTTTCTGCATGCCTTCAGTTGGACTCAACAAAGCCATAAGACTAACAAATTTTTTTCAGTCTTTACAGCTGAGCTGACAGCAGAGGCGAGGTGTGTGTATGTGTGTGTGCGGGGGAGAATGCTGGTTTCATGTGCCACCCCAGATTTGCTGCTTGGCTTGTACTGAACATACTCACACGGACTGAGCATGCTCAGTAACACTGTTGAAGCTGGCTGCTGCCCTCACTCTGCCCCTCCACTATTCGCAGACATAGGTTGTCTCTGGCTGACAGGAATTATGCTAGCACTAAATTCGGCTTTAGGTGTGCAGCCAGCTGCTGTGACCATCCTGTCTGATTCCTTATCAAAATTTCAGGCAATTTACAATGGTAAGTCTGACAGCAGAAATTACATTCTGAATAAAATATTACTGCTAACAACCGAACTGGTGCAATTGGATATAACCATAATACTAGCATGGATCCCAGCACATGTAGGGATAGCAGGCAACGAACTGGAGGACAAACAGACAAAAAGTGCTATTAATCATTAACGAGTTAACCTAGCAATCCCCTTTAGCAAACCGGAATTTAAAGACCTAATAAAAAATGAGCTAAGAAAGGAATGGCGTCATATGTGGGCAAACAAAACAAAAGGGGGAAAATTCCAAGTATGCCCAACAGTTGAAGATGTTGATATAATCCTCTGGTGCGGCTGTACCACCGCCAGCCCTGTCCTCCAGCGGGGCTGCTGTACAGACGGAGGAGACCCTGTGTGGAAGGGCTAGGGCAGTACTGCATGGCGGTCATAGACACAGGACGTGAGTCTGCTATGCTACAAAACCAAAGAAGAAGAAGAAACAGAAAGAGGAAGCTGGGGCAGAGGCTGCCATGAACAGGAGACCCCTGCAGGAGAACTTCTACTGAGGGAAGGTAGGAAGGTCTGACAATGAATGCTCAGAAGAGAGCAGGGACTGGTGGAGGAGCCCAGGGTGGGCTAAGGGGAGAGACTGAGCAGAAGGGAAGGGCTGAAAAGCTGTACCCAACTTGGAAACTTGACGACAGACAGGCCTTGGGGGGAGACTGTGTTTTATTTGGAAAACTCTGTTAATAAAACTGGATCCCCAAGAAGGGGTGTTGTTATTGGGCAAATAATGCTCTGTGGAGTTACTGAAGAGCCCCAAGTGAAGGGGGAACTGAGGCAGGGTGCTGCAGATCCACCTCACAAAAAATTAAAGATTGATGGTAAATAGAAGCCTATATGTGAATCCTACTTGCTCCAATTCTTGTTTCCTCCTTAGTTACATGTGCCTACTGCAGCCTGAAGGCAACACAAATCACAGGGAGTGGACTCTTCTGTCCATGCCCCCTCACCAAGACTGAGTGGGTGGTACAGGGCCTATAAACACTTTACCCTTCAGCACCTCTCCTGAGAGGTAATGGGGTTCTCTGCTCTTTGGGAATGTCTGCATGGCAGCTGGCAGGGCTAAGGACAATAAGAAGGAGTTTCTTAAGTATATTAGGAACAAAATAAATCCTAGCAGTGGTATAGACCCATTCCTCGAGAGATATGGTAAAATTATTAATGATGATGACAAAAAGGCAGAAGTGTTCAATAAATATTTCTGTCATGTATTTGGAAAGCAGTATGGTGATATGCTTGTGTCATATGAGGATGATGAAGTACTTACCAGTCCATTAGTAACTGAGGAGGATGTTACAGGTAATTGGATGAAATTTAATGGTCTGTGATATATACAGGAAGCCAGACTAATGATCTAATGGTCCCTTCAGACTTTAAACTCCATGAATCACGGTATCTTAACAAAAAGAAGATTTATTAAAAAAAAAGACAATGTAATTTAAACTAAAGAAATTGTTCATTTAACATTTCTAGACACTTCTAGATACCTCTCATAAGCTAAACTAGATGAGGCATTCTCAGGCACATTACAGAGTTAAAGAGAAAAGTCAATAGCTTTAATCCCTTGAAAGCAATCTCCTCTCACATCAAACTGGCAGCTTCTCTGACTACCTTGATACCAATACTTCTGCTGTGTCTGGTGATATCTCCAGGATCTGCTTAGCAAGTTTAGAAATGGTGCCCCCAGTTACACAGACTGTGAGTTGTCTTGTTATCCCACTGCCTCAGTAAGAGACCTGTTTGTGCTTTGCAGGATATCAGCTCCCTGGCACCATCTGTCTGTTAGCCACCTAATCTCCTCACGGTTCTGCCAGCCCTTATTTGGCCTTGCTGGTAACAATAGGTGTGCCCCACCCTCTGAACCCCTCTGAAATTGTCCCCTGTAGTATCCAGCCCTGTCACTGAACACTCACAGAAATTACCAGGTTTGCTGTCTCAAAGGGAACAATAGACACACTGCATGACTGGTACAACTCAGGATCAGGTCCTTTATAACATCACAGCACTGAGATACATTTATAGTGAAAACAATCCTAAATTTATCATCAAAGGCTAAGAATTAGGAAATAGTGAATAAGGATAATGATGAAAACATAAATGGTTACATTAAACACCAAATATAACATGCTTCTTAGAATCTAAATGCAACTTTAAAAGGCTATAATCCTTGTCTAAAGTAATTCTCACCTAAAGCAATCTCCCAGCATCACCAACCGACATGGCTGGGATCCAACTTTCATGAATGCAAAAAACACTGTCCTTTTTGCTTCCTCAGTGAAAGATATAGATGTGTCCTTTTGCTTCTCCTTGGTTTGTCCCAGAGTCAGGATGACCCCTGTGGTTTCTTTCCTAGTGTGCTGGCTCCATGTTGCTTTCACATACTCATGTTGATTCTGCATGCAAAATGGGCTTCCATTATGCTGACTTACAATGCTTTATCTACATATGAATGTAGGCAGCCAAGTGAACATACATCACTTCTGTCTGGCACAACCTTTTTGTCAATTCTGTGTAGGACACAGACTCTAAAATGTATTTTCAGGGCATATACGCAACTCCTTAAATATCCGTACATACTTCTCGCAATGATTATGAGGATTAGTGAGACACAAGCTTTTATTAGACACCTGACACAACCTGTTTTGTGTAAATCCTGTGAAAGCAGTGTGTGAGGTGTAGTGAATTTGTCAGACCTGATAGGTGTTGCTGTTACAGAATAGAACAGTGCCAGCAGCACTGAGGGGCTCTTAGAATCACATACACATTGTAATTTCCACACCGTTTTTTGTTTTGCACTTGTAACCCAGTACTCCTGGGTGGGTGATCAACAGGGACCTAACTTCGCACCTCTGTACCTAAATAATGAGCTTCTGCTGTCTGAGCTAGCAGACCCAGCTCTGTTGGCCAAGAAGGTAGCAGGCTCATCAACCTCTAGCTGTGGTCCAACCATCATTACACAGAGATAGAGTATTGCTCTGAGTGGGTTACACAGTTTAAGTGGCAAATGTCTGAACACTCTAAATCTGTGCCTATGATCTTGCACACATCATCATTTGAACATGCACATGGCAGTTGTACTTGTCTGATAGTTAGGCTTCTGATTCAACTGAAAGTGCTGCGCAAGTGCCATTTTCACATGTAGATTTGGGGTTTGTGTACTGTACCCAAGAATGTAGGCTGACAGACCATGGGAGAACTCTAGGTGGTTCAGTACACAGTTGCCTCCCTATAAACTAACACATGTTGACAAGAGTAAGTTACCCCAGTACTCTGCTCAATACAGTGGGTGCCAGTGAAACTAGTGAGGATGGGAGATAGAATCTTTTCTCCAGCTGTGGTCCAGCAGCAGAACTCATTTATACAAGAAATTAGAATGGTCACCAGTCTCATGGCAGCAAGACAAAATGTAAATCTCACTTCTTCCTCTTAGCCCCCTAATGCTAATTAATAATAATACAACCTCCCAGGAGCTCAGGATGTAGGGGGAAGAGAACCAGAGATCAGATCAGCCTTAATTAGACAAGCTGTGCAAGGGCAAAGTACATGCAAGTGACCTGAAGAAGAGCTCTGTGAAGCTTGAAAGCTTGTATCTTCCACCAACAGAAGTTGGTCCAATGAAAAAAGATTACCTTACCGACCTTTCTCCCTGCAAGTACGTAAGGTGCTCAGATACCACAGCAAGGAGCACTGCATGAGTACCTAGAAAAGTAAACTTGCATGATTCAGTAAGTCACAGTGAGTATCCTAGCCCCTAATGGGATTTAGTGAGGCTCACTAGGTTGTGATTCACTGGAGTATAGTTGTAAATAATTATAAAATAGGATTTCAACAAAAATACTGAGGTCGTTATGAGATGGGGAGTGGGGAAGTGAAATTACCCAGGTTATTGCAGATCCTATTTAGGACAGAGGAAATGAAGATTGAGCAAAAAATGGCTGGAAAGGATTCCCCTCCCCTGCTTCAGTAAGCCATTAAAATATGAAATCAGTACAGAGCCATTGGGTCTAATCTGCATTTTATTTTCTACCCATTGTCTGCTATAGTCTTCACTGATGAAATATTTTAGTATTTTGTGGAACCTTCTGCAGGTTCTGTAAGATATTCCTTCCCCTCGATGGAGAAAATATATTGTAATGCAGTTTCCCTTCATTGTCTTCAGGATCTTACAAATCCTACTACAGAGTTTTCCACTTTTCACATTCTCTCAGATCAGATTTGATTAGAATTGAAAGATGCAGGATGCCTGCAACAGCAAGTAACGTCATATAAAAAGCTGTGACAAAGCTGAATGAAATAGTAAAATGTAAAAACTCAACATTTACACACTGCTGGGCCTTTATTCCTATTGATTTGCCACATCCTATAGCAAAGGATTTCTGGGATACATTAACAGCAGTGAGTGTTCTATGCAAAGACAGAGGTGAGACAATGGCCTTATATAGTAATATTAAGGCATATATCCACTGTAGGGTGCAGCTATTGAAAGACAACCAGATGCTTAAGCAGATCAGGCATTCTATCAAGGAGGGGGCAGTGATACACATTCTCTGTGGGAGAACAATGGTGTCTTTATGATATCGATGTCCAATGTGTATATCCCTCTGAACTTTACTTTGTACCTGCACAGACTTGGGACTTCTCTGGTATTGCAACATTACTATATTGGGTACAGGGAAGAGGATGGGGGAAGAGAGAGTGAGATGCAGAATCTCATTACAAATTAACACAGAGTTTATATTATATAGTGGGTATTATAATATACCCACTATATAATATATTATAATATATTATGTTGCAGCATGCATCGGACGAAGTGGGTATTCACCCACGAAAGCTCATGCTCCAATGCATCTGTTAGTCTATAAGGTGCCACAGGACTCTTTGCTGCTTTTACAGATCCAGACTAACACGGCTACCCCTCTGATATCTGAGAGTTTATATATTCATAGTGGTAAGTGCCTCGTGAAAGAGACCATGCTGTATCTATCTATAAATTGCCATACACACCAATGGCCCTATCTGAGTTATAATGCATGAAAATGCCTAAATTACTGTATCTTCTAGACGTCCGATCCTAGGCGGCAAATGGTGGATAATGAAAGTTGTTTGCTTCCTTCTTTTGTTAATTGCACAAAGTATAAAGTTAATTATACTCTGTAATTAAGCAGCATGACAAGAGGGTGTGAATAATGGTGCATTAATTTTGCCCAGTGTGGTGTCAGACAGATGGGTAAAAGGCTGTCATTGAAATTAGGCTTGTATTGATACACCATCGTTTACAACTTTTTTACATAATACAATTATATTTATATACAATATTATGTTGCTGCTTGTTTAGATGATTAGCCAGTAAGTTTACTCAATTTATTTTGCCCATTTTATAAATGAATCTACAGTAAAAATTAAAGAAAACAAATGGTAAATGATTCCGTATACACACGAGAGAGATGGAGAAGCCAACTACTCTACTGGTATAGTGGAAACACTAGTTATTTTGGTGTGAGATTTTTGAAAGCCAGGTTGCACTTCTCTTCCATAATCAGAACCAAAAATGTAATTTATAGGACACCAATGTAATCTGAAGAAAATAAAAGCAGCATATACTAACAAAGCAGCAAGTATTGTACCATTACATATGGCTGAATTATGTCATTACTTCTTGTCCTCTATTCTGTAGCCATGACAGCATCTAAAAACAGCAGAGATAATCAACTGCTATGATTATTATTTCTCAGCCTTGAAACTGCAGTCTGTAATTCTGCAATGCAGAACTAATAGAAATACTGTGGACTATTAGGTACTAAGAATTATGACAGTCATCTTCTAAGAATAACACCTGGTTCTAGACTAAGAGACTCAGGCCTAGGTCTGTGCATTCCTTTTTAGGCATTAAGACCCAAATAAATAAGTCTAAATCAATTTTGGAGACAGATGCAGTTATTTTGATTATAGATGTTACACAACTAATGCATTGCACATTTAAATACATGTAAATATGGTAGGGGCCGTGATTTTGTATCAAACCCCTACAGCTACTACAAACTCAGGAGTAACTCACTACATTTGAGAGGAAAAAGGATCAAGAGATGAGGGTGCTAGCTTCTCTCTCTTAAAACAGGAGATTAATTCCCTGCTCTGCCACAGACTTTTTATGTGATCTTAGGTAAGTCACCTAGCCTCTCT
The DNA here is from genome assembly GCF_016161935.1 of Mauremys reevesii. NCBI lineage: Eukaryota > Metazoa > Chordata > Testudines > Geoemydidae > Mauremys > Mauremys reevesii. The sequence continues at coordinate 279,073,626 of NC_052623.1, read as the reverse complement.
GTGCTTCAGTTACCTGACTATAAAATAGGGGTAATACTCCTTATCTCAGAGAGGAGTTGTGAGGATAAATACACTGCAGATTGTGAGGAGCTCAGACATGGTAAAGGCAGTCATCGAAGTAGCTAAAATAGATTAAACATTGGAATCTATTTTCTGAGACAATGAATAATAAACAAGAGACCAAGAATGCTCGTTGCTGCCCCTGCCCCCAGTCCCACGGGGGCTACCAGATCTAACTTCTACCCACATAGGCACTAGAAAATAAGAGTCTGATTTTAAGTCCACTGAAGTCAAAGGGAGTCTTTTGATTAATTTCAATGAGCTTTGGATCAGGTCTAAATTAAAAAATATCTGTGGCTTAACTCTTCATTCAGTTAATAAAAGTATTAACTGTTCTTGTTATTTACTATATGCTGAATGATTTTTTTTGCCCTCTATTTTTTTATTTTTTTTTAAACAACCCCATTTGAAGAGATGTAAGGTACCTACTGCACAATTTAAAGTGATGCTATTAGATCAAATTTGCATTTGTGAAAAAATTACATTTTAAAAAACTGAGCTTTTATAAATCCTACATAAGAACATAAGAAAGGCCGTACCGGGTCAGACCAAAGGTCCATCTAGCCCAGTATCTGTCTACCGACAGTGGCCAATGCCAGGTGCCCCAGAGGGAGTGAACCTAACAGGCATTGATCAAATGATCTCTCTCCTGCCATCCATCTCCATCCTCTGACGAACAGAGGCTAGGGACACCATTCTTACCCATCCTGGCTAATAGCCATTTATGGACTTAGCCACCATGAATTTATCCAGTCCCCTTTTAAACATTGTTATAGTCCTAGCCTTCACAACCTCCTCAGGTAAGGAGTTCCACAAGTTGACTGTGCGCTGCGTGAAGAAGAACTTCCTTTTATTTGTTTTAAACCTGCTGCCTATTAATTTCATTTGGTGACCCCTAGTTCTTGTATTATGGGAATAAGTAAATAACTTTTCCTTATCCACTTTCTCAACATCACTCATGATTTTATATATCTCTATCATGTCCCCCCTTAGTCTTCTCTTTTCCAAGCTGAAGAGTCCTAGCCTCTTTAATCTTTCCTCGTATGGGACCCTCTCTAAACCCCTAATCATTTTAGTTGCCCTTTTCTGAACCTTTTCTAGTGCTAGAATATCTTTTTTGAGGTGAGGAGACCACATCTGTACACAGTATTCGAGTTGTGGGCGTACCATGGATTTATATAAGGGCAATAATATATTCTCAGTCTTATTCTCTATCCCCTTTTTAATGATTCCTAACATCCTGTTTGCTTTTTTGACCGCCTCTGCACACTGCGTGGACATCTTTAGAGAACTATCCACGATGATGCCAAGATCTTTTTCCTGACTCGTTGTAGCTAAATTAGCCCCCATCATGTTGTATGTACAGTTGGGGTTATTTTTTCCAATGTGCATTACTTTACATTTATCCACATTAAATCCTCAGAGTAATAGAAATGCTTCCTAGAGATTTTTCTAAATAAAAAAAATTCCATTGGAAACCATTTAAAATAAAATACGAATGCAACAAATTCACATCCCCCTGTGGTATTTGCAACTAATATATTGCAGCATGGAGAGCCTGATATTGCAACTGACTATATTCAAAGGGGAAAGTTATTCAGCTTGAGGAAAATGCAAAGAGTAAACAGCAGAAATTGAGACAAAGTAAGATATTCAGCTAGCAGATAAGGAATATTTGTAATACTGTTAATTTTTGTTTTTAAATACACTGTCAAATTTTGCTAACTTGCAACCCCAGTAGCCCATAATTTTTAATTTAACATGGTCTCTGACTTGATGACAGGATAGAATACAGATGGACTTGTTAGATGTATTTTCTAATACTCCTTAGGGTTCTAATTCTCAGAGCAAACCAGATTGAGCCAGTAGAGACTGCCTTTTCAAAGCCTTAATTTTTTTCCTCAAAAACTGAATGTTTAAGAGATTTTGACAGAGCCTTTATATTAGAAAACTGAATCCAGATTTCCTATGTATTTGTCAGAAATGAGATCATTAAGAAGCTTTAAAGTACCTATTTAACTCTGCTAGTTATACAAATGGCAGCATATTGCACAATGGATATGCTCACTATACATGTTCTACATCATATCGGCTTACTTTAGTGACAAAAGTAAGTTTTGACTTTTTTATACCTATTGGCAGTGAACAGCAGATTTAAGTGTGGTGAGAGAACTGCATTATTTTCTGACTCTGACTTGTTTAACAAGTTCCAATTGCAGAATCGCTATGATGTGCAGGCTAAAGAAAACATCTCTTCTTTCATATCCTGGACAGAGTGTGATAACTGACAGTTAGAAAGTCTCTTCTGGCTGTGTCTACACTGCATGTAAGTCCAGGATTCAAAGTCAGGCTCATGCCTAAACTCCCCTTCCATCTACACACAAATTGTGCTAAGCCAGGTTCCCAGAGCCACACCATCCCCACTAGACTTGGGCTCCGGGTAGGTGACCAGATGAGAGGGAGAAAATATCGGGACACATGGGGGGGGAAGGGGGAAGTCCACTGGCAAAGAAAAAAAAAAAACACCGAGTGCTGCCGGCAGAGCAGTGAGGGGAAAAAAAAAAAAAGGCGAGTGCTGCCAGCAGAGCGATTGCGTCCCGACCAAAGATCGGTTGGGACGCGGGACAAACACTTAAATATTGAGATGGTCCCGATTTTATCGGGACATCTGGTCACCCTAGCTCCGGGAGTCCAACAAAAGTACCCCACAATTCCAGGGGCCGACTTTCTTTGTCCTGTGGACAGCCAAGTTTGTTCACACTGGCTCGCGAAAAATGGGCTAGCCTAGCCATATTTTGGAAGGGCAATAGGAAGTCTGGAATATGGGTGGTTGGACTTGAGCCCGCATAATGCAGTGTAGATGCTGGAGCCCAGGGTTCAATAATTCCTAACCTGGGGTTACAAATGAGTATAGCCGCTCAAGCCCTAGACCAACAAACCCAAAGTTTGCTAACTTGAGTTCTACTAACCCTGGGTTTACATTGCAATGTATCCTCTTTCTACCTGTCAACTAGACAAATGCTAGTTGGAAGCCACTGAAACACAAGGTGGGAAGGAGTTGTATAGGGTAAACCCAAAATGATACCGTCTTGTGCTGCACAGGGGACTGTACAGCATAAGCTCATTAAATTCACCCCCTCCCTCATTGGGGAGAGAGATATGCAACAGCTTTTTGCCCCCAGTTATAATTTCCACACACTGGTTTTAGATAAAACAAAGCAAGTTTATTAACTACAAAAGATAGATTTTAAGTGATTATAAGGGACAGCAAACAGATCAAAGCAGATTACCTAGCAAATAAAAACACAGTCTAAGCTTAATATACTAAAGAAATCAGATATGAGTAGCAAGTTCTCACCCTAATTGTTGGTTTAGGCAGTTTGCAGAGATTCTTGAGGGCAAGCTGCACTTGCTTGCAGCTTAAAACTCCCGGTGTTCCTTTGACAGACTAGAAATCCCTCTAGCCTGCGTTCAACCCTCTCCCCCAGTTCAGTCCTTGTTTCTCAGGTGTTTTCAGCAGTCATCTTGGGCAGGGAGTCAGTGAAGAAGCAGCACAATGATGTCACTCCCCTGCTCTAAGTAGCTTTTGCATATGGCGGGAACTGTTTGTCTCCCAGTTTGAGTCCCAGGCCCAGTCAGTGGAAAAACACTAGTATTCTATGATGAAGTCCAGTACAAGGTGACTTGGTCACATGTCTCTGTAGGGCCATAGCAGCCAGGATTCAGAGGCTGTTTGTAGCATCCTCAAGAAGGCTCCCTGGTGGGAGATTAGCATCTTCTAAGACCTATTGTTCTCCCTAATGGCCCTTCCCAGCCAGCCAAGTAGACTGATTGCATTCTGTCTAGTGGGTGTTACCCAGGTGTAAACACATTTGTAATAGATGCATAGACAATATTCCTAACTTCAGATACCAAAATGATACATACATACAAATAGGATACTCATATTCAGTAAATCATAACCTTTTCAATGATATCTCATGTGACCTATATTGCATAAAGTACATCATAGTCATGCCATAATAATATCATAATATCTCTATGAAGAACATGGGGCACAGCATCATACTAGTTATTCAAACTTGGCCCCGCAAAGCACTATTCTACTGGTTATCCAGATTCAGAAGCCAACTCTGAATTCTAGTTTCTCGTGCTGGCAGGGGCTAGCAGCATCATGAAGGCACTATAGAATTGTGGGGACAGAAGGCCCAGTGTTCATGTGTTTTGCTCAGTGGCTGTCAGCAGGTGCTACTGGCACAATCAAGGCAGAATCAGAAAGAACAAAGTCTGGATTATAATGGGAATGCTCAGAGGCTCCAGATGAAGGGATACCAAACAATAAAAACATCCTAGTAGGACCAACATTTGTCTGGAGCATCATTGCTTCATGGAGGGAAGAACCTCTCTGGCATTCATCCCCAAACAAGAGAGAGCTCACGCTTGTCAAGCACTGGCATTTTACTCTCAAAGGGAAAAGAATGAAGAAGCGAAACAGTTCAGTGAATTGCAAAGGTACAAACATCAATATTATAGCAACCAATGGTTCTGAAGCAGTGCTACTTCTAATTAAAAATTGCTAAGATCGTATGGCACGCTCTGGCCCTCATTTTGCTGTAGGACACAAGGGAAGCACACCAAGGGCAGAGTTAATGCTGATTTTGTTGTTGTTGTTGTTGCCTCATTGACTTTATAAGGATGGTTAGCCTATTTGAAAAGCTACACTGTATCAATAGGCCTGTGTCTGAATGGGATATTGCATGAAATTTCAGCTCTATTACATACATCCTGTGTTTTGGTGGATCACTATTCTTAATAGTCTTGTATCTGAATGGTATACTGCATGAAATTTCAATTCTGTTATATATAAGCTGTGTTTTGATGGATCATTATTTCTTGAACTAAAAATCTCTTGAGTTATGGAAGTATGATAACAGCATTACAGTAACCAGGCCTGAAACCAATATGCAAATACATATAACGGTGAAGGGAAAGAGTAAATTAGTTGAATGACCATGAAGTTGGTGCACAGAAGAAGAATAAAATACACAGATGCTTTGATCTAGGCATTACAGATTAATGCAAAACAGAAGTCCCTTCACATGTGTTTTTTTGCTTAAATGCAGTTAAATATTTGTGCTAGTTTAACTTAAACAGCAGATTTTGTAGTAAAATTCTTAATATGAACTCCTTACAGAATGCACTTAAAAATTTAGCAGGTGTTTTTGAAGGCAATCTGCTTAGATTAATAATGTAATAAATTACCCTATAAAATTTGTTCATTTTATGAATGTGTAAAATGTGAAAGGCTTTTGCATAGCTTTCTTATGCAGAACTAGTGTTAAAATATTTTGGAGATACAAAATAACTTGTTACATCTATCCCTAGAAGGATTGCTCCTGCTCTGATTACCTGATTTTCTATATGCTAGGTAAGCCTATGCCTTCTTTTCAGCCAGTGAATGATAATTCTTATGTTATGATAAAGTCTCTCTTTTCTGCCTTACCAGATAGAGGAATGCCTTATGTCACTGAGGCAGTCTGAGGAGTGGTGTTGACTGGTTCTTAAATAGGTTTGTGGTTATGAAACTTTAAATACTGTACATGGACTGTATTTAGTCTCAACCAATGAGAGTGCTTTATAATCAATAAGGAAGTAATCAGAACTTCCTTTCTTTGGCCTCTCTAACACAGGAGAATCTTCATGGCCGTTCCCATTACCAGCCACTGTATTGAAAAAGAACTCCTGACCACTGTCCATCTAAATCAGTGGTTCTCAAACTTTTGTACTGATGATCCCTTTCACACAGCAAGCCTTGAGTGTGACCACCCCCTTATAAATTAAAAACACATTTTTTTTTATACTTAACACTATTAGAAATTCTGGAAGTGAAGCAGGGTTTGGGGGTGACAGCTTGTGACCCCAATGTAATAACCTCATGACCCCTTGCGGGGTCACAACCCCCAGTTTGAGAACCCTGGATCTAAATGAACATGTCACATGGTAAGAGCTCATGTGGAAAGGTCACACGCAAGCAGCTGTCCCAGCAAGATCTCTTCTTTGGAGGCTGCTTTGGAATCTGGAGCTAGTATTGCCTCGTACGTGTGAAGGAGCTACTCTCACCTCTTTGGTATACTTACAGAGTTGGAGGATGGCAGTTTGAGGCTTGACAGTTCAGCAGACGGAAAGCTCTGGTGAGTATGCGTCTGCTGGCATTTGTTACTTTGATCTCTCCCATGTAGTTGGCTCCCCAAGGCATAAAGCCATACTTAATACATTATCTGGGTGAGTAACTGAAGTACTATTTAGAGACTCGCTCCTTTTCTTGAAATATCAGCTATCCAGGGTATTGGAGACACCTTGTTAATGTACCAGCGCAAAGAGCCCCTAGCTTTGTAAGTGTTGTTTTTATCTCCCAGCCTGGTAACTGTCATTCTTTTTTATCCCAGCAGTGAGAAGCTGAAGTACAGCACAAAAGATTTCCCTATCCCCCCCATCAGAATTTAGTATTAGGTACCAAAATGAACATTTCACTCTCCTGATTTCTCCTTTGAACAATTTACAGGGCCTGATTCATCTTTGCCCTGTCTAAATGCCTATATTGCGCCTATTAATGTAGCACCTGAGCCCCCCGGAACACTCCTCTGAGCCAGAGAAGTACTAGTATCCCCCATCTCACAGAGGAGGAACTGAGGCACAGGCATACTATGTGACTTGCCAAGGTCACACATGAAGCAGCAGGGAACTGAGCCGGCACCTAGTACAATCATTTACAACAGTGCAAAATAGGTGGAGCACACTTCAGAAAATTAGAACACAAGGTACAAGACAGTGAATCTAACCCACAACACTTAAGGAACAGAATAAGCCAGCTGGTTATGGAGCAGCAAGCTTTTCAGTTTACACTTGCACTAGGACAAGCTGTTACATCACCTGTGACCTGTGTTTCAGCTCTTAACCCCGATAAAGATTTGAGCTTTTAAAAGCTCCAGTAGGACAGCAAAAAGCAGAGCTAATTACACAAAGATTTGACTCATTATAAGACACAGTACCGTTGAATACCTTACATGTGCACAAGAAACAATCTGATTTGGAATTTACACTAAGCAACAGCACTCCAAGAGCAAGCTTAGCCAAGGAAAATTAAAACCTCACAGCCCAAATTGATGCAATGGACAATAAAAGGAGGGCACAAATATTCATACTGTAGGATGAGTGGTACTCCCTCATGGAACCAGCTGGGAGGATAATGTGCTCCTGTCAGTCTTCCTTCCATTTGGTGCCATTACCCTCTCACAATTAATAAAAATGGTCAGAAATCTATTTGCAGTCCTGCAAACCTGTACTTTAGTATATGCTTTTGAGAGCAGGAAAGAGGGCTCAGGTTGAGGAGACATCCAGGAATACAGGGTACCCACTCATGCACACATCTTCCCCATGCTGGCTCCTTCATCTCTAGAATCCCAGTAAGTCTCTTCTGTGACCAGTTCTTCATTTTGACACCTCAAATTCATTAACACTTGCACTCAGTGTTTAGTGTTTTTATCTGTGACTTAAAAAAAAAGGGTAAGAAGATGGCCCAAGACTCACCATATTCCACAATCCTTTGAAAGTACAAAGAATAGTGGGACTTGGGTCATGCTCCTTCAGTCCCTTGCCTGGGCTTCTAGTGATCCAGATATTTTACTACTCTCAACAGCTGGATATGACCCAGTAGGAACTCCCTTGTGGCCCATTTTTGGGTCATGCCGCACTAGCTGAGCAGCACCACTCTACATGGACAGTGTCTATATCCTCCTTTTCAATTAGTTTAGGTTCTTCTGAGTTTGTTACGCCTTTGGGTTTAAAATGGTTCTCTTGGTTATTCATTACCACCATCTAACGTACCAGCTGTGGGTTAGGAGAAACGTTTCCTTTTTGGGGAGAAGAGGGTGCCAGGATATGAGTTTGCTTATGCCATTTACTGAGGTAAAGTGGGTGAGGTACTATCATTTACTGGACTAACTTCTGTGGCTACACTTACGGTTTCCAGCGCTGGTAGTTTGCAGCGCTGGTCATCCAGCTGTGCAGGGCCAGCGCTGGTGTGTGGCCACATTTGCAGCGCTGTTGGGAGTGATGCATTATGGGCAGCTATCCCAGCGTTCTAGTGGCCGCAACGTGCTTTTCAAAAGAGGGGGGTGGAGTGGGGTCTAGTGTGACAGGGAGCGGGGGGAGAGAGGGAGGGGATTTTTGGAGCCAACACTGTGTGTTTAGCTTCCTGCCTTGAAAAATCAGAACATGTTTCCGACCCCTTGGTCTTAACTCTTAATTGCAAACAGCCTGCAACCAACACGACTCCCCGCTGTTTCATTCACTCCCTGACTGCCTCTCATTTGATTGTTTACAGCCAGGTACAGATGATCACAGCAAACAGTTCTGTTTGTTTTTTAGATAAGCAGCAGCGGCAACGGAGCTCCGCGTGGAGCTTGTTCATAACAAAACAAAGAGAGGCTGCATAACAAAACAAAGAGAGTAATTTATAAAAGCATTCTGGGATACATCCTTATACCCTGGAGGCCAATCACAGCGCTGGTGTGTGGCCACACTTGATGACCAGCGCTGGAATCCTTATTCCCCATGCTGAGTGAGGTGTACGGCCAGCGCTGCAGCCAGGGAGTTGCAGCGCTGGAAGTGCCCTGCAGGTGTGGCCACTTACTAATTGCAGTGCTGGTGGAGGCTTTCCAGCGCTGCAACTCGCCAGTGTAGCCATACCCTCAGTGTCCCAGCTAAATGCAATGTGGAACAGATAGTTAAGCATGAGGAGTTAAAATATGTTGCAGGAAACCATTAAAAATGAAGTGGGCAATTAACACCTCTGCAGTCATAGAACAAAGAGTTAGTGAGTTACAAATTATTGTAATCAGACATAAAATCAGTGTCTTTACTGAATCCACAATTTTTTGTGTCTAGCAGAGTTATGAATTTAAACTCAGAGGCTTGTCTTGTGAAGGTGTTGTGCAGGTTTTCTTTGAGGATGAGGACGAAGAGTTCAGATGTAGAGTGAAAAGTGTTCACTCATAGGTGATAAACACCCTCTCATTTTTCTGAGAGTTCATTCAAGAGTGTGATGATTGTGTAGTGTCACCCACATAGTTGTTGGGGCATTTGATGCACTGGATGAGGTACAACACATGTTGTGATAAGCTTGTGTACGATCCATGGATCTTGAAAGGTGTGCATGTGTGTGTATCTATCATCATAGCAGTGGAGATATGGCTAAAGATTTTGCACCACTTTCATAGGTGCCGATTTCCCCTCTGCCCAGTGGGTTCTGGACCTTCATCTGCCCCTGCCCTGCCCCGCCCTTGCCCCACTCCAATTTTACCCCGTCCCCAAAGTCCCTGCCCCACCCTGCCTTTTCCCTCCTCAGCCCCGCCCCCTTCCCCCAAGTCCTCACCCCTGCCCCTTCTTCGCCTCCTCCCCTAAGCACGCCACGTCCCCCTCCCTCCCAGAAAGTCCTAAGGGGGGTGGAAGCACTGGGAGGGGGAAGGGGAGAAGTGGGGACATGACACACTCGGGGAAGGGTGGGAGCTTGGCTGCCAATGTGTGCAGAGCACCTGCTAATTTTTCCCTGTGGGTGCTCCAGTCCCAAAGCACACATGGAGTTGGTGCCTATGGTTGCTTTGAATGCATGTCCTGGACTGTGGGGAGCTTGCTTCTGATAATCAGCTTGGTGGGAGTGGGGGAGGGGGTTGTTTGAAGGCCAAAAGAGGGTTTTCAAGAAACACTTCTTTCAGGATGTGGTCCCCCTCACATATGGTTGTAATTGTTTGATGAGTGTGGGTTCCAGTATTGGGTGGTAGGTAACAACTAGGGGCTTGTAATCAGTGATATCCTTAAACTCCTGGGTGAATTGTGGTGTGGTGTCTTCTTTGAGTTCTTTATAGTAGGTGGTGTCCAAGTTGTTGGTTTGCCTCACTGACAGTCATCACAGTTGAGAACTATGATGGCAGCCTTTTTGTCTGCTGATTTGATCACTATTTGGTGTTTGGATTTCGGGGACTGTATAGTTGTCCCCGCAGTGGTGGATGTCTTAAGGATTTCATAGTCCATCTTAAAAAAAAACAACAAAAAAAAACAACGAGGAGTACTTGTGGCACCTTAGAGACTAATAAATTTATTTGGGCATAAGCTCTTGTAGACTAAAACCCACTTCATCAGATGCATGCAGTGGAAAATACACTAGGAAGATATATAAACACACACAGACACACACACACACCCATCCTATGACTACAAATGTGTTAACTGACCATTTCATTTTGAATATTTTCTTGCAATGTATTAACTCCTTATGCTTAAAAATCTGTTCCACCTTGCCTTTAGCTGTGATACTATGATTACCTTTCCCAGATCTGAAGACGAGCTCTGTGGAGCTCAAAAACTTGTCTCTTTCACAAAGTTGGTCCAATAAGGGATATGAACTCACCCACCCCTGTTTCGCTCATATCCTGGGACCAACACAGCTACAACACTGCAAACAATATTCCATGTATAAGCAGACAATACCCTGGGACATCTATGTAATGACCACTAATGTATGTAGATATATTGGAACAAATTTTCAAAAGCAGTCAGTAAAGGCTTAGTCCAAAAATCCTGCATTGCATGCACATTTGTGGATACATACATGTAAATTACAGCCTAAGTGTCTGCATATGAAAATTTGTCCCATTAATTCAGCCCTTTCTTTCTCCTCCTGATGAACTTCCACCATATAGATTACTGTGGAAGTTTTAAAATATTTTATATTGTTACATTACATGCTATAGCATAATGTGTGTGTATACACACACGTGTACATATATGTAGAATACCAAAAGTATTTGTAAAGAAAAGGCTAAGATCCTTTATTGGCACTCCTTTCTCACTTGCAATATAATTATTATTATTTTTTAAGAGATGGCTTCCTAGAAATGAGTCCTGGGAGCACTACTTAGGTATAGTTTTGGAAATGGTCCATTATTACTTATCCTGCCCCATTGCATTATTTGTACGTTCAGCCTCATAGGAACATTACTGTATTTCAAATCTATCTGGATATTATAAAGATGAGGCATGACTGTCCCAGCTACAGTGAGATGTAATAAATACTAGAAAAGTAAGGTTTATTTAAAAACCACAGAGAGGAAAAAAGCACATGAACATATCTGATAAAAATATTTGAATAAAGGTAACACTGTATTCTTTACTTGTCCTCTTACCCACATTTTTTTTTAACACTTCCTATTTTTGTTTGTAAAAATGTTCTTCAATCCCAATAAAAACAAACTTTTACTTTTGTCAGAGGCTTTTATTTTAAACCAACCAAACAATGAAGGTACAGTTTACATTGAGAACCTAGTTTTAGGCAAGTCAGGCTTTTCAATTATTTGTTAGCGGTTGTAGGTGGGATCCACTCCTGTATCTTTTTACGTGTTGTAGAGAAAGGGACATACTGCTCAGGAGTGCCACTCTGATTGAATTTGTGGTTCTTCCAAATGAATTTACGAGCCTCTGGTGGATGAGTAGTTGGAGGGTCTTCAGTCATGCAGTGAAGCCAACGATGCCTGAAGAGGAAAAAAAATAAATACTGGTTATTAAAAAGTTTCTATATGATCTCCTATAATAAATCCTCTTCCTTATTTGAAAGTTTTTCTCTGAAGCTTTTTAATATCTGGCTTTTATTTTTAGAACTCAGGCCTTACAACTTTAATCTATTCTAATATATTCAAAAAGGCATATTTCATGGTATTCAGCTAAAGACTCCTATCAAATAGTCAATTAGATGGATAAGAGTTCATTACAGAACAACTGAGAATATACTAGATTTTAAATCCACTTTGAAATATTACACCATGCTGTAGTAAGTGGTCATTCAGAATATATTTTTAATAATTTGATTTCTGTTAGTTTACCTTCTAGTTTCCACCAGTTAAAATGCAGGACAGACTTCAGATCACATTTGGATTAGAAAGAACTGATTCCACTACATTTAAAAACCAGTGATAACTGAGGTTTTTAGAATTAAAATAAGTATCCTTTGTGAGGCTATATAGATATTTTCTGAACAGCATTTTGAAGTACCTTCTATTACAATTCATTTATCAAACTATTTTTGGACATCCTTATTAGTTTTAATATAAATAGAAACTAAAAATAATAAATGTCTGGATGAAATAGCATTTAAAAGCAGAATTACATCATCAGTTTTCTTCCTTTAAATCTCTACTTAAAACCCACCTGTGTTATGATGCCTACAAAACTCTTGATTAAGGAGATGGGGTGCAGTGTCAGCTGCTTACTCCACTGTCCATAACTGTTTCAATGTTCCCTTGTGCTCCCTTCATCTGTTGTCTCATTTCAAAATTTAGATTATAAGCTCTTTTGGGTAAAAAACATTTTTGTTATAGGTTTGTACATGCCTAACACTTGCTTCTAGGCAGGCAGTACAAATAAAAAAAACCCAAAAGCTTTCTATTTGGAGGAGATTTTACAGGGCTCAAATAATATCAAAAGACTGTGTACAAACTACTGTACTTGCATAACCGTTTACAATGCCATTTACAAAGCCTCCTTTATTTTTCAAGTACAATAATAAGTAGTTTTGCGGTAACAGGATAATGATTTGACGTAAACACAACCTTTCCTCACAAATGCTTGCTGACTGCATAATATGATTAATGTAAAAAGACTACTTACTGTACAGTAACGGATGTTCTTTGAGGTGTGCTGTCTGTATACATATTCCACATCTGGAGATCACATTGTCCAGTGCACAGAGAGAGAACTTTCTAGTTAGCAGTGCCTGTGGGGGCAGCACATGAGACCGTCGCTCCCTCCTCCTCTCAGTGAGAGAGTAAAGGCCTGAACCAGGGGCTCAAAGTGACCTCTGACTAGCCTGTCATCGAGGTAGGGAAATACCTGGGCACCTGTCCTTCTGAGGTAGGCTGCCACTGCTGCCACGCATTTCATAAACATTCTGGGTGCTGCTGAGAGCCCAAACAGCAACGCCTGGTACTGGTAATGATAATCTTTTATTGCAAATCTCAGGAAGTGCTTGTGTAAAGAACTCTTGTGAGATAGATCCCCAAATAGGGACAGGAGAGGAACTGAATTGTGTAGCCTCTCTCTACAGTGTCCAATGTTAAACCTGTCTGAAGTGATGCTGGACCAAATGTGGTGGAAATGCACCAGATGGTTGTCAAAAAAAAGGGAGAGGCCAGGGACGGGTAGAGAGTGGTATGCTGTCCTTGAGCATGGAGTCAAATCTGCTGCCTTAACACAGAGGAGGGACAGTGGGATGTGGTGGCCCCTTCTGAGGGATTTTTCCTTGAAGCCTTCTGCCTCTTTTGGCATACTCAGGTGGTCTATAGTTATAGCAGTGGGCCTGCCTGTAAAACTGTTGAGACCTGAAGTGCTGTCTCTTGATGGCTGGAGTATAGACCCCCAAGGATCTGAGTATGGCCCTACAGTCTTTAAGCAACCTCATACCTCACCTGTCCGGTCAAAAAGCAATCCTTCAAGGGCAGGTCCTTGCTTGTGGTCTGTGCCTCCCTCAAAATTGCCTAGAACAGCCATGACGAAAACTATCATCAAATGCAACTGTCATTGCCCAGGAAGCTGTCTCCCTAGCAGTGGTGACACTGAGGGAACGAAGATCTTCCTGAAGGTGAAAATGGAGCCAGGAATCTGGATAGTGGCATTGGCAATAGTGCTAGGACCATGGAAGGGACCAGGAGGCCTCCATATGTATGCAGGGGGAGACTCCGACCCTGGGCCATGGAGGCAGGCAGAGGCTGTGTCCTGCTTGTGCTATTGTCAGTGCCTTGCAAAGTGAAGCTGGCACCAGTGATGCCAGTCTGGCTGATACAATGGTAGGTGAGACCTGCAGCATGTCTGGGTCATCTCAGGTCATGGTGGCTCCTGTGCTTAGAGAGCTTCTTCTCAGCTTTGAAGCACCTTTGATATAGGACAATCTCGTGATTAACATCCGAACTTAGGGAAGGTATTCTGTGCTTCTTCTCTCCTGAGGACTTCTCATCAGTGTCCGGCTGGTCCCAGTGTTTCCTCAGTACGGAGGGAGAATCAAAGGGTGCCTTGGGCCGTTTCAAAGAAGCCTCAGGTGAGAGCTTGAATCTGAGAAGATGAATCTGGATGCATGGACTGCTCCAGCAGAAAGGGCCTCAAGTGAGATTCCCTTGAACTCTGGGTCCACTTTAAAAAGGATCTGCGGATCTTGCACTGGTTCAAAATATAGGTCTCTCGTTGAGGCAGAAGAGACACCTCGTGTGGCTGTCGTGGAGAGGCATAACAGCCTCACAAGATGGGCAGTGCTCTAAGCCTGGGGACTTCTTGTCTGCCATGAAGAACTGACGATGATCCCAGTTCTGTAGACGAATGGGGGTCTCGACAGTCCCCAAAAGACTAACTCACACGGCCAATTAAAAGAGGCAAGTGGATCTAAATGGAGCTGCTCCGACACACACCATCATGGCAAGAAAGTACTGAAGGTAGGGGTGGTGGCTCTGCCTTTTAGAGCATTACTGAGCACATGAGGGATTGAAGAGCACATGCACTGCCCCCACAGGCATTGCTAACTTGAAAGTTCTCAGATGTGTGCACACTGGACACATGATCACTAGCTGTGGAATATGTATATGGATTCTCAAAGAAAAATTATTGTTGAGTAACTATGAAGTTATTAGCGTTTATCCCTGGGCCCGGCCTATAAAACCAAGCCTCCTTTGTGCAAATTAAGTTAATCTAAGCAAGTGAAAAATTTTCAGCAGTAACCTACTGGAAAAAGACAGAAGTGTATAAACATTTGTTTTTTATTCTGTCCCTATTCCTGTCCCCCCAAAATCTTTAATTCTGAACATATATTTTCATACTGAATTTTGTCATAACTGTAGATATTACATTTAGTATTATCAGTCATGCTGGCAAGCTTTCTGATGTGGAATTAATGAGATTTTTGCCAGGCAGCTGTCACTTGACCTAAATATGAAATGTCTTCTGTTCCAGTTGTTCAAAAAGCTACGGATCTCTGTCACACTACTAATATTTAGCAGTCAAACCTGAGTCTCTGCCATTTCTCTTTATGCAGCATCACAAAAAGGATCAAACTAGGAGGGAATGGAAAAAGTAATATTTATATAATTGAGTTCATCCCCCTGTAGTGATTTGCAGCTTTGGGGAATGCTTCTCAGCTAAGAGACTTTTTTCAGCCAAATTGCTCTTAGCCAATGTATTTAAAATAAACTCCTCTCTCTTTAATACAAGATATTAAAATCTATTTTTTAGAAAAATTGGTTAAACTTATCTAAAATGTCAGAGTCATACTCTTAACTAAAGAGTCCAAATTGAGATTAAAAATTGCAATATGAATAAATGGCTGGAATTTGATTGGAAAATTCTTTAAATTTCTAGTAAAGGTACAGTAAACAGTGCCCTCATTTCTAAATGCCCTTGCTAATGGAATAAAAATAAAATTAGTCTTCCCTCCAGTTTTGTAACAAGATGTTAAACAAGGGCAAGTAATAGCCTATTTTAAATATAGACAATGGCTCCTAAGGGAAAACCATCCACTTGAAAGTTATACTTCTGACTGAAAGTTCTGTATGCTCTAGAGTTAACTGACACCTATTATTACTATAACAACCAGAGAAAAATCCTTTTTTTCTAGTTTGTGAATTTGAGATGGCTACTGCCAGGCTCTGGGTTCAAGGCAGTCAGGCTTGGTGGTTAGAGCTGTAGTCAAGAATAGGTTCAGAGATTGAAGCTGACTGTAAAGTCGGGACTGGGCTGAGCGCTGTGTGGAAACTGAGGTCAGAGAGAGGCCATGGGTCAGAACCGAGATCACAGTCCATAGACAAGCCAAATCAGGATCAAAGTTGTGTGGGAGTCAGTCTGAGGGGTCAGCAGCAGGGTGAAGGGCTACAGCAGATTAATAACAGGGCTGGTGCATGGTCTGAGTCAGGGCCGCCCAGAGGGGGGGGCAATTTGCCCCAGGCTCCGCAGGGGCCCCCAAGAGAAGAGCGGAGGCTCCCGCCTCCGCCCCTCTCCAGGAGCCTCCGCGCATCAAGCGCCGAGACTCCGACCGAGCCCCTGAGCCCCGCTCCGAGCGCCGTGGGGAGAGGGCGGGGCAGCTGCCTCCGCTCGGCGTGGAGCTCACAGCCCCGCCCCCTCACCACGCGGCTCTGAGCGGGACGGAGCTCAGGCCCTGCCGGCGACGCGCTCGGTAAGAGGCCGAGGCCGGGGCCGGGGAGAAAGCCGGGGCCGGGGGAAGCGGGGCCGGGGAGAAGCCGGGGCCGGGGCCAGGCGGGGATGGAGAAGCGGCGGCCGGGGCCAGGGGGATGGAGAAGCGGCGGCCGGGGGGGGATGGAGAAGCGGCGGCGGGGCGGGCGGGACGGGCGGGGAGAAGCGGGACCCGCCGCCATCGAGCGCAGCCCGGTCTTGGCGGCGGGGCCTTCTGTTCGGGACCCGCCGAAGTGCCCGGCGCCGCGGCGAGCCCCAGCCACCGAATTACCGCCGGCGGGACCCGCCCGAAGCGCAGCCCGGTCTTCGGTGGCGGGGCCCAGGGGTCGGGGCACTTTGGCGGCGGGTCCCGGAACGGAAGGGCCCCCCGCCGCCGAAGACCCTGGGCCCCCGGAATCCTCTGGGCGGCCCTGGTCTGAGTATGGAATGGGCAAGACTGAATAAGTTTTGGGCTAGAACTGGATCAAGGGCGGGTTGGAAGCCTAGGGAGTTTAACACTACGAGTCAGCAAGAGGGTTCCTGGCTAAGAAGTGCTGTTGCACAGACTAACTTGCAGCTCTGGTGAGGTCAGAGAAATACCAGTGCCTGGGGATCATCTGATCCAGGCCCTGCCCGGGGATAGGCTGCTGCATGCCAGAGAGATGAGTCACTGCAGGCTCTGTTGGAGGGCAAGTCATGGTACCTATTGAAGTTCCGGGGGAATGGGCGGGCACAAGCCCGCCCTTCACAACCTAAGGGGAGGAGCTACCGGACTCAGGTCTTAAGTGAATTTGGGAGACAACAAATGAGAAAACAGGGATGGGAGTGAGGGTCACAGGTTTAAAAGGAGGGAGCCAGAGGGGGAACACCAAGCAGAGAACCCCAGACGGCACTCATTGCTCCTCGAAGGTGTCTAGGGAGCCAGTGGACATGGCCCAGAGGAACTCTGCCTGGAGAGGAGACTTCAGGGAGGATCGGAAATAGGCCTCGCAGTCACAGAGCACCTCCCCATCCAGTTTCTGCTTCCTGTTATGGTGGATGCCACCTTGGCCACAAGGAGGTTGACGAGGAGGTCTCATGCCTTTATGGGGTCATGGATGGGGTGTGCATGGATCAGGTGGTGTACGGAGACGTGCAGCCAGACCCGAGGAGGTGGTTTTGGAGGAGTCGGAAAAAGGGCTTCAACCTGGTACACCCGATGCAGATGTAGGGCAGGTGTCAGAGGAGGTTGTGAACTGCACCAGGTACACACCTGTGCTCATGGCTCCGTGAAGGAGCTGACAACTAGTATCCCCCCGTGGGCAGCTGAGTGAGCAGCCCTGGTCTGGCTGTGGGTTTGCCTCACAGCTTTAAGCAAACTCTAATTTGCTGGTTGTCCATATAGTGAATTAGACAGTAGGATAAACAAGCGAGGTGCTGAACTTCGTTTCATGTTTTTTTTTCTCCTTACTGCCATATTTAATGTATATGAACTTGTGGACACAGTTAATTAGGTTGTATTGAATAAAACACCACATTATTATTTCAGTACTCTATCATGGTCAGATAAAGAGGGGAAGAAAAAAAAATAAAAGGACTCCATCATTCTTTCTGGAATCACAAGCAAAATAATTGAGTCCAGGTCTGGCAGTTCCTGAATTATGTCACAGGAAAGGAACTGTCAAGTTTTCATCTGAAAGCTCTCCAATATCAGTACCTTTCAGAATATTTTCATTTTTTCAGCTCTGCTGACAATGGTAAGTGTACAGTCATCATAGAAGTCACACTGTTTTTAACCTAATGTGATGAGTAATAACCCCTAAGAATATTATAATTAAAAAATATTTTTCAGTTTATTTACTTTGCATCTAACAGTGTTGTGTGTCACTTTCCTTTTCTTGAACATCTTTGTGGGAATTTTGCATAGCCACAGGTGAAAAAAGTGATTGGAATGTGGTTGTAAAACCACAAATATTGGCAGAGAGCCTTGGACAGGTGGAATACAAGAAACCTACTTTAGCTCATTTTAAAGTGACTAGATTTCAAGCTGACAGTGTCACTTAAAAGTTGCATAGTGTCTAACATCTGCATTTGTGTGTGTGAGAGATAAGCATACTTTTTAATAGTCTGATAAACTCATGGAATAGTCTATTAACTCAGTCCACAGAAAACTGGAAAACCTGTTTTTTGCCCTATTCCTGAGCTTCACTTTACTGCAGTGTTCCTTTAATCAAGGAGTAAATCAGTAAAGTCTTTTAAAAATATATTAAATATATTTAAAAATAATTAAATCTCTACTAGGCTACCTGGATATTTGGAAATATTGGAAGCTCAACATGAAACTTTTACAGTTCAAATTTAACACTTAAGTTCAATGATTTAAAAACCCACACCATAACGGACTTTCTGCTTGGAAGTATAAAGAAAAACATTAGCCCTCAAAAAGACACCAGCATTGTGCAGTTATAGAAGAACTGAAGCACAAACAGTTATTTCTACAAGCTGTTTTGAAAGCTCAATTATCTTATTCAGTACATTTTTGTTTAAGTGTTTAAAGGTATTATAACCAATCACTGCAGTTTTCCTTTGAAAGCCCAGTCATGAAACCTATACAAGTAAGTCCAAAATGACACACTATCTTATGTTTAGATGACTAATTTTGTTGTCTCAAGCAAGGCTTTTACTTTAATGGAATCCCTTAGGCTAATCTGTGGAAAAAGTGGAAAATAACTCACCCTGTTTACTTTGGGAAGACCTCTCCTCAAATAATCTTTTGAAATACAAAAGTCTTGCACACACTATTTCCAGAAGCTCAAGGAAAACTCTTTATGAACTACAATGGACAACGTACCCCAGATGTAGCCAGATATCTGTGCAAATTCTTTCCTGATGGGTTTTCTACATGAAACAATATAAAAGGACCTAGAAATGACTAATCACTTTAAACCTGCATTAGAAATGGATAAGTTAAGGGACAGAGGGAGATTCAAGAGGGAAAACAGAAGCTTTAAAAAGCTGAGACAGTTCCTTGAAACATACTAGAAGAGAAGCAGCATACTGCAGAGCAGCCTAGGGCTAGTCAAGCCTCTAGACCTCTGCTTAGATTAATTAAGGATGAAAGAGAAACAGATATTTGAAGAGCTAAAAACAGTCAAGTTTCTCCAATATCAGGTAGCATTTCTTTTAAATTTTAAAAGAACATTGAACTATCCTTAATTTTAAATATTTATTCTAAGTGAAGCCACAAGAGGTAAGAGCCAAGTATGCAACATACAAGTGGTCAAACAGGAATTAAGACTACATAACACTGTTAATATAGTACTTGTGACTGCAAGGCTGAGATACCACCCTGCATGGGTTCAAAAGACCATGCCATTTTTCTCAAGAAATTAAATAAAATTAACAATGATAGGGCATTTAATGCAATTCTGCATTAAGATAAAAGAGCAGCTAGCTGTTTATTAAAGCTAATGTGTGAATCATATTTACAATGCATTAATAAAACTTAAATATTGTAATGGAGGGAAATCAGGGCTTTAATTTTTGACTATTGTGAAAGGGGATAGAAAAGAGATCATCTCCAATTACTCTTTCCTGTTTTTGCACAATTATGGGTGAGGAGAACAGAGAGAAATGAAACTGACACCACACTTATTTCTGTTAGGATTAACTGATGATGGCTTCTGTCTGCATTTACCATTTTCCCCCCTCCTTGTTTCCATTTTCCTTTCACTTCTGTTGTGCTAGTAGAATCTACTATTCTATTGTACCATAATAAGGTGGTAACCATGGCAGCTAATAGGACTGCGGTAGGGTCAGATTCAGTCACAAAACATGGTTTTTTTTGTGGAGCTAGTGAATGGATGAAACTCCACAGTTCCTATTTTGGAAAAAAAATATTTTTCATTCTTTGACATCTCTCTCCCATCCCTTGTTTTATCATTGTTTTCTGGAAGACTCCAGCAGCAACAGCTGTTTTACAGCAAAGTAGCAATTCCTCATGTTTCTGAAGGGTTCTTTCATCAGAAGTTTGAGAAGCAGAGCAAGAGTACAGATAGGTTCATACTGTGTGTATATTATGAAGAATTAATTCGGGGGGGAGGAGGGGCAATGGGAGAGAAAGTGGGAAAAGAGGAGGTAACTGGAGGGACTTTGAGATGTGTGGTCCCTATTTAGATTCCAAAATGCACACAAAAAGTGCACGCCATGCACCAGAGCAATTTTGTAGCAGTGTCCGTTGACCCATATGTGTGTTGTGTCACCCTTGTGTCCGCAGCCGAGGCTATGAGAGGCTGTATGGGTGGACACTGCTCCAGTATCCCTCTTATCGCTAAGCAGTGTAGTCCACAGCAGAGCAGGGGTTGGAGGGCGGGTATTGGAATCCAAATAGGGACTACGCATCTCAAAAAACCTCCAGTTACAGGTAGGTACCCTTCTCTTCTTCTTTGAATGATGGTCCCTATATGGATTCCAAATGTGGGTGAGTAATGAGCAGCAATCAGTGTGGAGCTGGGTGCGAGGACTCATGAGAAAGTATAGTCTGTAGTACGGAGTGGCCTATGGCCGCATCTGCAGCCGCTGTCAGGTGATGGGATAGTGAGACATTAAGGTATGGACGGAGCTCCAGGATGATGCCCAGCAAATGTCCTGCCATGGCATGTCCATGAGGCAGGCTGATGTGGATACATGTGCCCACGTGGAATGTGCTGTGACTCCAGGAGGCAGAGGCATTTGATGACCATGAAGCATTTGTGAATGCAATGGGAGACCCACTTGGAGATCTGCTGCAAGGAGGGGGCTTGGCCCTTGCAACAGTTGACAATAGCGACAAAGAGCTTGGGTGAGACATAAAAGGCTGGAGTTAGAAAGCTAGTGCATACCAGAAGTCAAGAGAGAGTGTGTCACATTTTGTGCCTGTGGGAGGTATGGGGTTTGGGATAGAAGACGGGGAGGTGGATGCACTGGTTGAAGTGGAATTCAGACACCACTTTAGGAATGAATATTGGCTGCCGTCGCAAGGAGACTTGGTCTTTGTGGAAGATGGTGTAAGGGGATCGGCCATCATGGCTGCCAGTTCACTAACTTGTCTCACTGAGGGGGTTCAAAGGGTGGTTTCGTGAGGGCAGAAAAGAACTATGTTAAGGTCCCAAGATGGGGTAGGTACTGGTGGAAAGATGTGGAGCAGACCTTTTAGGAAGTATACAGTGGTTGGATTTCCATTGCAGAGGGCCAATCCTTCGTGGTCCATCCTTCCTGCTGTCATCCTGGCATTGCACCCGACCCTTACCCTTCACCTCGTGGGTGGTGAGCCAATGGAGCAGATCCATGTAATCTTTTCGGGTTTGGCCTACCCAGGTTATATGCGTGGCCTGGACACCAGACACTCACCTAACACCATCTCCAGGCCTGGCTCCAGGGGTGGGTCCTGGTATCCCTAATCCAGGCGAGATTCAGTTCAAGTATCTAGGGGAAGAGTTCAGGTATCTATGGGTCTTGCTCACAAGTGATGGTAAGCAGAAGCATGAGACTGACCCGCGCATTGCTGCAGCGATGCGGATGCTGTACCAAGCCACGGTGATGAAGTGGGAGCTGAGTTTTCAGACAAAGCTCTCAGTTTACAGGTCAATCTACGTCTCTGTCCTCACCTATGGTCATGAACTTTGGGAAATGACCGAAAAGACGAGATCGCGGGTACAAGCGACGGAAATGAAGTTTCTCCACAGGGGGCAAGGCTTACTCTCCGAGACAGAGTGAGAGGCTCGGCTATCCGGGAGAGCCTCAGAGTAGAGCTGCTACTTCTCCAGATCAAGAGGAGCCAGCTGAGGCAGTTCAGGCACCTGATAAGGATGCTCTGTGTGAGGCTTCCTTTGGAACTCTACCGGGCACGTCCCACTGGGAGGAGGCCCCAAGCTGACCAAGGATACACTGGAGGGATGATATCTCCCAGCTGGCCTGGGAATCCCTGAGGAGGAGCTGGAACCTGCTGTGGAGAAAAGGGAGGTCTGGTCCTCCCTACTCTCCATGCTGCTGCCGCGACCCTCACCAGGAAACGTGGCATAAAAGAAAAAGAAGAAGAAAGAAGACAACAAAGTGGCTGTGCGTGTGAAGATGGAGGCACCATCTATTGGGGGGAGGAAAGCACTGAGCACTGCCAAGTGGACTGGTATGGAGCTGCGGGAGAGGCCCAACACTCTGAGTTGGAGGAAGTAGTCCAGTATGATAGGAATGGATATAGTGTCCAGGGAATATTGGTGGCAGTGAGCCCAGGAGGTGAATCATTTCCATTTTGCTTGGTAACAGTCCCTGGTGGAGGCTTGCCTGCTTTGTGTGAGGATATTACACACTGGGGAGGAGCAAGCCATGTCTATGTGTTTGGCCCATCTAAATACCAAGCTGTGAGGCGGAGCGGGCCTGGGTTTGGGGTGTTGGAGTGGCCCCGAGGAGGCTTGGGTGCATGCAGAGGCAGAGCAGAGCGTGAGTGGAGAGCCGGAGGAGGTCTGTGAACCAAAGACAATATGGACACTTAGGGAGGGCTATGAGGAGGTTCACTGTAGTAGTGGGGACAACATAAGTACCTTAGATAGAGAGATAGAATATGCCTATTGCATAATCCTAAACCACCTTCCACACATTCCTGGATACCAAAAGGCCCAGTGCTGCTTATTGCCACAGACTTTTGTACTAACATACTGAAAATTTAGGGACTCAGTAAAATTGAACTGAACAACAAAATAAATCACTCATATTTAGTTATGAAACTTCAGTTTTTAAAAATGTACCTAAAATGGTATGGAATTCTGAGTGAGTCACTGAAGTACCACAAAATAGAGGAATCTTCCGGCAGACTAAGTTCAAGCCACAGGGTCTCTCATCAGAAACAGCACAAGAGAAAAATCTGTTACATACAAGTTTCCTAACAGGAATCTATCATATTTGGGGAAACTATTTCCACAGAGAAACAATAAGAGCATCACTGCTTATAATATTTTATATTAGATTGTACAGTGAACTAAAATATGTAGTAAAAGAAAACAATTCTGCAATAGCAGGACTACTAGCTTGTCTATTGTTGGTTTAGATGACATATAAATTCTACCTAAACACAAGACTGCAACTCTGATCTATGGAACTATTGTATCCTAAGAAAATATTATTTTTCTACCAAATGACTAGGATAAACCTAGTTTCCTCAGATTGAGGAAACAGTAAATAAAAATCCAGTAGGGTTCCAAACTCAGATTAATCTTGAAATTGATAAACTTCAGTAGATCGGGGAAGGAACCTGACACCTATATGACAGTTCTATTGCATACACAATAGGGACAATTCTGCATTGGGAGAGACCCTTTCTAATTTTAGACTAGCACATCATTCCTTCTAAAAATCAGCAAAACTCGAATAGTTGGAGAAAAATTCAGATTATGATCTCAAACAGCAAAAGAAAGTCTATTCAAATTAGACTATGTCTGCACAGGAAAACGCAGCATGACACTGTGCAGGGTTAGTAACAAACATACATTAACTACATAGATAACTTTCGCCTACCCACCCTTCTCTAAAATGTGCATAAAACAACCACCATAATTTAAGACACTCCATTTTAAAGTCCATACAAATCCATAATTAACCTCAGTCTCAACTCCAAAACCATCCCAAGAGGAAATAAATATTGTTTGAACTTTCTGACTTTATTCCAGCCAAATACCATGAACCCCCACCACATTCCTATTTCCCTATGCCTGAAGTGGTATTTGTTTTCTCAAGCATCTGGCAGAGATTACCTCTCAAATAGCTGGGGAACAAAGCAACTAAAATGACAATCATCTCTTTACATTCTATTTGGTGTGTTCATAGCCCTTGCACAGTAATAAATGACAATCCAGAAAGATACCCATCTTGGTTCACCATGTCTCTCCCTATATTCAGATCCCTTGAAATTTTCAAAATCTTATTCTACTCCAAGTATATTATGCCAGCAATGCACTGAAACTGATACAGCATTACTCAATTTAGGGACTTTTGCTGCAGCAAGTGAAAGCACACTAGAAAAGGTAGAATGCCAGTGATGTCCTATTAAAATGGAAGCACTGTGCTTTAGCAGCTAAAAACCAGCAAGCTTTAAGGTCTTCTGGTGATTTGCAGAAAGCAATTCCATAACTCAGTGAAGAAATCAAACAGTCAACTGACATTCAGATACAGTTTTTAAAATAAGCCAGATATATTAACTGACATTCAGGCATTCACAGGGTAGGTGTAATATTTAATTAAGAAAAACTCTAACACATCTAAACTAAATAATTTAAATCACATTTAGAAATGAGTCAGATGTATGTGCCTAGCCTATTTTCTTAATTGGCCCATTTCTGGAATGTATTTAGCCTATTTTAATTTGCTGGTTATATTTTGCTTTGCTGGTAAATCTGTGATAATCAGAGGTGCCTGTTATCAGCGCTAAAGTAAAATTATTTGATTAATCCCAAGGGGGTAATTTATATTAGCATCAGAATCCCCATTTTGGTTGTAATTACAGTTTATACACACTAATACATGAACAGCAACAATCTTTTGTACAATTAAAGTATAAAACTTCATATATAAATAAATAAATCATTCAAGTAGTGGTAAACATTAAATACAGGCAATACCATAGCTCTGTGATATTCTTTAAATATATGAAAGGCAAAGTGTACAAGGTTAAGTTAAATATGCTGACAGTAGCTGAGGAACTGGAAATATGTTGCTCTACCACATCAGTGGTTAGGTTCAGATAATACCACTGACCATTCCAGGACAAGCAATCTTTAAATCATGCTTCCTGTATCTAGAAATAGAGATGTATAGACTACATGAGGCAGCAATACACTACTGTAAACTTTTTTGCCTTCAGAAGATGCAATTACAGCTAATGAAAAGGCAAACTGAATGGAGTGGCCCAGGATGAAGGAGTAGATGGAAAGCCTAAAACTCAGCAAGATGATTTCCACACCCTCAAAAAAAATGTATATAAAGATTAGGACTGTGGATGAGGAAAACACTAGGCAATAATACCAGGCAATCCAATGCAATGAAAAAAAGAATTTATATATCAAGAGACAGTAAAAAAGTATCTTCTATTACTTTTATTCAGAAACCCACAGAATGTTCAGCATATCAAAATGTGCCCTCCATTGAAAGTAATTTTTTTTACAAAAGAAAACCAAAACAATAAAATTATGAGTGAAGTTAGTGCTTGTGAAAGTGAGCAACAGATGGCACAGACTTCAAACCAGCTTGGTATCAGCATGTACTCGGCAAAATTGCCTACACCGCTCTGCCACTACACTTTAGTCCTTGTCTGCAATTCTCTAGTTACCCACTCACAGGCATTTCTTTCAACAAAGGCTGACAATCGTGCCTAATTAAGAAAGCAGTAGTTTTTGTGACATGCACAAATGGCGACTGGGGCAAGACCATCAAACTCATTTTCTCATGACCCATCACCCAACCCATTGTGCAATCTAGCCCCCGACACAAAAAGTTCTCATTTCAGGGCAGATTTAATACAAGCATAAAACTTCAAAGTGGCTGTACCAATACAAGTTCTACACAGCTATAGAACCATAATGAGAAGTTTCAGAGCAGATATCATGGAAGCAACTAAGACATTTATACTTATATGCCCATTGGAAACAACTGCCAGAATAAATTTAATTTTCAGGTTTGTCTAATAGGAATCCATAAAAATAACATGTTCAGTTCTAGTCATCATAAGAGGTACCAGTTGAGAGCAACCTTGGTGTCGTCACTAATCTCTATTCAGACAACATCTCATTTTAGACTAAACTACAAACATTGGTTCTTTGTACTCTTTAGTATGTTGGCAACAGTGCATGATACTTATTTTAGTATTGAATAACAGTACTGAAGGAATAAGAAAAACAGAAAACTGAAAGTCATGTAAGCACGAGGATGACCCTTCTCAGGCAGACCACATTACGAATAGGTTAGGAAGCTGAATATTTAAGAAGAAAGATTATTCAGCCTGGTGGTACCATTATATATGGGGGAAATTGCTAGTGAGGGGAAAACCTACATTCCAGATCATCTTTATTTTATTCAAAACAATTTAGTTCTCATCACTCTCTGCATATGAAGCAGACATATATATTTTGCTCTGCTGCAAATGAAACAGATGAAGTCCAACACAGAGCAGCACTAACAGTCCCAGAAAAGTCAGCAATGAATTTCTCAGTCCTGTTCTCCTTACAAGTCTCACCCGTATTACTATGACAAGATGCAGAGGCACTACTTAGCCCACAGCGAACAAAGTTAGCACCAGTTTCCCCTTCCTTGCACAGGTGCTCACGATAAGGTCAATTTGGTGAGAGTAAAGATGAATGCCTTTGTGAATGCCAGGGTCAGACATAGCAGTAAAATGCTGGGTCCAGGCCAGGTTGCTCAGTCCAGTGCTGGTTCAGACCTGGGGATTATAGGGATTCCCAGGCAACGCAGAGATTTGGCTCAAATAATATTCTTCTGAGCATTGTATTTCCCAGTAGAATAGAGAGCTACAGCCCTGATCCTGTATTGTGATCTGCAAGGGCAGTTCACCGATTCTACACAGAGCACGATGCAGAATCATGGCCTAAGTGAGAGAAATGAAGGTAATCATTGCACTCAATAAGAGGCAGTGAACTGGTGACTGGTGGTACAGTGCCTTAACCAGCAAGGGCAGGGATGCAGGATCCTTTTTCCTTTTGTGGGGGAGAGATGGGAAAGAGACTTCAGCAAAGCTGCCTTCATAACCAAAAGGATCAGTATACCCAACAAGGTAAAGTACACATCAGTAAATACAAAAGTGAGATATACCAAAACTTTTGCTCGCAGCAAATTATTTATTAAACAGATTATCAAGAGTGGCCAACAACTGATTTATGCGCTAACAAAAAAACTACTTTTGGCCCATTTTTCAAAACCAACTATAGGATCTGAAATAGATGACTTCTATTTGCAGAAAAATTGCCCTCATGTTTGCAAATCCCAGAACATTATCTTCCATTTGTGATGTAGCTGATCAGAAATGTCGCAGATTATGGA
Source organism: Mauremys reevesii (assembly GCF_016161935.1). Lineage (NCBI taxonomy): Eukaryota > Metazoa > Chordata > Testudines > Geoemydidae > Mauremys > Mauremys reevesii. The sequence goes on along the minus strand of NC_052623.1, from coordinate 279,046,257 downwards.
CTAAATGATCTAGCCTGAAATGTTGGTTTAATTGTTTTGTATTAAATGCAAAACCCTACATTAATACTGTACAATTTTATGGTGCACATTTGTATTTCCAGACTTGTGTTAAGGTTCCGATAGAAACATTAACTCAAAACACATTGGACATAATATGTTAAGTATACAATTTAAATATTCTTACTAGTATTTTAAAATACTCCATACACACTGACTGAATTAATGTTGCTATCTGAATTTTCACTTTTCCCAAATTTGCATGTTCAAATTTGAAAACGTAAAACTGCACTGTGTAAGTTCTTGCATTTAACTCTTCTGAAATTTTATTTTAAGATAGAAGAAAAAAATAGCAGTGACATTATGGCGTTTAGCTGTACGACTGTGTTTTCCATTACTTCAATAAGGTTTAAAGCTGTTTTACTTGATATATACACAAAATACAATTACCCAACTGAAACCTAATAAAAAATTTACACTGTGTACATGGGAAATGAGTTTTTTCATCCAGCTTTCCCCACCCTACAAAATTTTAATGCAGCTATTCCTCAGGAGGTTAACCACATACACAAAACTCAAATCATGCCAGAACACTCCGGAACAGTGTTCTGGGATTTTTGGGGTGAGCTAGTACAGCATACTGGTACTTTTGCTGGTCCTGGGCTCGCTAGCTCCAGAGCATTTTATGAGCCATCAGATGATGGTGCCGGAGCTAGGATGGGGCGCTCAGTGGCAAGAGAATGGAGGGCACACCAGGGATACTGCAGCCAGGACAAGACAGGGGAGCAAGGGCTGGAGCCACTATGAGCCTGGGGCAGATATATAGCTGTGCAGCAGGGATGCCTGGACAGCAGAGTTCCCGGGAGTAGGAGCTAGGCACAGGTAGGAAGGAGGTGGGGATGGGACAGGCTCTATGGGGAATCACCCCCAGCTCTCTGGGTCCTGACCCAGCTACCCTACTGCCCCAATCTTACTCCCAACTCCCCCAATGCCACTTTGAGGCCTTCCACTGCCCTGAGTTCAGTCACTTTATTTTTTTTTTCTTTTTACTTTTTTAAGGACTCAAGCACTAGCATATGCACAACTTTTTAAAAATCAGTTTGGACTCTCCATGCATACATAAATTCTCCTCAGCTTTTGACTGAAAAGGGGATGAAAGAAGATGGAAGCCTGGAGAGAGGGGAGATTAAGTTTAAAGCTTAAGTTATTTGCCTATAGGCCCCAATCAGTAATAGGGTACATATTGTGTTAAGTGCTCCCAGAGTAAAAGAGCCATTCTTGCCCCCTCTGACTTTCAGAAGCTCCTACATGTCCCAGAAGGCATTTAACAAGTTGAGCCCTGAACCTCTAAGCTCTCCCACATGGGAAGCCTCCTTTACCTAAGCAGACCCCCCTGGAATTCAGTGGAGTTCTGTGTGGGCACAGGGGTCTGTCTTATGAGGCAACCTGCAGGACCGGGGCCTTAACATGTGCATAAGGGTCTGACTGTATGGACCGGCTTGAGGATTGGGGCCTTAACCTGAGTCTTAGTACACCCAGTAGTAGTATCCACTCTTCTATGTCACTTCAGTTATCACTAGTTCAAGAGTGGCCAACCTATGGCTCTTCAGAAGTTAATATGCGGCTCCTTGTATAGGCACCAACTCCAGAGCCGGAGCTACAGGCACCAACTTTCCAATGTGCTGGGGGGTGCTCACTGCTCAACCCCTGGCTCTGCCACAGGCCCTGCCCCCACTCCATCCCTTCTTACCCCCTCCCCTGAGCCTGCCATGCCCTTGCTCCTCCCGCCCCCAAGCCTCCTGCACGCCACAAAACAGCTGATTGGGAGGTGCGGGGAGGGAGAGGGAGGTGCTGATCGGCGAGGCTGCTAGTGGCTGGGAGGTTCTGGGAGCGGGGCAGGGTGAGACACGGTGGTGTGCTGATGGGGGGCTGCTGACGTATTACTATGGCTCTTTGGCAATGTACATTGGTAAATTTCAGCTCCTTCTCAGGCTCAGGTTGGCCACCCCTGCACCAGTTATTTCAGTTGCAATCACATGTGCCCCCTTGATACTCCTGGTTCCTGTAAGAGCCATAACCTTGCATGTTTGGGGATCCATAGTTCTGGAGGGCTAAGACGACTGGGGACATGGCTGGGTTCATGAAGGGAGACCCTTTTTCTAAAGAAACAGTCTCCTGGGAACTCAGTAGTGTCACTCTCTTTGTGCTCTCAAACCCATAAACTAAGAAGTTTTCTAACTAAAAATAAAAATCTGGCCAGAAGGACTTTCACGAAGAATTTGCAATACGCAATCATACAACACACACAAAAAGAATATTATTAGACTAGTTGGTTTACCATTCCGGTGGCACCATGCTTCCATCCACTTCCCAGTATGTATTTTTGCCATTCATTTCAGTAGTATAGTCAACCCATCTATGTCGACCTTAAATTTGACAAACACTGAATTAGCTAAAAATAATTATTCCCAAAATAAAAAAATGAAAGATAATTATAGTTAAAAGTTCAATAGCATGTTGTACAGACATAACCCCAATTCACCAGTGGCAATATTTTATTTTTGCTCAATGGCACCATCACTCTTTACAGAGCATGGTGTATGCACAGATGAAATCTAGATTAATGCAAAGTGTCATGATACACATGGACACTGCAATCTGACCTTCACATAATAACCTAAGTTCATTTCTGATAGCAAAACCTACACCATACTCTCTCCTTACTCCTTCAGGTTTGCCATGCCAGGAAATAGCATAGTTCTTCTCCCTTATAAAGCCTGTGTGTAAGAGCCAAGTTTCCAGAAGAGCTGCAATATCAATTCTGAAACATGCAAACTCATTACTCAACACGGCCATTTTCCTCAAATCAGAATTCAAATCAAAGTCAAATCCAGGGCTCAAAGTCCAAATATTCTGGCAAGCAATTCTGTTTATAAAAACAGCTGAGCCAGGATGCAAACAATGAGGTAGGGCTCATTCACCTCACCTTTTCTAGAGCCACTCTCACATGAGACAAGCAGGCCATCCTTAAACAGAGCTGCTTGGAAATCTTGGTAGCTGCTCCAGGGCCTTTATGTCTCTCTCAGATCCCTGAGACCATCTTGCCAAGACCTTCAGCGCATACACCTAAGCAAAGTTATGGAGGAGTGGAGGCTGCCATAGACATGTCCCCTTTAGACCAGAGCCAGAAACCAAAGGTCACAGTGAGTCTGGACATTCAGTGACACAGAGGTTGTAGCTTCTGCCAGAGAGCAACCTACATAGAGCTGCTAACTGCCTATTGTTTCAGCGTGAGCATCATTTCTGTTTATTATTTGCTTATTTTTGCTAACAAACATTATTTACCATTATGAACACACGTTCTGGGATTAGTATAGATGTATATTTTTACACAACCATATTAACCTTTTATTTTTCTGGATTTTCTGCACATAAGGGTTATTTCCACTGATACTGTATTTATTTCCAATTTATTTTTAAATGGGTGAATCTGGAACTCTTACAAGTGAATGACTAATTGCTAGGGCCCTACCAAATTCACGGCCACGAAAAATGCGTCATGGACCGTGAAATCTGGTCTTGTGTGTGTTTTTACCCTATACTACACAGATTTCACAGGGGAGACCAGCATTTCTCAAATTGGGGGTCCTGACCCAAAAAGGAGTTGCAGAGGAGTCACAAGTTATTTTGGGGCGTCAGTATTGCCACCCTTACTTCTGCGCTGCCTTCAGCTCTGGATGTCTGAAGAGCAGCAACTGTTAGCCGGGCACCCAGCTCTGAAGGCAGCGCCCTGCCAGCAGCAGCAGCAGCACAGAAGTAAGGGTGGCAATACCATACCATGCCACCCTTACTTCTGTGCTGCTGCCGCCTTCAGAGCTGGGCAGTCAGAGAGTGATGACTGCTGACTGAGGGCCCAGCTCTGCAGGCGGCAGCATAGAAGTAAGGGTGGCAATACGATACCATGCCATCTTTACTTCTGCACTGCTGCTGGCGGCAGCTCTGTCTTCAGAGGTAAGCTCCTGGCCACTGCTCTCCTATTAAAACAGGATAAAAAAATAAGCCAGAATACATAAATCAAAATACACATCTATTTTGTACATGAACAAAATATCTACAATTGACTCCTATTATCCTATACAGTGACAATCTGGATAGAACACATATAGTACACTACCAATAAAACAATGACAAAACACAGGGAAGACTTGTTAACCTACCACTGTCAAAAGCACAGCAACAAATTTTTTTTTTAAAAATTGCTACTAAAACTAAGAGAGATTCTAGCTATTGGGTGTTTCTAACGTGACTTAAAAAATTAAAATTTTACTTCAAAAATTTCAGTAAACATCTACAAACCTACAGGGCAAGGTAGTCATTAACTTTAACAACTGATGAATATTTTTCAGTAAAAAGAAAAAACACTTTAATGGTATCAGGAGCCAATGCAAAGTAAACTAGGTTACTCAGATCGTTCTATCGTTAAGAAGTGATGTATTTATTTCATCATACTCTTCCTTCTAGAAGAGATACTCCAGTTAGTGATCTCAAAACGGAAATAGATTTGCTGGTTAGCAACTCTAAATGTAGGACTGGGAAGGACAAGGAGCCAAATTGTTCTTTTCCCAGGTCTCCTGCACAGACCCCAAGGAGGAGAATCCTTCCTTCTGTGTTGCACCCCTCTCAAGGCCTTGCTCTCTTTCCAATCACTCACACAAGGCACAGTAGATTCTGGTTAATAGCAAATCAGATCTTAACCTTCTATTAACAACATTTTGTGAGAACCAATCCAGTTGCATTGACTTTAATGTTAATCATCGGAGGGGTAGCCGTGTTAGGGTATGGCTACACTGGCGATTTGCAGCGCTGGAAAGCCTCCACCAGCGCTGCAATTAGTAAGTGGCCACACCTGCAGGGCACTTCCAGCGCTGCAACTCCCTGGCTGCAGCGCTGGCCGTACACCTCACTCAGCATGGGGAATAAGGATTCCAGCGCTGGTGCTGCAGCGCTGGTCATCAAGTGTGGCCACACACCAGCACTGTGATTGGCCTCCAGGGTATAAGGTGTATCCCAGAATGCTTTTATAAATTACTCTCTCTGTTTTGTTATGCAGCCTCTCTTTGTTTTGTTGTGAACGAGCTCCGTGCGGAGGAGCTCCGGTGCCGTTGCAGTTGCCGCTTATCTAAAAAACAAACAGAACTCCTGTTTGCTGTGATCATCTGTACCTGGCTGTAAACAATCACATGAGATTGCAGGCAGGGAGGGAATGAAACAGCGGGGAGTCGTGTTGGCTGCAGGCTGTTTGCAATTAAGAGTTAAGACTAAGGAGTTGGAAACATGTTCTGATTTTTCAAGTCAGGAAGCTAAACACACAGTGTTGGCTCCAAAAATCCACTCTCTCTCTCCCCCCGCTCCCTGTCACACTAGACCCCACTCCATCCCCCTCTTTTGAAAAGCACGTTGTGGCCATTTGAATGCTGGGATAGCTGCCCATAATGCATCACTCCCAGCAACGCTGCTAATGCTGCAAATGTGGCCACACCCCAGCGCTGCTCCTACACAGCTGGATGACCAGCGCTGCGAACTACCAGCGCTGCAAACCATAAGTGTAGCCATACCCTCAGTCTCGATCTGTAAAAGCAGCAAAGAATCCTGTGGCACCTTATAGACTAACAGACGTTTTGCAGCATGAGCTTTCGTGGGTGAATACCCACTTCTTGCATCCAACGAAGTGGGTATTCACCCCCGAAAGCTCATGCTGCAAAACGTCTGTTAGTCTATAAGGTGCCACAGGATTCTTTGCTGCTTTTAATGTTAATGTGATTCAGATGTTGGCAATGACATGTTGCTTATTAAGAACATTCTTTGGAAGAAAGGCCCCAGCTTTGCAGGGCTGCTGCCAGAGAAGGAAGCACTAGGACCAGAGGTGGGGCTAGCCCACTGTGGGCCCTAAAGCAGGAATATTTTTGGCCCCACCAACACATACTAAAAAAGTGAATGCAGGTCCTCTGAGCTGGTTAGGACGAACCACAGGCAGGTTTTGCAGCTGCCAGGGAAGGAAGTGCTAGAACATGCCTTCCCTGGCTGCAGTCCCACAAACCTGCCTGTGCTTGGTGCTCAGCCTTTCCAATGCTTCCTTCTCGGCCTACAGTCCCTGAAGCCTATCTGTGCACAGGGACCGCACAGGAGGTAGTGCACTGCGTGCTGGGAGGGGAGGCTGTGGGGAGGACAGTAATGGGGAGCGGGGCTGCAGACCAGGTGCTGGAGCCGCATGGTAACTCTCCCTGTGCTCACTGGGCTGCACCAAAGGAAGGAAGAGCTGGGATGTGCTGAGCCCCAAACTCAGGAGAGTACAGGGAGCAGTATTGTGCAGCTCTGTGGGACCCTGGTGCCTCCACTCCCTGTAGAAAGCTCCAGCATCTGGGCTGCAGCACTACTCCCTGCTACTGCCTTCATGCAGGCAAGTTTGCAGGGCTGCAGCCAGCAAAGGAATGCACACCCCTGGCTGCAGCCCCTGCTAGCTAATGGCAATTCTTTGCTGGCAAACGAGAGGTTGCTAATTGTCTACACTAGAGTTTTTAACTCACATTAATTGATTGTCAATCACCCAGAGTAAACCACCTGAATTTGCACTTAGAACAAGTGTTTGTAAATGTCAGGACACTTTACAAACACATTAGCTAACTGGCACCAATTCAAGAACTCTACTGTAGACAAACCTACACACTCCTGTACCTCTATGATACACAAAAAGTGAACCCAACCATCATGAGACTAAGCTAGCTACTGCTTTCTTTTTTTTGGCCTGGGGGTGGGGGGGCTCTCAACATAGCAGTGGGCTGGAACTGTGGGGATGATGACAGGGCATTTTCCCCCCTTCTTGTGGGTTTTCTGAGGCCAGAGAGCTATCTGAAACAAGGGTGATCAGATGTCCAGATTTTATAGGGACAGTCCCGGTATTTGGGGCTTTTTCTTACATGGGCACCTATTACCCCCACCCTCCTGTCCTGATTTTTCACACTTGCTATCTGGTCAGCCTATATGAAACCCTTAGGGAGCTCATCAAAGGCCACTCCTCTCCCAAAAACCTCAATATGCAGATAAGTCCTAAAAAAGCATATTTTGGCTTCTTTGGGGAAGAGGATTCTACCGAGGCTGTACATGGGAAGACAATTGGACTGTTTGCACTCAAGGAGTCTCCATAAACCTCCTGGGTGTTTAGGAGACTGATGCTTACAAGAGGTGGACTTTTACCCTTCCTCCCACAAACTTCAGTACCCTGGTGAGTCTTCGGATGTACCTTACCTAAGCAGAGCCCTAACTACTATGCCTCTCCAAGAGATTCTCAAAAGATAAAAATCCCTCAGAAGAAGGGAAGCCTAGGAGGTACACAGGCACCTGGGTCTCCTACTGCAGATCTCAGAGAAATGAAGAGGAAAGGAGAATGTCTCCCTAAACTACTCCTTCCCACAATCCCAAATTATGACTATTTTTAAATAAAAATATTCCCAAATTAAAAAGGTTAACGAGAAGTCAAAGTTGAGAGTGTACATATCAGTATCTTAAGGATAAAAATTCTTAAGGGAATGGGAAAACATTAAAAAGACACAACGTTCACAGTTAAAATTAAAGAAGAAACCCAATCATTTTAAAACAATGGAAACTCACAGTTAAGGTATCCCAATTAGCTTAAATCTGCCAATTATGATGTCAGCTTCAACTTCTTTGCAAAGTGTTTGAATTAGGGGAGCGGTCTCCTAAATACACGCAAATCACGCATAAGGAACCCAGGCAATGCATTTCATTTCCATTTCACGAGCAGAATTTAGATAAACCATATGAAGTTACTAGGATATTCAGTTTAGTATACTTACCAAAAAAATTCTTTTTGTCTTCATAGTATTTGTTTCCATATTTGTCAACACCTACTAGAGTACCGACCTTCAAATCGTTGACCCTGTGAATTCCCAAGACAGTCATTTCAGTTGGAAGGAATTACAAATAACATTATCTTTTATTAGAATACAGTAAAAATAGTTTACAATTAGGTGAATTTAGAACACCTATTTATACAGTGAAGTACCTTTAAAATGGAATGATCCCAAAGCACATCAGCAACTCAGACTGATGGTTTGCAGGATCTGGCCTGTAGTCTATTTCATGAGTAGTCTTTAATCATAGGAATAATCCCACTGACTTCCACAGGAAGAGCTGTAAGTAGGGTTTTGCAGGACTATACCATCTGTTAGAATGCAGGAATTACTTTACCATCCATTAGAGTGCAGCCAACTCTGACACAATGCCACTGTTACACAGCAAAGAGCAATACTACACAACATTTTAGGAGGACATGAAAAATACTGTATCTACCTGAATCTGTAAGGGTTGTAGCAGAGTTTGAATATAGCAAAGACACCAGGGGTTCATTTTCCATGTCTTATGAAAACTACCATGTGATCTTTAAGAGCCACAACTAGCCAAGACATTGGTTTCAAATCTCATCACATAAGTACATTTTACCAGCATAGTAATACTTAAGTGAATGCAGGGCTTGCATACTGTTCAGATCAAAATCACAAACACTAGTTAAATAGTTTGGGACATGCCTTCACTGATTATTTCCTCTTTACTACAATCACTTACACTGACACTTTCTATAATAAGACCCGGCTCTCAGTGGCTTAAAACTCTGTCAAACTAACTGTATGGGCTGATGTTTTCCAAGCAGGGAGTCTGCCTTGCTGAATTTTTCCAAAAAATTCTGTAAAAACAGCTCAGGCATTTCTCGGAAGAATTACGGAAAAATAGGATTTTCCCAATTTCAAAACATCTCAAATGTTTAATTGAGAAGCTCTATGCTTTGGAGCAGGGACTTGAAATTTGGCAGGGATATGCCTTCTGCCATACTAGTGAATATCCACCCAATTTTGGTTAAGTTGTAAGCCTCTGAAAAATCTTAAGTTCACACATGTGCAGTAGAGATTTGCTAAACTTTGGTAGTTAAATTCTACAAAAAGATTCCATTTGCTTGGAGTATGCTACAGCCAAAGGCTGAGCAGAACTTTCTATGTAAATGCTTCCTGCAGCCAGGAGCCACTATGGCGACAGGTACAGAAACTGAGAACAGGGAGATTCTCTCCAGTGCTCTCACTGCTCCCAGTGCTGGTACCTAGGCAGCAAGGAGGAGGCAACAGCCTGACTGGAATACAGAAGAAACTAGAACCAGGTCCGTGGAGTGGTGGCAAGGGTGAAGGAGGTACCAAGACAACACAGGTTGGAGAGACCAGAAGCAGAAGTGTCTGTGTGCGGGTGAGGTGAGGGGTGGCCAAGTATGTCTATAACCACTAGGAACCACTCCCCTCAGAATGTGGAATAGAACCCAAGATTAAAAATTCTTCTGCTGTCAGCAAATAGCTGTGAAATCCATTGGAAAAACGTCTGCTTCAACTCGCCCCACTAGCTTCCCCACATATACCGTTATCAGTTAGTCTGGTACCTGAAGTAGCAGAAGTCTGTGCTGTAGGTCTATGATACAATCTTTAATTACATGATGAAATGCAAAATGGTGGGAAAAAAGTTAAAGGTATTGATATAAACTTCAATGGAAAGTAGTTGGCTTCCAAGTGAAGATAAAGTGACTTATATTCTATATTAAATTATATGACCTGGTTTTAGGAAAGTGCATCTACTCTTAATTGTTTATTTGGTTGTGTGTTAAAACAGAGATAATGTTGTATCATGTTAAGAATGACTAGCATCGAACTATAACTTGATGTGTTCCATCATGGAAACAGAGAGTTCTAGTGAACCAAGCACAGAACTGGGAGCCAAAAGCTCCTAAACTCTAGTCCCATCTCTGTCACTGTCTCATTGTGCTGCCTTGAAAACAATCTTAGCCTCAATGGACCCATTCACAGTAAGAAAATGCACTGGTGCTGACAATGATTGTCAGAATTAGGTACTCCCAATTGCTGTTAAATGGTTTAGTTATTAGGTTTTGTCCCATCTTCATGTTCACAGTATTGTTCCAGAACATGTGAAAACATGGTGACTATCACCTTTTCCATAACTTTGTTGAAAAACTTCACACCTTTAACACAAGAAAATCTTCAGAACTGGTTCACTGAAATTTTTTTTACATACGCAGTACATAAGAATTAATTGATTTACGTGGAATTACGTCTGGGATTAGTCTGGGCTACAATTACCAACTTTTGTTGTAATTGCCACAAGCCTATTCAGCCTTCTCTTCAACTGAAGCAGCAACTCTGTGAGGGCAGAATTGGGTCCTTAAATACTTTAAACCCAGGTTAAAGGGACAATTTCATTTTTCTGTCTAAAAGTTTCTTGCCCTTTTCAAGATGACAATAGTTGCTATCTGACATACTTGGAAGTCTGTATTGTCCAAGAAGTGAGAAAATGTATGGCAGTCAGTGAAAAAGGGATCCCAAAGGTTTAATACAATTCATTACTAGGACCGCCAGGAGTTGCCATTAGGGAGATCCACTATTAGATTTTCAATTTAATCCTGTGACATTTCAAGGCACCTAGTTTTCATTTTAAGATTTTTAGAGTACCTATTTATATATATGCAATGTTTTGATTTATACGAAGCTTTGTTCTCAAAAAATTGGGGAATGCAGTCATTTTGCTTTGTGTTGTAGTTGCTGACACTGAAGGAATATGGAAGGATTGATTTAATCTGGTTAATTTTTTAACCTACTATATTAGCAAATTCAAAGAAATGGTGTTGTGCATAGTACAGTGCTATTTGAGAGTTTATTCACAAACAAAGCTTTCTGTTATAGCTGTTTTAGGTGGTGCTTGTAAAACACAGGAAATAAAATTTCAGACGGAAGTGTGCTTTTAAACGGACAGTATCACTTTAAGGAACTTCCTGCATTTTATTTAGCAGAACAATAAGCTTCAGGAGCCTAGTGAGATTTTTTTTTTAAATCAGCAGATAGATTATAGAAATATACAACTAACTGCTGAGTGGAAAGGAGTAATTTTGGATTTAAAATGGTAAACTATCATTTTATTACGTTTTTCATCAAAAACTGAAAATTGCAGTGAAACAATATCTAAAATGGCATTCAGAGTTCAACAGATGATCAGGCATACCCAGAGGGAACAAATTCCATGTTTAATAGAAGTATACCATGATGTGTTTTCCCACATGCAGTGACATACCACTCCCTTTAAACTGAACATTTTTAGTTTCCCCTTATCTTTGAATGCTGCTAAATAGAATCACAAAAAGAACTTTCATGTTTATAGGCTGTAAAACACCACACACTAATAAGGTGTCATCAAGAATCAGACATGCAGGACATATGCTGAAGCAGCTTAATTCTTTTAATTAGTATTGAATTGCCTCAAAAAAATCTTTGAAATATTTCACCTAACTCAGTTCAGCCTTTTGTTCATAGAAGAGAAAAATTTCATGATACAATTTTTGTTTTTAATCTTCTAGATTTACACCTTTGATTTACCGATCCAATATATAGGCCAGATGGATAAAAGTATGCTGCAAGAAGGTCAGCAATAGGACCCTACGTGGCAAATTGATTTTTCTATAGCACACAGTCCATGTTGAAACAATGTCCAACAATTGGGGGTTGTTTGCTAAACTCAGTGTTAGTTTTATGCAATTAAATGTTTCCTATGTCTGTTCGAAGTATGCCACTTTCTATATTCTCCAGAAAGCTTTACAAGACAACTGAACCAAATTTACCAGACTAAAATACCTATTTAAATGCCTGCCTCTATCAATTAGTACTTTAAATTTAAGGTTATGCTTCCACTTAAGAGCACAGGATTCGGATGAAAAAAAATTAGCTTTCTTTTAATACACATACAAAATAGGAAAATTTGTCTGTGGTTATCTGAAAGATTCCTTTCTTGAAGTAATAATATCCACAAATCTGTTACAATCAGTTCTTCAGCCTGTTTGCAGCTTGGTGGCAGAAGCAGAGCTGTCAGTTATTAGCACAGGGGAATGCCCTGCCCCTGAAGTTTCCTCCAGGTGAGATAATTTTCACAATCAGAATAATTCAAATCTACTTTCCCCAATTAAAAATTGTGTTAAATATACTTTGAGAGAGAAAAAAATTCTTCTGCTTCAGGGGATGGTAAATTCCACCTGTCAACAAATCCAAGTCTTTGGATGTCAATTTCCATCTCTGTTCTGATGATCCATTTGCCTCCAAGTTGGCTTGATCCGTGGATCTTATTACTCAAAGAAAGGAAATTTTAAGGTAAGCACAGATAAAGTTTCCAATTCTTTATGCTAAGGTCCATAGATCAATTTCAATAGTATTTTTATAGCAATGTGTCTCCGAGGGTAGGAAGGAACCTTTAAATGTGGATATTAAATATATACATATAATTTTGATCTTCTCCTAGTTACTAAGGTGTAATTACTATCAGAATTAAAAATACAATATTGGTCTCATCAGAAGAAGCTCCTCAACTTCAAATTAAAAAAAAAAAGTGTCTGACTGGAGATAGTAGCCATTAGACGGTCTACTCTAATGAATAGGAAGTGTACCACCACTTAATGCAGAGGTTCCTTCTGGGTAGTGCTGCGAGAAGAATGAGGTTCTAAAGTCATGCTCTATGATTTTGCGGTGGTTTAGTATGGCTGATGACTTGAGGAAGTATTCAATGCACGGATTTGTACAAAAGCTTCTTTTTCTTTAACATGCTGAGAACGTTATACTACAGAGATTTGACCTGTTTGGGTATTCTTATACACCCACAATAAAGCCCTCCCAGGGGAATCAAAACTATTATTTTACTAGTTATATGTGGTAATTAACTATGGACTTTGCACCAGGCAGTAGAATAAGTTATTTGTTGACTTCTCTTTTAGGTTATGTAAGAACAATAATCACTTCCTTCAAGTATACATTTAAACCTGTGTGGTCCTGGATGGAGGACTAATCTTGCAATAACACCACCTCTGTGACTCAGAGGCATCCAAAGATCCAATGGCAGGTTAATCAGGCCTGAGACCAGAGTCAGAAAGGCATCAACACAATTTCTGCTTGCCCCTCATATTTTTTTCTTGTTCTGAGAGCTGCCATTCACCACCTCATATTCTATGTCCTGACACAGAGAAGCCACTAGGCGTGTTATTTACTGGTTTCCAGAGACAATGAGATAGATCACCAGCCCAAGTTGACTTATGATGGTAAGATATTTCTGGGTCCAGCAATCGCTCTGCTAATCTAACTTCTTCCATGTAAATCTTGGAATTCATCACCCTCTTGGTGGCACTGCACAGAGACAGGAAATTTTGCTCTGCCTGAGACTGGAGAATTCTTCGCTAAGGTAAAGTTGATCACAGTTACGAAAACCCTATCAGACAATGACTGTCACGACCAGAACAGGTCTGGTACTCATGGCAGGAGCAGTGCTTTGAAACCTCAATAAATCATTGTATTCTAGCTGATGTGCTCTCTCTTTCTGGTACTGACCCCCTTAACTGAACTGGGAAAATCATGTCTCTTTCCCCCCCCCCCCCCCCAAATAAATAAATCTTATTCTGTGCATTCACCAGTTGTGGAAGTGGAGACTATACAACTGCAACTAGACCTCTGCCAATAGATGAGATGGTGTAAAGTGGAGGAGGTACCTCGAATTACTGGATAGGTATCTCAAACTCTGGATCACTGAAGCATACCTGTGTATGAGATCAGAATTCCTAAAAGGCTCCAGTAAGAATTGGATTTTTGTTTCTGTAACACCACTTGTTTTCATTTTGGCTACCTTCTATTGATGTTATTCTAAGACAAGACCTTGTGTTTGATGGTATTCATTCTTAATCCAACCTTATGATTGACTTTCCAGGTGTTTAAACCTTTTTAAAATCAACTCTCTGTCATGCTATGCTTTGCTTTTTTTCCATCAAGATTAAAAAGTACTTTATTTTAAGAGGGATGTTTTGGATCACTACTCCACAAACCATAGGCTCTCCTGAAGAGAGGAACTGCAGGTGCCTGAGCCCAGCTGGACCTGCAGGATAAGTATGATAGTTTAGGGTGCAGTAGCCCAGGATTCTGTTCAAGAGTGGGAGAAACGTGGGATTCTGCCCCCTGAGGTGAAGGGACAAAGCCCAAGACCTGAGGGAGGCACTCAGAGACCAGAGAGGGGTCAGGAGTGAAGCAGCTCTGTAACGATGACACTAGATATCACCTGCAAAGAGGTATCTTCTCCTGTTGTACTTCATGGACAGTGCCTTAGGCTGTGCAATTTTTAGTTTGAGAGGGACCATATTATCCATCTACATTAGCATTGCTTGTGAACACTAAGGATGTTGGATGACAGTTCAGATCTGTTTTCTTTTTGTTGGCCTGATGCCACCTGAGAGTTTTTATGCCCAAAGGAGGGGGCTGAGATGATGCCTGCCCTGACTTGGCTGCCTGAGAAGAGCCTGTAATAGTGAGGAGGCCACTCTCCCAGGTGAAAATTTCCCCCATTTAGAAATGTCAAGTCCCTGACCACTGGGAAAAATATCACTGCCAAAGGTAAATGTCTAACAGGTTCAAGTTTTGACTGGTATCCACTGAGCAACCAATAGACATTGGAGTAGAAAGAGAGAAATGGTAGTCCATGAGGCCCCTTACTATTTGCCATTTTTCCCAAATCTGAGCTGCTGTCCTCTCATCTTTCCATAGCTATCCCTTGAAGGGAGGAGGTGGAGGGGAGGCATCGCAACCTGCAACAAAAGCTGGGAACAATATGTGATGGGTTGTCATGCCTTGGGTGCAGTCTGGGAGCTGTGGTAACTGCTGTGCCTCTCTAACCACCCAGCTGGGCTGCCCCTCCTCAAACTACTTTGTTGGGGATAACGGCCTAGAGAGCCTGACTGTATCACCCAACAGCAGATGGTGCCACACACCCAACTGAGGTACCTGAGTGCTTTACCTAAGCCACTCAAAAGACAGCCAATTTCCCCCCACCCTCCCACTGGAGTGAGTATAAACCCAAATTATACCATCTTGCATTTCACAGGGATCTGTACAATGGAAACGCAATAAAGTTTGCCTTCCCCTTGATGTGGGAAAGATATGCAAAAGCCTTTGCTCACAGAGCTGAGATTTTCCCCAGACACTTTACTTAAAGGCACAGTGGTTTAGATAAAACATAAAACAAGTTTATTAACTACAGAAATATATATTTTAAGTGATTGTAAGTGATAGTAAACAGATCAAAGCAGGTTACCTAGGAAATTAAATAAAAACCACAAACTAAGTCTTATATAGATAGAATTTGAATTAGCAATTTCTCACCCTCACTGATGATACAAGCAGTCCACCAAGTTTCCATACACAGGCTAGAAATCCCTTTAGCCTAGGACCAGCACTTCGCCTAGTTCAGTCTTTGTTCCTCAGGTATTTCCAGGAGTTCTCTTGTGTGGGGAGCGAGGCCAAGAGATGTCGCCACTCCCTGCCTTATATAGCTTTTCAATATGGCAGGAACCCTTTGTTCCAAACTCAGTTCCCAGCCCATTTTGTGGAAAAATACAGGTACCAAAATGGAGTTCAGTGTCATGTGGTCTGGTCACATTCCCTAGCATGCCCTGCTGAGTCATAGTAGCCATTACTCATAGGCTGTCAGGAGCATACTCAGGAAGGCTCACCAGGTGGGGGATAAGCTTCTCCTACGGCCTATTATTTCCCCAAAGGCCCTTTACCCTGAATAGGCCCTTCACAACCAGCTCTCTAGACTGGAAGCCTTTTGCATAGTGGATGTTACCCAAACGTAATTACATTTGTAATACAGATACATAGTCAATATTTATAACTTCAGATACAAAAATCATACATGAACACAAACAGGATAATCATTGTGACATTGCTCTTTATATGATTTTATAAAAGTATGCTGATGAGTCTGAATATAATGTAACAGGAATATGCTTCATGCTAAAGGTCTCTTGTAAGGTATCATTACAAAGTTTATAATCTACTGAGTGTGGTCATCTTATTTGAATAAATGTACCACTCTTGTATCTGAAACTAGAAATATAAAATATAACTCTGAGGGCCTATTGTAATTATGCAAAGGGTGGGCCATTAATGGTGGTTTGGAATCTTGATGGCTCCCATTAACCAGGGCAATTGTCTGTAGATGACTCGGTTTTACTTGTAAGTCTTCCTGTATACTGCTGTGCTGGCAGGTGGGTAATGAAGTCTTACAGTGACATGTGATCATGTCACCTGAACTGGAATCCATCTTTAACCTAGTGCTTTTCCATTGAGAAGTAGGGGGTGGGAACCCAGAGAGGGACAAAGGATTCCGGCCTTATGCAAAAGGTATATAAGTGGGTATAACGGAACAAAGTGGCGGCCATCATGAGAAATCCCCTAGCTACCACCTGAGCTGGAACAAGGGCTGTACTAGGGGAAAGGATTGGGCCCAGACTAGGAAGGCGTCCAATCTGTGAAAGAAACTTATTGAAACATCTCTGAGGGTGAGATTTTATCTGTATTCAGTTTTATTACTGTATTAGGCTTAGATTTGCATGTTTTAATTTTATTTTACTTTGAGACAGGCATGAGTATTTTACTCAGAACATAATTACCCCATCACTGCATAGAAAATCTATTTTAGGTAAAATGGAGCTTAGAAGTCATTTTCCAATACTTTTCACCTTTAACTCAAAAAGACTCAATCTCCACAACTTCCCTGTTCACTGAATAGACTGCATCCATGGAGACAACACTGTAAAAGTGGAGGGCACAACCAGGCATCCTTGGAACCTTTTTAGAGCAACAGCCTGCAGTTATTGGGTGCCCCTTCTAATTGACTTAGTTCCTCTCCACCTCCAGAAGCCTTATTTAAAGATAGTTTCCAAAAAGAGGAAGGGAGGAGGAGCATCAGAGTAGCTCAGTGAGGGCAAATCATCCAGTTTTCTTGTCCATGGCATATAGACCGGCTACAGATCACCAGCTACCAGTGACCATCTGTGAGGATCCAGCTACAGAGCACGGGTCAAGGCCGGGGCCTGGGTTAAAGGGGACATGGTCCAAATTCAGTCTAGAGAATCAAGGCAAGAAACAACAACGTGTTCAAATGTCACACCATAAGATCAGGTTGGAGTTGAGGTCAATGAGCTGCACTGGTCGGAGCTAAGTGAGCCAGCTTAAAATAGGGTTAATGGAACAGAGGCAGGGCAAGATGTCAGGAGCAGAGCAGGGGACCAGGAATCAGAAGTGGGACCAGGTTTCAAGAGCAGGACTGGGGCCAAAAACCATGAGTAAGGCAAGGTATCAGGAATACACAGCAGGGTCCATTTGCAGCAGCAAAATGGAGATCTGCCTAGTTGACCAGATAGCCTGCAGGTGTTTCCTCAAGACCTTAAATAGTGTGCCTAAGCCAATCAGGGAATATGGTAGGCTCTGCCAGTTAGGATGTCTGTGAGCATGACATCTAGTGGAGCTTGGCCCCAACAGCCTCACAGCCCATCGACTGGATGCAGCTGTCACTCAGGGACCAACAGTCCCAAGTTCTAGCCCCACAGATCCTTACACCTTTCCTGATGAGCCCTATTAGTTAGATAGCAATTGACACACTGTGCTCTTGGTGCAATATTAAGAAAATAATGATCCATAAAGATAGGAACCAAACTCCATGTAGCAGGCCAACAGGTTTTAGATAAAGGAACATTTCAGATGCATGCCACTGACTGCCATTCCCCTAGTTGAATGAGTCCTAAGATATTCAGGCACAAAAACACTAAATAGGTACTCAGCAGTGAATGCTTCATTTTGCCACTTTATCTTTGAGCTGAAATGGCTGGACACAGACTTCTCCAAAAGCCGCAAATCATTTTTGCCTTTCTAAACAGCTTAGTCCTGTCTTAATAGTAGCTAAAACACCCAGGAAGTTTAAGGCCCTGTGAAGGAAGGAAAGAAGACAGTGATAACCTTTAAGAAAGATACAATTTGAGTCAGAAAGCTGGAGGCCTGAACATTATGGAGTATTGCATAAGGCAGGCTGGCTGTCAGAACCCTTTCTCTGATCATGTTGGCAGGGGTAATGGCTAACAGAATGAATACTGTTAAGAGGTGGTACAGAAAGCAAGACCCGAAAGAACCTCCTATTAGTTTTGTTACCAAATTCAAGTTTCGAGAATCAGTAGGCTCCCACTTGCGAATGTCCGTCAGGCCTTTTAAAAACTGTTTCATCAAAGGTTACAGAGTAGCAGCCGTGTTAGTCTGTATCCGCAAAAAAAACAGGAGTACTTGTGGCACCTTACATAAGAACATAAGAAAGGCCGTACCGGGTCAGACCAAAGGTCCATCTAGCCCAGTATCTGTCTACCAACAGTGGCCAATGCCAGGTGCCCCTGAGGAAGTGAACCTAACAGGCAATGATCAAGTGATCTCTCTCCTGCCATCCATCTCCATCCTTTGACAAACAGAGGCTAGGGACACCATTCTTACCCATCCTGGCTAATAGCCATTTATGGACTTAGCCACCATGAATTTATCCAGTCCCCTTTTAAACATTGTTATAGTCCTCCTCAGGACTCCTCACAACCTCCTCAGGTAAGGAGTTCCACAAGTTGACTGTGCGCTGCGTGAAGAAGAACTTCCTTTTATTTGTTTTAAACCTGCTGCCTATTAATTTCATTTGGTGACCCCTAGTTCTTGTATTATGGGAATAAGTAAATAACTTTTCCTTATCCACTTTCTCAACATCACTCATGATTTTATATACCTCTATCATGTCCCCCCTTAGTCTTCTCTTTTCCAAACTGAAGAGTCCTAGCCTCTTTAATCTTTCCTCATATGGGACCCTCTCTAAACCCCTAATCATTTTAGTTGCCCTTTTCTGAACCTTTTCTAGTGCTAGAATATCTTTTTTGAGGTGAGGAGACCACATCTGTACACAGTATTCGAGATGTGGGCGTACCATGGACTTATATAAGGGCAATAATATATTCTCAGTCTTATTCTCTATCCCCTTTTTAATGATTCCTAACATCCTGTTTGCTTTTTTGACCACCTTACAGACTAACAAATTTATTTAAGCATGAGCTTAAATGACCCATGGTTTGGTCATTACACCAATTATCTATTTCCCTATGTTAAGTTCTCCTCACACCTTCTATGGGCCATCTTAATTATCACTTCAAAAAGTTTTTTTCCTCCTGCTAACGATAGCTCATCTCAATTGATTAGACTCTGCCTGTTGGTATGCATACTTCCACCTTTTCATGTTCTCTGTATGTATAAATATCCCGTCTGTGTGTTCCATTCTATGCATCCGAAGAAGTGAGCTGTAGCTCACGAAAGCTCATGCTTAAATAAATTTGTTAGTCTTTAAGGTGCCACAAGTACTCCTGTTTTGTTTCATCAAAGCATTTTATAGACTTGGTCTGTGAAGTGTTGGGTTCAAGGGAATCGTGCACACTTGCTATCTATCAACTACTGTTTAAAAGGTGCTGGGGCCATGTGGCAACTCTTACAGCAGTGCTCTCCTCTATGAAGTCACATGAAGAAAGAAAATGTACTGTTATACCTGACAGAAGACAATTGACTCTAATGGACCCTATCTTGATGCTTACAACAGTATGCCTTGAGTGCCCCATTTTCCAGCCTAGATGACCTATTGAGGTCCCATCCAGTCCTACACTTCTATGGCTATGTCCACATTGGCGCTTATGTCAGTATCGCTTATGTCACTCGGGAGGATGATTTACTCATCCCCGAGCGACATAAGCTGTCGCTCAGACATAGCCAAGAAGTGTCGAACTGGAAGGGACCTCGATAGGTCATCTAGGCAGGAAAACGGGGCACTCAAGGCAGGAAACACCACAAAGAAGCTTTGCAGTCAGTAGGAAACTATAGTAGCAACAACACAGACCTCGCTTACCCTCCCTTACCAGGACAATTCATTTACCAGTCCAAAGGAGTTACTCACCCAGGCTGGGGGACAGAGAGAGGGAAAAGGTACTTCAAGGCTGCTCGGTAACAAGTCTAGAAACCCCACCCCCGGGAACAGAGAGACTAGCCACACAACCAAACCTGCCTCCCCCGGCGAGGAGAGCCTGAAGCCAAAGCGAGGAAGCCCCCGCCCCAGACAGACGGGCCCCCCGCAGCCAGGAGGACGCTCTAGTCCCCCCGCCCGCAGAGGTGTGACAGCCCCGCTCCCTGGGCACCAGAGGTCGGGGTCTCCCTGCCCCAAGGTCACTCCCGTTCCCGGGGGGCGGGGGGGTCACGTGCCGGCCCCAGGCGCGGGAGGGGAGGGGGGGCGCTCCGTACCTGACTGTCTTCCAGAAGGCGCCGCGGAGGCCGCCGTGACCCCAGAGCTCCTGCAGCGCCCGCCTCAGCACACGCACGTACTCCGCCATCTTGGCGGCCGCCGCCGGGCCGGGCTCAGCCGCAACCGGCAGTTCCGGCTCGCACAGACAGCGCCGCCCGCCCCTCAGCTCACCGGGTGGGCGGGGCCTCGCCTCCGGGCGGGCGGGGCTGCGGACTCAGCTGGGTGCGACTGGTGCCGGGGCCGCCCAGCTCTAGGCCGGTGGGGTTACGCCCTCCCGTCCCGTCAGCGCTGGGCGCTCTGGGAGCCCGCTGAGGCCTCTCTTTGCTCACGGTAATGTTTGTATCAGTCCCTAGATTCATCTTTATCCATCCGCAACCAGGCCGTGGTGGGGCTGCCTTTGCCCCGGGCATCCAGCTTTGTCGTCACCCCAGCGCCAGGAGCTTTTTTACTTTGCAGCCCCTATGATTTATAACCACACGATGCCAATGCTAAGGGCTGATCTCAGCTGCTTACCGCACCTGCGCGCTCCCGGCCTTTGTTTAGAAACCAGAATAAGGAGAGTTTAAGCAGAGGGCACAGAAGAGCTTACCTAGACCTGGAGCATGATGCCAGTAGAATGCAATATTCATAGTCAGTGTCATACAATGACAGATGTTCAGAGCTAAAATGTCTATCACAAACTGGTGTGACTTTCTTCAGCATGAGAAATCCCTTTATTTTTACAGCTAGGGAGAGAAAGAACAAGGTAGTAGGTGATGTAGGAATTGGCCTTGTGTGCACTACAGAATTTTGTTAACGCAAATTAAGTCGACAATCAAAAAGCAGTATAATGATATTGCTTGTGCATTTTCACACTATGCTTCTGTTGGCAGAGCGTGTCCACATGAAGTGCACTACAGGGCCGGCTCCAGGGGTTTTGCCACCCCAAGCAGCCCAAAAAAAAAAAAAGCCACTATCACAATCTGCGGCAATTCAGCGGGAGATCCTTCGCTCGGAGCAGGTGTGAGTGACCCTCTGCTGAATTGCTGCTGAATACCTGAAAGTGGCGCCCTGCTCCCAAGTTGCTGCCCCAAGCACCTGCTTGATAAGCTGATGCCTGGAGCCAGCCCTGGTGCTCTAGCATTGATAGTGAGAGCAGTGCACTGTGAGTAGCTACCCCACTGTGCTACTCACCACCTTCGGCAGCTAGAAGTTGTGGGAAGGTAGAGAGGATCACAGTGCATCATGGGGGTGGGCTCAAAGTCCCATGATACAGTTCTTTCCGTCACAGCACTCTATGGGCTTTTGACTGTGTTTCCCAACATTTTCCAATGGCTTCTGTTTATTATGTGCCCATCTCCAAAGGATGGATCCCACACTGCTCTCTACTTAGTAGGTGTGGTCACTTTTATGAACACATCACGGATGGTCATGCATTACATCATGAGCTCCCAATCTGAACAGGAATCAGAGTTGCCTGGCCTGCTGTGTACTATGGAAAGAAACAACACCAGATTACTTTTGGCATTCCCAGAGCAGCTGAACAGTGTGGACCATTGCTTTTGGGCTCAGGAAGCAAGCACTGAGTGCTGGAATTGCATCATTATGCAGGTATCAGATGACAAGCAGTGGCTCAGAACTTTCAGATGCCGAAAGCCACCTTCCTGGAACTGTATGCAGAGCCGACCCAGCACTGCAGTGCAAGGACACCAAAATGAGAGCTGTCCTCTTGGTGGAGAAGCATGTATCTGTGTAGAAGTTGGCAAATCCAGACTGCTATCAGTTGGTTGCAAATCAGTATGGAGTCAGGATGTCAATGCTGGGGGCTGAGTTACAAGAAGTGTGCAGGGCCATTAATCACATCCTGCTATGAAGGACTGTGACTCTTGGCAATGTGATTGAAATAGTGGATGGCTTTGTGACAATGGGATTCCCTAACTGCAGAGGGGTTAGATTGAACGTATATTCCAGTTTTGGCCCCTGACCATCTTGCAGTGGAGTACATCACTAGAAAGGGGTACTTCTCTATGGTATTGCAGGTGCTTGTGGATCAACATGAGCATTTCACTGACAACGCAGGGTGGTCCAGGAAAGTGCATGACACATGCATCTTCGGGAACACAGACCTGTACAGAAAGCTCCAAGCAGGGACCTTCTTTCCATACCAGAAGATTCCAGTGGGAAATGTTGAAATGCTCATGGTGATCTTGGGAGACTCACTGTACCCCTTACGACCACGGTGCATGAAGCCTTACACAGGAAACCTGGACAGCAGCAAGGAGCTCTTCAACAATAGGTTGAGCAGATGCAGAATGACCATAGAATGTGTCTTTGGCAGATTAAAAGCATGATGGCACTGTATTTATGGCAGGTTAGACCTAAATGAGGAAAACATTCCCATGGTCATAGCAGCTGCATGCTCCGTAATATTTGTGAGGTTCAGGGTGAAAAGTTTCCCCCAGGGTGAAGTGCCGAGGCAGATCACCCAACTTCTGAATTTGAGAGGACAGATACCAGGGCTATTAGAGGGCACCACAGAGGGCTATTTGAATCGGGGAGGCTTTGAGGCAACATTTTGACAATGAGCACCTGTAATGTGTCTTTCTATACAGCATTCTGCCATGTTTTGTTAACATGAGGCTTGCATGAAAATTATGAGTCCTGACCAGGATTTGTAGTCAGTAAATGATGAAACTGCCACTATGTATTACTACCAGCAGCAACCACCACATGTAGGAGACAAAGATTGATTATCTTCCAGAGAGTTTGTTTTTATTAAATACCAATTAACACTCACAAAAGTCTTAGTGGAAAGGGAGATAACAATGCAGGGCTCTCATAGCTGTGTGTAAATCCAGCTATCTGGTGCCAGGGAGTGAGCACGCATGTGTTCTGCCTGGAGTGTGATTAGAGACTTCAGCATCTCTGTTTGCTCCATCATCATCTGCTCCTGGCCCTTTACAATGCACTCCCTCACTCTTCTTTCTGTCCTGCCTTTCTATTTTAAATTTGTCCTTCAGGGTCTCCCTCCGTTCTCTTTTTTCAGCCTTTGAAGATTGGAGCACCTCTTGGAACATGTCCTGCTTGCTCTGCCTTCATCACTACCTTATCTAGTGGAAGCACTCCACTAGTGTGTAGGAGGTTCCCCTGAAGGCCACATATGCAGAAGCACAAGAAACAATACACAGAAGCATGATTGCTAGTTTACACGCCGCATTGAATCATTATGGTAAAATACACCTCTTTTAATATATGAATCACTTTCTCACTGTCCCTTGGCAAGCACACCTCAGTGAACACCCTAAACATGGTGAGTTCAGCTCAGGTGGGGAGTTGGGTGTTCAAGATGGCGCAGGGAATCAGTGCAGGCAACTAGGAATGATATAGTAAATTCTGCCACCATACACAGGCAGGTGCCACTGAAGCAGATATCTCACTCCTGGGTGCATTTCCTGCACACGTGCAGCTTCAGACCCAGTACATATGCTGCTTGCCTGTGTGCGCTTTGGTCCCTACACAGATGATTGTTGAGTTGCACAGAGAAAAAGACGGTTACTCACCTTTGTAACTGTTGTTCTTCGAGATGTGTTGCTCATATCCATTCCAATTAGATGTGTGAGCGCCGCATGCACGCTCGTCGGAAGATTTTTACCTTAGCAACACTCGGTGGGTCGGCTGGGTCACCCCCTAGAGTGGCACCGCCATGGTGCCAAATATATACCCCTGCCGACCCAACGGCCCTTCAGTTCCTTCTTGCCGGCTACTCTGAAAGAGGGGAAGGAGGGTGGGTTTGGAATGGATATGAGCAACACATCTCGAAGAACAACAGTTACAAAGGTGAGTAATCGTCTTTTCTTCTTTGAGTGCTTGCTCATATCGATTCCAATTAGGTGATTCCCAAGCCTTACCTAGGCGGTGGGGTCGGAGTGAGATGTTGCAGAATGCAAAACTGCTGAGCCAAAGGCTGCATCATCTCTGGACTGTTGGACCAGTGCATAATGTGAGGCAAAGGTGTGGACCAGGTAGCTGCACGACAGATCTCCTGGATGGGTACTTGAGCCAGGAAGGCAGCAGAAGAAGCCTGAGCCCTGGTGGAATGTGCAGTGAGGTGGCTCGATGGAACATGGGCCAAGTCATAGCAGGTACGGATGCACGACGTCACCCAAGATGAAATCCTCTGGGAGAAGACAGGTAGGCCCTTCATTCGGTCTGCCACTGCGACGAAGAGTTGGGGCGTTTTACGAAAGGGCTTTGTCCGCTCGATATAAAATGTGAGTGCCCTACGGATGTCTAGGGAGTGCAATTGCTGCTCCCTTCGCGATGAGTGTGGCTTCGGAAAGAAGACCGGAAGGAAGATATCCTGGTTGATATGGAAGGCCAATACCACCTGAGGGAGGAAGGCCGGATTTGGCCGCAACTGCACCTTGTCCTTGTGAAATAGTATACGGTGGTGGGTCCACCGTGAGAGCCCAAAGCTCGGAGACTCATCTGGCCGATGTAATGGCTACGAGGAAAGCTGTCTTCCAGGACAGGTATAGCAGCGAGCAGGTTGCCAGCGGCTCGAATGGGGCAGTCATAAGTCTGGTTAAAACCAGGTTGAGGTCCCAGATTGGGGCAGGGCGGTGAGCTTGGGGGTATAAGCGCTCCAAGCCCTGGAGGAACCTAGAAACCATACGATGCGAGAATACGGAGTGGCCACTCTCTCCTGGGTGGAAGGTAGAGATGGCTGCCAAGTGCACCCTCAATGATGATACCGCCAGGCCCTGCTGTTTGGGAGACCAGAGGTAGTCCAAGATGGAATGGATCGGGACCTCGGTGGGAGTAACATTGTGCGTTTCGCACCAGCAGGAGAAACGCTTCCAGTTGGCCAGATATGTTAACCGAGTGGAAGGTTTCCTACTACCCAGGAGCACTTGTACTGAGGCAGAGCAACGTAACTCGGATCGGTTTAATCACACAGCAGCCATGCTGGGAGGTGCAGGAATTGCAGGTCTAGGTGGTGAAGTCTGCCGTGATCCTGCGTTATGAGATCTGGGCGAAGAGGCAGGGGAATCGGGTTGGCTATCGACAGGTCTAGCAACATGGTGTACCAGTGCTGCCTGGGCCACGCTGAAGCGATCATGATCAGGTGCGCTCTGTCCCTGCGGAGTTTTAGCAGGACCCTGTGAACCAGCGGCAATGGTGGAAAAGCGTACCGCCAGCGGATGGCTCATCCATGGCATCAGAAAAGCGTCTGAGATTGAGCCCGGGGAGAGGCCTTGGAATGAGCAGAACGTTTGGCACTTCCTGTTCTCGCGAGAAGCGAAGACGTCTATGTGGGGAAAGCCCCACTTCTGGAAAACAGAATGGATAATGTCCGGACGAATCGACCACTCGTGAGACAGGAAGGATCTGCTGAGGCGATCCGCCAGAGTGTTCCAAACACCTGGGAGAAAGGACACTACCAGGTCTATCGATTGGGCTATGCAGAAGTCCCAGAGCTGGATGGCTTCCTGACAAAGAGGGGAGGACTGTGCTCCTCCCTGCTTGTTTATGTAATACATGGCCGTTGTGTTGTCTGTGAACACTGAGACACAACGGCCTTGTAGGTGCTGCTGAAATGCCTGGCACACAAGGCGGACTGCTCTCAGCTCTCGGACATTGTTGTGCAAGGCCAGCTCTTAAGCTGACCAAAGGCCTTGAGTACGAAACTGACCAAGGTCAGCACCCCAGCCAAGAGATGAGGTGTCTGTCATCAGGGACACCGAGGGGTGAGGCGGATGGAACAGCATCCCTCCACACACCAGGAAGGGCGTCGACCACCAGTTGAGGAAGCCTAGGATGCTCGGGGGGATCGTGACGATCATGTCTATGCTGTCTCTGCTTGGGTGGTATACCGAGGTGAGCCACGATTGGAGGGGACGGAGGTGTAGCCTGGCATGTTTGGTCACGAACGTGCAGGCAGCCATGTGACCCAGGAGACCGAGGCAAGTGCGAGCCGAAGTTGTTGGGAAGTTCTGTAGACCTTGTGTAATTGTTACCATTGCCTGAAACCGAGGCTGAGGTAAGCAGGCTCTGGCAAGATTGGAGATGGCCCCAATGAATTCTATTCTCTGTGTGGGAATCAGAGTGGATTTCTCTATATTGATCATCAGGCCTAGACGCAGGAATAGATCCTTGACGATGCCCACATGATGGGTGACTTGGGCCTCGGAGGTCCCTCGAATGAGCCAATCGTCTAGATACGGAAAAACGTGTATCCGACGGCAGCGGAGGGAGGCGGTGACTACAGCCATGCACTTTGTGAAAACTCTTGGGGCTGTAGAGAGGCCAAACGGAAGGACCGTAAACTGGAAATGTTGACGGTTGGCCACAAACTGGAGGTACCTTCTGTGTGGAGGATAAATGGCGACGTGAAAATACGTTCTCTATAGCTCCGATGGCGAGGAGCGTCTGCACCTTTTGCAAGAGGAATTGCTCGTGAGAGGGGTCCCTGAAGAGGGACGAGGATGGAGGGTGGGAGGCAAAATAAACTGGAGGTGGTACCCAAGTTCCATCATGCGTAGGACCCAATGATCCGAGGTTAGATGGGACCACGCAGGGAGGAAAAAGGAGAGGTGGTTGTAAAAGGGAGGGAACGGATCCTGGGTAATAACTGGTACGCCGTCCTTGGGTGTGCCTTCAAAAGTTTGGCTTTGGCCCCGCTAGTGGTTTGGCAGGACCCTGATTTTGGCCCCCTTGGGGTCCTGACTGTTGCCTACGACCGCCTCGGCCACGCCTTCTGCCAAAGTCCTGTCTTTGTCTAGGCGCAGGGTAGGGGCGATGAGGCTGGGGACGGAAAGGCCTGCGCTAAGTCACCGGCGTGTGCATGCCGAGAGAGCGCATAATGACCCTGTTGTCCTTTAGGCTTTGTAGCCTAGGGTCAGTCTTTTCAGAAAACAGGCCTATACCGTCAAAGGGCAAGTCCTGTATGGTATGCTGTAGTTCCGGCAGGAGGCCTGACACCTGAAGCCATGAAATGCGTCTCATGGCAACACCCGAGGCCAGAGTCCTGGCTGCATCCAACGATGCCTGGAGGGAAGTTCTCGCCACTTTCTTCCCCTCCTCCCAGAGAGCGGCAAACTCTTGACGGGAGTCTTGATGGACTACCTCTGTAAATTTGCCCACCGCCCCCCAGGTGTTATAATTGTGGCGGCTAAGCAGGGCTTGTTGGTTTGCCACCCAGAGTTGTAGGGCCCCTGCCGAGTACACCTTATGGCCCAGTAAGTCCATACACCTAGCCTCCTTTGATTTTGGAGCCAGCGCTTGCTGGCCATGGCGTTCCCGCTCATTGACAGACTGCACTACGAGGGAGCAGGGAGGAGGATGCACATACAAGTACTTGTACCCCTTAGAGGGCACCATGTACTTGCGCTCAGCTCCCCTGGCAGCGGGCGGGATAGAGGCTGGAGACTGCCAGATGGTATCAACATTGGCCTGGATTGTCCGGATAAACGGTAAAGCCACTCTTGTGGGTGCGTCAGCCGACAGGATATCTACTACCGGGTCCTCTATCTCCGGGACTTCCTCCACCTGGAGGCTCATATTGAGTGACACCCATCTCAGGAGGTCCTGATGGGCCCTCAGGTCGATTGGAGAAGGGCCCAAGGAGGATGTTCCTGCCACCGCCTCATCTGGAGAGGAGGAAGAGGAAAGGCCGGGGATAAGCGGGTCCTGTGTGGGCTCTTGTTCTTGGACGGCCTCTTGCTCCAGGTGGATCTGGGAGTCTGGTGGCTGAACTGGAGCTTCCTCCGTACCGGTTGGAGGGGGACGGCTAACAGTAGCCTCTGGCACTCGGTGCTCTGATGCGACAGAGCGAGACGGAACTACCGGTACACCTTGGGCCTGGTGGTACGCCCAAGGTGTCCAGAATGACCACTGATGACGGCCTTGGTCTTGGGCCTGGGTCTCCTGGAAGAGTCTGGTGGGCACATCGGAATCACGGTCCTGAGCATAGGAACTGTCTGCATGAGACGACACCGATGTGTGTCGAGATGGCCATGTAGGGGCTGAAAAGCCCTGGGCAGAGTCTCCCTGTCTGACCAATCTCGCTCTGCTCGGCACCGGGGATCGGTACCAGGAGCCATACCGGTACCAGGAACGAGATCGGGACCTGCAACCGGAACAGTGCTGGGAGGTTGACCGAGATCTCAAGGCTCGACGACGGGAGTGGCTGCGAGAGTCATGGTGCCTGCAGAGGTGCCGGGAGCTGGATCGGTGCCGAGAGTACCAGGCCGGCGAACGGGACGCTCATCAGTGCCGCAAGTGCGACCGGTACCGAGAAGGAGAACGGTGCTGGGACTGCGAGTGGCGTCAGGACCGGGATCGGTGACGGGACCGAGAACGTCTGCGGGACCGCGATCGTGAACAGTGCTGCCCTGCGGTGCCGACAGATGGTGGTCTGATCAAGGCAGGCTTGCCGACCGACTGTATGACCCGTACCGGCGGTGCCAGGGGTTGAGGCAGCGCAGACTGTCATTGCGATCAGCTCCCTCGCCGTGGAAAATCTTCTGACGAGCGTGCACGCGGCGCGCACACACCTAATTGGAATCGATATGAGCAAGCACTCGAAGAAGTTTCCTACAATGAGGGAAGGAACAAAGCAGCTCTACCAAGGAACCTTCAGCAGAGAATTGGCGAATACCTCCAGGAAAGTTTCCTAGAGATCTATCTGGAGGATTCCCATTAAATCTTGGTGTGCATTAACACACTGTTCCACGCCACTGCTTAGCTATACAGGGGAATGTGGAGCACATTCAAACACAGCTAGTTTTGTACATTTTTATTCCTTCACCCACTTCTAGAATATACAAAGCAAAGGACAGCTCTACCTCATGTAACGAAGCAGCATCAACTCAAAAAGATCATTTACCAGAGCTCTCCTCTCCTGCATCATGTGCGCCAGAGACAGACTGCTGGTACTGGCTAGATCCCTCCGGACTGGAAAAAAGGTCCTGACTCGCTGCACCACCAGACAACTCTGCCATGTGCTCCACATCATCCTCCAACTTGACCTCCTCATCCACCTCCAGTCCTGTAGAAGCATCCATGGGGCTCTTGGCAGTGGAGGGGAGTGTTTCTGCCAAGGATGGTGTTCAGTTCCTTATAGAAGCAGCAGGTCTTTGGCGCAGCACCAGAACAATGGTTTGCCTGCCTTGCCTTCCAGTACACCTGCCTCAGCCCCTTTATTTTCACATGACACTGCTGTGTGTCCCATTCATATCCCTTATCCAACAAGCCATCAGAAATTTGATCATAGGTATCAAAGTTCTGCACAGCCTCCTCTCCCCACCGTGCCAGCAGATCCAAGATCTATGTCTACACTATGGAACTTACAGTGGCACAGTTGTACCTCTACAGCTGCACAGCTGTAAGCTCTCCTGTGTAGCTGCTCTATGCTGGCGGGAGATAGCATAATTAAACCAGCCCCCAACAAGCGGTGGTAGTTAAGTTAGTCGCAGAGTGTCTCCTGCTGGACATAGCACTGTCCACACTGGCCCTCTTGTTGGTGAAACTTATGTCAGTCGGGTGTGTTTTTTTCATACCCCTGACCGACAAATGTTTTGCCAACAAAAGTGCTAGTGTAGACAAAGCCTTAGTTTATAAGCATAGTGATTCCTGAAACAAAAAGATGAAATATTGTCAAAATTTACGCTTCCAATTCTGAAAAATGAACACAGCACTGAAGAGCCCACTCCACTAACTAGAGACCCATATTGTTTGTTCCCACAGAAACTAATACACTTATATCAATTTATTTGCATTTTTAGATTTAAGCCTCCTATGAAGCATTCATCAAACAATCTGAATGTATTAAAAGTATGCTCAGTTAATTGTAAACTTAACAATTGGTCTTGTTAAAATTAACATTCTGGAGTGTTCTACCTTCTGTAATTTTATGTTTTCAGTTCTCCATGATTTTGATACAACAAACTGTGACACAACCTCCTTCACAACCAGATTTGGGATACAAAATCAAATTTCTAGAGACTGTGACTTTAGCATTATCTGTTTGGGCTATTATTTCTGCACATTCTATTATTTACTTCCTACTCACTAACTTTAGGCACATTAAATCAGGCCTGGTCTACACTAGGAGTTTATGTCGAATTTAGCAGCATTAATTCGATTTAACCGTGCAACCGTCCACACCAGGAAGCTAATTAGTTCGACCTAGAGGGCTCTTAGTTCGAATTCGGTACTCCACCCCGACGAGGGGAGTAGCGCTAAATTCGACATGGCTATGTCGAGTTAGCCTATGTGTGGACGGAAATCGACCTTAGTAGCTCCGGGAGCTATCCCACAGTGCACCACTGTGTTGACGCTCTGGACAGCAGTCCGAGCTCAGATGTTCTGACCAGCCATACAGGAAAAGCCCCGGGAAAATTTGAATTCCTTTTCCTGTCTGGCCAGTTTGAATCTCAATTCCTGGTTGGACATCGGGGCGAGCTCACCAGCACCGGCAACGATGCAGAGCTCTCCAGCAGAGGGGTCCATGCAATCTCAAAGTAGAAAGAGGGCCCCAGCATGGACTGACCGGGAAGTCTTGGATCTGATCGCTGTGTGGGGCGATCAGTCTGTGCTTTCGGAGCTGCGCTCCAAAAAACGGAATGCAAAGACTTACGAGAAGGTCTCCAAAGCCATGGCACTCAGAGGATACAGCCGGGATGCAACGCAGTGCCGCGTGAAAATCAAGGACCTGAGACAAGGCTACCAAAAAATCAAAGCGGCAAATGGACGCTCCGGAGCCCAGCCCCAGACATGCCGCTTCTACGAGGCACTGCATGCCATTCTCGGTGGGTCTGCCACCACTGCCCCACCAGTGACCGTCGACTCTGAGGATGGGATAGTGTTGACGGGCAGTTTCTCGGCGATGTTCGCGGATGGGGAAGATGAGGAAGGGTTTGTGGAGGACGAGGCAGGCGACAGCGCTTACAATACTGATTTCCCCGACAGCCAGGATCTCTTCATCACCCTCACAGAGATCCCCTACCAACCCTCCCCGGCCGTTAACCCGGACTCTGAATCAGGGGAAGGATTAGTCGGTAAGTGCTATAAACATGTAAACATTTATTTTTTTAAAAACAGGAATAAAAACTATATGAAAAGAAGGTCAATGCATATGGCGATAGAACAGAAATCCTCTTGGGAGAGTTCCACGAAGCTCTCGTAGAGGTACTCGAAAAGCCTCCGCAGGAGGTTCCTGGGGAGAGGTGCCTTATTGGGTGCTCCGTGGAAGCACACTCTTCCGTGCCAGGCTATCCTCAGGTACTGTGGGAACATTGCCTCCACGAGCATGGCAGCATAGGGCCCTGGTCTGTGCAGGGTTTCACGTAGCATGCGCTCTCTGTCTGTCTTAGTGACCCGCCTCAGGGTGATCTCGCTCGGCGACTGCTGCATCTAATTAGGGGAATTAGTGTAATGTTACTATTGGGAATGCTTTACTTTTCCTTTGCATAACAATAAGCGTCGTTTAACAGCCACGTGGTGGAGGCTGCAGAGGGGAAGCATACAGGGATCTTTCCCGGGGACAGCCGCGAGGGGGTGGAACAGGGTCAGAGTTTATGCTTTCCGGATTGCCTGCAGCAGGAGGGCACTGCTATACATTAACTTTTAAGCAGCCTAAAGTTTACGGCTTACCATGCCTGGCTGCTACACGGATTCTGCTGTCCTGCCCCGCTTGTCTGATCTCCAGTGCAAGACCCCAGGCAATGAAAGCGAAGGCCGAAAATTCGAACTTGTCCTGAGAGCGCATGAGATAGGTGCCGTGTATGGTCTTGTTCACAGAGACAGACTAGACTGTGTTCAGTGTTCGCAAACATGTATCTTTGCAAGGAAATCACTTCCTTTTTCCCATCACACAGCTGCGGCTGTTTCCCGACCTGCCCCGGCATCCCCCTCACAGAGGCTGGCGCAGATTAGGCGGCGAAAGAAAAAGACTCGGACGAGATGTTCGCTGAACTGATGGCCTGCTCCAGAGCCGAGGCGGCCCAGCAGAGCCAGTGGAGGGAGACCCTCTCTCAGTACCAGCGCTCACACAGCGAACGGGAGGACAGTTGGCGGCAGGAAGACCAGCAGGCGACTCAAACGCTGCTTGGCCTAATGAGGGAGCAAACGGACATGCTCCGGCGCCTTGTGGATGTTCTGCAGGACCGCAGGCAGGAGGAGAGAGCCCCCCTGCACTGTATCTGCAACCGCCCTCCCCCGCCACAAAGTCCTGTCCCTCCCTCACCCAAAATAACAAGAAGGAGGGGCACTAGGGGTCGTGAAAACTGTCACTCCACCCCAGCAGAGCGCTCATGTACCAAACAGCTCTCATTCCCTAAATTTTGAGAAGTGCTTCCCTTCCTGGCTCACCCAATCCCAAATCCCAGTTTCATCCCCCAACTGTGTAGTTGAGTATTAAAAATAGTTTGCTGTTAAGTACTGTTTCCGTCATGTTTCTTTGCAGAAGACTTTGTGTGAAGGGGGGGGGAGGGGTTTGTTAATTGCATAGGACAGCCACCATTACCAGGGTACAGACATGGGGGCAGGATCAACAGCAGGTCACACACAGAGTGCAGTCACTAGGCACCCGGGTCACTCTGGGAGGTGTCTGCTGCCCCAGGTCAGTCTGGGAGGTGTATGCTGCCCCAGGGTCCTAGCGCCTGCCATCCACAAATGGCAAGGCAGGCTGCCCTTACCATGCCCTTCCACCCTAGCCATGAGCCTCTCCAATGCCCTGAGCCCCAGCCAGAGCCCTCATCCCCTACTCACCCTACACACCCCTCACCCTTCCTGCACACACCCTCACCCCTTCCTGCACACCCTCCTGTAACCGTCCTCCCCCCAGAGACCGCTGTAGGAGCAGGAGCCTGTCATTCCTCGAGTGTAGAAGCGGTCTGTACATCACTGCACACCGTACCCACCACAGTCTGCGTCCCTGTTTGAACCCTTTAACGTGAATTCATTATTAAAGAAAACTTTGTTAATTAACAATGTTCCATTAACTTTATTTTTAAACGTCTATTGGAAGGGGGGAAACCTGGTGAACGGGGTATGTAACCACAGAAAAAAGTCAACAGTAACTGAAACAGGGGCAGGTTCAGCTTCTCTGTAAAGAAACTGGACAGTCATAGGTTACCCTGCTCTCTGAGGAACCTAGCTTTCAAAGCCTCCCGGATGCACAGCGCTTCCCGCTGGGCTCTTCTAATGGCACGGGTGTCTGGCTGAGCGTAATCAGCAGCCAGGCGATTTGCCTCAACCTCCCATCCCGCCATAAAGGTCTCCCCCTTGCTCTCACAGAGATTGTGGAGCACACAGCAAGCTGCAATAACAATGGGGATATTGGTTTCGCTGAGATCTGAGCGAGTCAGTAAGGTCCTCCATCTCCCCTTGAGACGTCCAAAAGCACACTCCACCACCAGTCGGTAGTTGCTTGCTCAGCCGGTAGTTGAAGAGTTCTTTGTCACTGTCCAGGACGCCTGTATAGGGCTTCATGAGCCAGGGCATTAGCGGGTAGGCTGGGTCTCCGAGGATCACTGTAGGCATCTCCACATCCCCAACAGTTATTTTGTGATCCGGGAAGAAACTACCTTCCTGCAGGCGTCTAAACAGACAAGAGTTCCTGAAAACACGTGCGTCATGAACCTTGCCCGGCCACCCGACGTAGATGTTGGTAAAACGTCCCCTATGGTCCACCAGTGCTTGCAGCACCATTGAAAAGTAGCCCTTTCTGTTAATATACTGGCTGGCCTGGTGGGCTGGTCCCAGGATAGGGATGTGAGTCCCATCTATAGCCCCACCGCAGTTTGGGAATCCCATCGCGGCGAAGCCATCTATGACGACCTGGACGTTTCCCAGGGTCACTACCTTTGAGAGCAGTAGGTCAACGATTGCGTTGGTTACTTGCATCACAGCAACCCCCACAGTAGATTTGCCCATGTCAAAGTGGTTCGCTACTGACTGGTAGCTGTCTGGCGTGGCAAGTTTCCAGAGGGCTATGGCTACTCGCTTCTGCACACTCAGGGCTGCTCGCATCTGGGTGTCCTGGCGCTTCAGGGCAGGGGCCAGCAAGTCACACAGTTCAAGGAAAGTGCCCTTATGCATCCTGAAGTTTCGCAGCCACTGTGATTCATCCCAGACCTGCAGCACTATGCGGTCCCACCAGTCCGTGCTTGTTTCCCGGGCCCAGAATCGCTGTTCCACAGCATGAACTTGACCCATTTCCACCATGATCTCCGCGGCGCGGGATCCCGTGCTTTGAGAGAGGTCTGTGCCACTCTGACACTTCATGTCCTCACCATGCTGCCGGAGCCTCCTCGCCCGATTTCTCAGCAGCTGACTGTGGAAGAGGTGGACGATAAGGTGCGAGGAGTTGACAACGGCCATAAGTGCAGCGATGATCGCAGCGGGCTCCATGCTCGCAGTGCTGTGGCATCCACGCTGTCACTGACCAGAAAAGTGCGCTAACAGATTTCCCGCCGGCGCTTTCAGGGAGGGAGGGCGGGAGTGACGGTTGAATGACAACAGTTACCCAAAACCACCCTCGACACATTTTTCCCCCAGCAGGCATTGGGGGCTCTACCCAGCATTCCAATGGGAAGTGGGGACTGCGGGAACTGTGGGATAGCTGCCCAGAATGCACCGCTTCCAATGTTGACGCTTGCCCCGTTAGTGTGGACTCACAAAGTCGAATTAGTGTCCTTAGTGTGGATACACAAATTCGACCTAAGTTAAATCGAACTACTCTTGTAGTGTAGACATACCCTCAGATAAATTCTCACTGTGATATCTGGCAATCACTAAAGTCTCTTTTGCAGTATTAATCTTTAATATTTACTGGCTAGACTGAGAAACAACTATCTTCAAACACACTGAAGACTGAAAAATAAAACATTATCACATGTCCTGCCCACCCTCTTGAACGTTCATAAGTCTAGCAAACCAAGTCCCTTATAAACATCACAACTCTCCTCATTTCACTCTTCAATATCTTATGACAGTTAATTCCACTCATTAACCTTGGCCATTTCTCCAAACAAATGACTCCACCCATTCTACTTTACCTCTAGGGTTTTAAGACAGTTCTGCAGTTTTCACATGGTTTCCCAACAGACACAAGAAGAAAAGACGGTTACTCACCGTTGTAACTGTTGTTCTTCGAGATGTGTTGCTCATATCCATTCCATGTAGGTGTGTGCGCGCCGCGTGCACATTCGTCGGAGACTTTTACCCTAGCAACTCAGTGGGTCGGCTGGGCGCCCCCTGGAGTGGCACCACCATGGCCGCGGTCCGCGGATATATACCCCAGCCGAACCACCCACTCCTCAGTTCCTTCTTGCCGGCTACTCCGACAGTGGGGAAGGAGGGTGGGTTTGGAATGGATATGAGCAACACATCTCGAAGAACAACAGTTACAACGGTGAGTAACCGTCTTTTCTTCTTAGAGTGCTTGCTCATATCCATTCCATGTAGGTGATTCCCAAGCCTTACCTAGGCGGTGGGGTCGGAGTGAGAAGTGGCCGAGTGCAAAACTGCCGAACCGAAGGCGGCATCGTCTCTAGACTGCTGCACCAGAGCGTAGTGTGAGGTAAACGTGTGTACCGATGACCAGGTTGCTGCCCTGCAGATCTCCTGGACCGGCACGTGCACCAGGAAGGCGGCCGAGGAAGCCTGAGCTCTTGTGGAATGGGCCGTGAGGTGGCCCACCGGAACATGGGCCAAGTCATAGCACGCGCGGATGCATGCTGTCAGCCACGAGGAAATCCTCTGAGTGGAGATAGGAAGGCCTTTCATACGGTCAGCTACTGCCACAAAGAGCTGAGGGGACTTACGAAAGGGCCTTGTGCGATCCATGTAGAAGGCAAGTGCCCTGAGGACATCTAGGGAATGTAAGCGTTGCTCTTGGGGAGATGAGTGAGGCTTTAGGCAGAAGACCGGGACGAAGATGTCCTGATTGGTATGAAAGGCCGAAACCACCTTAGGCAGAAAAGCGGGATGCGGCCTTAGCTGCACCTTGTCTTTATGAAAGACCGTGTAAGGAGGGTCTACGGTCAGGGCCCATAGCTCAGAGACCCTGCGGGCTGAAGTAATGGCAACCAGAAAAACCGTCTTCCACGAAAGGTAGAGAAGAGAACAGGTTGCCAGTGGCTCAAAGGGCGGCCCCATGAGCCTGTTCAGTACCAGATTGAGGTCCCAGGTAGGGGCGGGGCGACGGACCGGAGGGTAGAGGTGTTCCAGCCCCCTGCGGAATCTAATGACCATTGGGTGAGAGAACACCGAGTGTCCACGTTCGCCAGGGTGGAAGGCGGATGTGGCCACTAAGTGCACTTTCAGGGAAGAAATAGCAAGGCCTTGTTGCTTAAGGAACCACAGGTAGTCCAAAATGACCGGAACGGGAACCTCCATGGGTACCAATGTACGTGACTCACACCATAACGAGAAGCGCTTCCACTTGGCCAAGTACGTGGACCGAGTGGAAGGTTTCCTGCTGCTGAGCAAGACGTGTTGCACAGGGGCGGAGCAACGTAGCTCAGAGGCGTCTAGCCACGCAGGAGCCACGCCGTGAGGTGGAGAGCGGGGAGGTCCGGGTGGCGAAGAGTCCCGTGCTCCTGTGTTATGAGGTCCGGGCAGAGGGGGAGGGGGATTGGTGGGGATACCGAGAGGCTGAGCAACGTGGAGTACCATGGTTGCCTGGGCCATGCTGGGGCAATCAGGATCAGGTGAGCCCTGTCCTGCCGGAGCTTCAACAAAACTTTGTGGACTAGAGGGAAGGGGGGAAACACGTAAAGCAGGTGGTGCGTCCACTGGATGAGGAACGCGTCCGAGATCGACCCTGGGGAGTGCCCCCGGAACGAGCAGAACGTTTGGCACTTCCTGTTCGCGCGTGTCGCGAAGAGGTCCACCTGGGGAAAGCCCCACTTGCGGAAGATCGCGTGGATAATGTCCGGTCTTATGGACCACTCGTGGCACAGGAAGGATCTGCTCAACCGATCTGCGAGAGCGTTCCGAACTCCCGGGAGAAAGGAGGCCACCAGGTCGATCGCATGAGTCAGGCAAAATTCCCACAAGTGGATGGCCTCTGCACAAGGAGGGGAGGAGCGAGTCCCGCCCTGTTTGTGTATATAGTACATGGCCGTTGTGTTGTCCGTAAGGACGGAGACACAACGGCCGGACAGAGGCCTGCGGAACGCCTGGCAGGCTAGGCAAACTGCTCTGAGCTCCCGCATGTTTATGTGGAGGGAGAGAGCTCCTCTGGTGACCACAGGCCCTGGGTGCGCAGATGACCTAGGTGGGCTCCCCAGCCGAGAGAAGACGCGTCCGTCGTCAAGGACAGCGTCGGTTGGGGCGGGTGAAAGGGCAGCCCCGCACAGACTGTGGAGGGGTTCAGCCACCAGTCGAGGGAACGAAGCGCACTCAATGGAACGGTGACCAGGGTGTCCAGCGAGTCTCTGGCCGGGCGGTACACCGAGTGTAACCATGTTTGAAACGGGCGGAGCTGAAGCCTGGCGTACTTGGTGACAAACGTACACGCCGCCATGTGTCCTATCAGAGAGAGGCAGGTGCGGACCGAGGTCGTAGGGAAAGCCTGAAGGCTGCGGACAACGGACGTCAACGCCAGGAAC
This sequence comes from Mauremys reevesii, assembly GCF_016161935.1. Classification (NCBI taxonomy): domain Eukaryota; kingdom Metazoa; phylum Chordata; order Testudines; family Geoemydidae; genus Mauremys; species Mauremys reevesii. The sequence continues at coordinate 279,008,377 of NC_052623.1, read as the reverse complement.
CTTGGCTGAGGGAGACAGGCCTTGGCCAGAGTGGAGTCCAAGGTCGCTCCTATGAAGTCCAGCCTCTGTGTGGGAACCAGGGTGGATTTGTCCGTATTGAGCAACAGGCCGAGGTTCGTGAACAGGGCCGATGCCACTCGCACATGCTCCGCGGTCTGCTCTCAAGAGGCCCCCTTGAGGAGCCAATTGTCCAGGTAGGGGAACACGTGGAGCCCTTGGCAACGGAGGTGGGCGGCCACCACCACCATGCACTTCGTGAAGACTCGAGGTGCTGTGGAGAGGCCAAAGGGAAGGACTGCAGACTGGAAATGGCGATGGCCCGCCACGAAGCGGAGGTATCGTCTGTGTGGAGGAAAGATGGCTATATGAAAGTAAGTGTCTTTCATGTCGAGGGCAGCATACCAGTCCCCGGGATCCAAGGAAGGGATAATGGTCCCTAGGGAGACCATGCGGAACTTTAACTTTACTAGAAATTTGTTGAGGCCTCTTAGGTCGAGAATCGGCCTGAGACCCTCTTTTAACTTTGGAATGAGAAAATAACGGGAGTAAAAGCCTTTGCCCCAGTCGTTCCGTGGAACATCCTCTATCGCTCCGATATTGAGGAGCGTTCGGCCCTCCTGTAAGAGGAGGTGCTCGTGAGAGGGGTCCCTAAAGAGGGACTGGGAGGGAGGGCAGAAAGGCGGGGGTGGTATCCGTGCTTTACAGTGCGTAGAACCCAGACATCTGAGGTCAAGAGGGACCACGCCGGGAAAAAATAAGAGAGGCGGTTGGAGAACGGGGGGGAAGGATCCAAGACAGAAAAAGGTATGCTGCCCCTGGGCGCGCCTTCAAAAGGACGACTTCGGGTCCGACTGCGGCTTAGAGGAGCTGCGATTCTGGCCGGACTGAGGGCCCAAATACTGCCTACGGCCTCCTCGCCCTCGGCATCTATCGAAATCCTGACCCCGTCGGGGTACAAAGTACGGACGGAAATGCTGAGGGCGGTAGGTGCGTCGCTGGGTTACGGGAGTGTGCATACCCAGGTTGCGCATCGTGACTCTGCCATCTTTTAAGTTCTGGAGTCTAGAATCAGTTTTCTCCGAGAACAAGGCACTGCCCTCGAAGGGCAAGTCCTGCAAGGTGTACTGAAGCTCGGGCGGAAGAGTGGAGGCCTGGAGCCAGGCGATGCGCCGCATGGTGACTCCGGTCGCTATAGACCTGGCCGCGGAATCCGCCGCATCAAGGGAAGCCTGCAAGGAGGTCCTTGCCACCTTTTTCCCTTCTGCTAGGAAGGCTTTATACTCCTGGCGGGAATCCGAAGGAAGCAATTCCTGAAACTTGTCCATTTCTGTCCAGGTGTTGAAGTCGTAACGACTCAGCAGGGCATGCTGATTGGCTACGCGCAGCTGGAGGGTGCCCACCGAGTATACCTTACGGCCCAGAAGGTCCATACGCCTGGCCTCTTTAGATTTTGGCGCAGGGGCCGGCTGGCCATGACGCTCCCTGTCGTTAACCGACTGAACGACCAGAGAAGGAGGCGGATGCATATAAAGGTATTCATACCCTTGGGATGGCACCATGTATTTCCGCTTGACTCCTTTCGCCGTCGGCGGAATAGAAGCTGGCGTTTGCCACAACCTATCCTTTTTTGCCTGGATGGTCTTGATAAAGGGTAGAGCCACCCTGGTAGGGGCGTCTGCTGACAAAATGCTGCAGACCGGGTCGTCGACCTCTGCAACCTCCTCCATCTCGATATGAATGTTGAGTGCCACCCGTCTGAGGAGGTCTTGATGCGCAGCAAGGTCCAGTGGGGGCGGGCTCGTGGACGACGCGCCCGCCACCGCCTCATCCGGTGAGGAAGAAGAGGAACCACCAGGTCGGAGGACCTCCTGGATGAGCTCCTCCTGTTGGGGCTCCTGCTCCAGGTGTTCAGGCGAGGCGGTGGTAGGAGGCGGCTGAACATCCGTACCAGCTGGCGGAGGGCGACTCACTGTTGCCTCTGGGGCTCGACGTTCAGCAGGGACCGTCCGAGATGGAACTATGGGAACCCCTTGGGCCTGGTGGTAAGCCCAAGGTGTCCAAAAAGGCCACTGCTGAACTCCTTGAGATTCAGAGTGGGAGTCCTGGAATAAAGCCTCCAGCACATCTGCTTCCCGATCTTGGGAGTGGAGGCTACCCGCCCGGGACGAAGCTGAGGGGTGTCGAGAAGGCCATGGTGGAGCAAATAGGCCTTGGGCAGATGTTCCCACCGACCTGGTGCTTTTGCGCACTGGGGAACGGTGCCGTGAGGTACTCCGGTGCCGTGATCTGGTCTGGGACCTGCGACCTGGACGGTGCCGGGAGGTCAACCGTGACCGAGAGCTTTGGCGTCGAGAGCGGCTCCGAGTGGGATGGTGCTGGTAGCGGTGCCGGGACCTGGAACGGTGCCGAGAGTAATACGACGGTGAACGGGAACGGTGCCACGAGTCCGACCGGCGTCGTGTCAAGGGGACTGCGAGCGGCGGGATGACCGTGAACGGTGCCGAGATCTTGAACAGCGACGGGACCGTGATTGGGAGTGGTGCCGATCCGGGGCGCCGACTGAAGGTGGACGGATCAGAGCGATCCCAAGCGATCGGACTACCCGCACCGGCGGTGCCGGGGGTGGCGGCATTGCCGCATCCGAGATCGCGATCAAGTCCCTCGCCACTTCACAGACTTCCAGCTTGGATGGGACGATCAACTCAACCGCGGTGGGTGCTGGGGAGATAGGTGCCGGACTCGACGGCCCTTGGCGAACCGGAGTCAACGGCAACGCCTCAGCAGACACTGCCGTGGCTGCAGGCACAGGCCGGTGCATTGGAGCCGTGCCCTCGTGCCGCACCACGGGCGGTGCTGGGTCGGCAGGGGTCTTAGGCCTTCTCGCTTGAAGCGAGAGCGAGCGGCTGTGGCCTTACTTGGAAGCAGGCGTCCGGTGCCGAGGAGTAGATGATGCACCGGTTCGGCCCGGTGCCGAAGAGCCGCTTTTCGGTTCCGAAGGGGGAGCGCTCGGTGCCGAGGACGGAGGGGTTAGAGCCGCCTCCATGAGGAGTTGTTTAAGTCTAATGTCCCTCTCTTTCTTTGTACGAGGCTTGAACGACTTACAAATTGGGCACTTAGCTGTTAAGTGCGACTCCCCCAGGCACTTCAAGCAGGAGGAATGTGGATCCCCAGTCGGCATCGGGCGATGGCAAGCCGAGCACGGCTTGAATCCCGGAGAGCCGGGCATGAGCTCCGGCCCCGGGGTGGGGAGGGCCTAAGCCCAGAACCCGACTAACTAAACTGTAACTAATCAACTAAAACTAACTACTCTATCTAAATTAACAACTTAGAGAACTATATACACAATGAGAATAGAGAGAATGCTAGGGAGGTGGAGGTCAGCTACGCTTCACTCCACAGTTCCAACGACCGACACGGGCGGTAAGAAGGAACTGAGGAGTGGGTGGGTCGGCTGGGGTATATATCCGCGGCCATGGTGGCGCCACTCCAGGGGGTGCCCAGCCGACCCACTGAGTTGCTAGGGTAAAAGTCTCTGACGAACGTGCACGCGGCACGCACACACCTACATGGAATGGATATGAGCAAGCACTCGAAGAAGAACCTTGATGTTCTTGTCATTTGTCTGTGTTTTAAAAAGTGAAGTGGATTTATTCAAAGATTGAAATTAAAGTCTAATGTTTCTAGTATCTAAAAAAAACCTTTCAAATATGTTCATGTAAGAATTTGAGTGACGCAGAAGGTAAAAAAAAAAAAAAATGGAAAAACCTAAAAAAAAATTTCTGGAAAGACAAAGTCTTCCCAAACCCTGTGTTATTCATAAACCTGTATCTGAGGCTTCTGAGAGGTAGAATCAGTTGTCACTGTAGAAATATTTACAAGTGACCCCTTTATTTCTATATAAATGTTTAACAATGGAACTGACAGGATTGTTTTTAAACTCATCACAGATGCTAGCAGACACAGCACTTTGCCCCTTGCTGCTATGGTGGTTAGAAACAATTTCAGCAAATAACACTCAAAAATAATAGGGTGGAAGAGCCCAGTACATGAAAGAAATATACTGTGCATCTTTTACTTGTTGCAGTGGTTAAACAAATTTACATGCAAATTTAAATTAAAACAGATCACTTTTGATTATACATCTCTACCTTGATATAACTCGGTCCTTGGGAGCCAAAAAATCTTACCGTGTTATATTTAACTTGCTTTGATCCACTGGAGTCCACTCCCCTGGAGTACTGCTTTACTGCGTTATATCCAAATTCGTGTTATATCGTGTGGCATTATATTGAGGTAGTGGTGTATTTCCAAATCTATTTTATACAAATGTGCTGGCACATTAGATCTAAAAGAAGGGTTCACCTGTGGGAGATAGGAACTCAAAGAACTCTACAAGTAACACTTTGAAATTACAGTAGCTTTAATCCAAAGATCTCAATGTACTTTTACAAACATGAATTAAAGCCACACAATCCCTTTATATGTAGGCATCATTAAACATAAATCTATTTCCATGCCAAAAACTGCATTTAGATAGTTGTTTAATACAGTCATTAATTTGAAACATAATTGGAATGTTGTAGTTAAACAAACAATTGTTTGAAAGTCATAAACTTTGGATCGGATGTTAAAAATAAACATTTGAAAAATTATAATTAATACTTCACTGATAGCTCTAAAATCATGTGTCAGGTAGTCTGGAAATTCTTAAGGTTCCAATTCAAAACAGAACTCTGCCCCATTGCCCTCACTTTCCAATACGAGAACTCCACTAGCCACAACATGAGACACACAGCTTCACTGTTTTTCACGGTTAGATCTCAGAGCTCTTGTGCAGTTTAGCAGGGCACAATTTCTAAGCAGCTCCACAGGGAATGAGCTTCAGTCCTGTGGAGCATCTAACCTTTTCACAACAGAAGCTGCAGAGTTAGCAGTTTTGGGTTTGCCTGCCAATCTAATAATATGTTGTATGCAGTGTAATTGTTGCCAAGTTTGTCCCAGGATATTAAAGAGACAAGATGGGTGGGGAAATATTTTGTATTATACTAAGGCTATGTCTACACTGCACAACTTTCAGTGGGACAACTGTGCTGTTGTAAGGTATGCAGTGTACCTGCTCTTTGTCAGCAGGAGAGAGCTCTTCTGCCGACAAAATAAAACCAACTCCAATGAGGGGCTTTGTCGGAGGGAGAGCGCCTCCTGATGATAAAGTGCTGTCCACACCGGCACTTTTCGTCAGTAAAACTTTTGTTGGTTGGGGTGGGTTTTTTCACACCCCTGATCGACAAAAGTGCAGTGTAGACATAGCCTAAATTCTGTTGGAGAGAGAGAGAGAGAGAGAAGCTTTCAAGCCACACAGAGCTCTTCTTCAGGTCTGGGAAAGATACTCCGAGCACCACAGGTAAATGCAGAGTGGAACAGATGCGTTTCTCAAATGCAGCCACCATGGCCGCATGTGACCACCAGGTTTTTCTACAACCAGGACAGCCTCCTGGGCTGATATGGGGGAAGAGGCAAAGCAGTGGCCCCTCTCTGCACTGCCCAGGGACTCAGGGGGAGGGCATAAGCCCCCCCCATCTTCAGTTGCAGGAAAGAGAGGCAACAAGTCATAAACCTGCACTACCCCTGCTCAGCTGGGGCCACTTAATACCTGCATCTCCCAAGCAGGAGGCGCTGACTGGAGGGAGCCCAGCTGGTGGGGGAGGGAGGTGGAAAGGCTCCAGCAAGGAGAAAGGGAGAGCAGAAAATGACAGGGGGAGGAGGGAAGGAAGAGGAGTGAGCGAGGGAAGAGACAGAGCAGGAGGTAGGGCCTTGGGAGAAGAGGCAGGGCAGCGGGTCTGGTTTTCAGGCATTAGAAATCTGGCAATCCTAAAACAATCTGTTCCACCCTGCATTTACCTGTGGTGCTCAGAGTATCTTTTCCAGAACTGAAAAAGAGCTCTGTCTGGCTTGAAAGCTTCTCTCTCTCTCTCCAATAGAATTAAGTCCAATAAAAAGTATTATCTCAATCACATTATCTTGCTAATCTAATGGTATCATCAAATAATTTCTAATTATGGAAGCTGGTATGAAGATAGGCTTTCGGGCCTGGCAGTTTGGCTCTCTCAATTATCCAAAACTCCAACTATCTGAAGGCTTCAGAATATTTAACAAGGAGAATCCCTATACCCAATTCATGTGTTCTGCTATAAATGAAATGAGCTGTATTATCTCCCACTCCATCCCCACACTCGTAGTTAATTTAGGAATTTAATCTGAGCAACCTTTACTAACAACCCAATCACTAAAAATCAGAACAATTGCTAGTTAAGCCAGTATCAACAGCCACAGCATCTTCAATTTTAACGTTACCCAAACATTAGAATACTCAAGCATAACAACAAATTCCAGAGATGTACAACAGACTCTTTTTCAATTCCACCACAGAATCACGCCACAATGCACACATCCAATATCTAACAATTACATTGAAACGCAAAACCGTAACTGTCTTCAGACAACGATATATTTCTTATGGGCATGCATGTAGTGAAAAAGTCTGTGATGTGTTATTTGTAAATTAACAAATATGAGGTTGAAGCTACGGCTTTGCATTTAAGTGCTTGGGGATAAGGGAAGCAGGGCTGTATGAGGAAGATCAGAGGGGGGACGAGAGTTGTCCAGAGGCATTCATGGCTTGGTGTGGGCTGTGTGTGTATTGTATTAGAGAAACAGGAGTGAGCCCATGGAGAAAGCAGGGTGCATGTGATGGGGAGGATGTAGAAAATATTTTGGGAAGTGTTAGGGGGAGTATGAATAAGCAGGGGAGGGACAGAAGGAGAGTGGATGTGTATGACACAGACCATCTCATGGAAGAAACTGTGGAGTTTCTGCTGAGGGAGGAAATATGTCAGAGGAGAAAAAGCTGGAGAGAAGCTGCACTCCAACAAGCTTCCTATGATTCACCAGAGGCTCACTCTTTTCCCTAAAGCTCCTTGACAGACTCATATCTTCCCTTCTTAGGTGAGCACAAAGCTGTGTGAGGGAAAATGGATTAGGAAGCAGAGGTGAAAGATAAGGTATAGAGATAGGCAGGGATGGGTAACAGGACCTGGCAGCAGGGGTTGAGATCAGGTGGGCACTGGGGCCAGAGTGAGCCACAGCTTTAGTTTTGTTTTTGGGGTAAGATTCCTTGTTCCCTGCTCTTGCAATCAGGCAACCCACTCAAATGCCAACATCCACCACTGTTCCCAACAAATGAGGAATAAACACGTTAACTGGATGTTTCTGCAAAGATGATGGGCAGCGAAACAGGTAGCTCTGACACTTATATTGTCATAACTATATTTCAGACTTAACGCTCCTCGGAACGAATTGCCATTTATTTCCTTGGGCTATTGTTTCAGGTTACCAGCACACACTGGTGGACACCACATTAGTTTACATTCAGAAGACTGTCTTTTGGTTGCAATGTAAAAGACGTTTAATTTTTTAGCTACCAGTGAGAAGCTAAATTCTTTAACAAGAGATGGATCCAGAGGCCAATTCCACAATGGTAAATATGGGACCTTTTAATGATTTCTCCAAGAACTATTGTGTCCTTGAACACTTAAAACTGAGATAAAACCAAGACCAAAATTAGAATTGCTGCTGTAATTTGTAATACAGTCTTAAACCAAAAAAATCTTCCAATCCAGCAATGTCCTACTTCTTATCCAAAATTGATTCACCGGTCTTTTAGTTCTGATGGCATTGAATAAACATCCTGAAATATAAATTATAATTTGTGACATGAACCATTATCAGAACTCATAATGGCACGTTTCTATAATTATCAATGTATAGTGCTTTAAAAGCAAAGGATACTGCTTAAAGTTTTACAATAAATTATCAGATATATTATGTATGCAAACTCATAAGCTAACAGCTAAGTGATAGAGAAACTAAGTGTTAATGGCAAAGTTAGAAATACCAAACTACTAACATTGTCCCAATGTCTTCTTATTGACAATATTACATTGCACTACAATAGTGTACCCAGACACCCTATAAGAAATTGAATACACTGTCACAGTCTATTTATCAATTCATATAAAATACTACAAATTGATAGGTAATTGCAATTGTTATTCTATAATAAAAAGTTACAATTTATTTTAAAAAATACAGCCAAAATAGAATTTACAATTTTAGTCAGGTTTCAAGACATTTACAGTAGCTTTTATACAACAGCAAGACAATCACTGTGACATTCTTATGCTTATATTAAAACTGAACTACCAGTAAGATGTAGATGTGGGGATGGAATGACAAACAAATGACTTTCAGTGACACTAAAGACAGAGGACACAGAACAAATGTACTAAGAGGACAGGATTGGTTTGTAATGCAGCTGACATTACAATGAAGTTCTTTTGAAACTATTCAAAATGTAACTTTAAGCTGTACCAGGAAATGTACCAGTAAGAAACATAATCTAGCACACTGTACAATAAATATTTTTAAGAAAAAATTATTTTGAACTACTCAGTTCATTATTTAGAACAGTGCTCCCATCTTTAATTGAAATGTACAAAACTATTCACTTTTCCATTCAAACGGTTTATACTAAAAATCAATTTTTTTCCTTAAATCAAAGTTATAAATCTGTTGCAAATAATGTTATCCTTCAACTGGCAAAGAGGCCATTCTTTATTGGCTGGTAAAGACCATAGGTTGACAAGTCTTGACTAGATGCAAACTAGTTAGATTGCATAAAGACTGAATGCTGAAAATAAATAAAGTATGTGTTGTGGGGGACATCCCCAAAAAACTTGTCAAGCTAGAGAATTTTTTAAAAATACCTTTAATGCCCATGATATAGTAATTTTCAGAGTTTAATTTTCAGTAGTAGGTCAACTGATGTTACTGGACTGTAACAAAATGGGAAAGAAATTGGCCAGCCTTCTATCCAACATCAACATAGCTCAGAAAAATTTAACTGAAGACAGCAGAAGCTATTCAACAGTATGAAACCGAAAACAATCAGAATGGCAATGATGTGAGAATCTGTGGACACTGTTGACCAGAAAAATGTGTCTATTTAGACAAAAAAGTTATGGACTTGAACTGAAACTCATTAAAGCTGGTACATTTATCTGAGCGGCAGTAAACTTCAAAGCAAGCTTCACTCCTTAAAAAAGCCCATAAGACACCAAAGTGCAATAATAACTGCAACAGTTAAAATAAATGCTGGTAAATGAACAAAATGAATATAAAAATAAAAATCCCTTTATTCATTTATCTGTTTTATTGTTTAAGATTACTCCTACTAAGAAAACTCAGCTTCTGATCAGAAGCATGACATTATATTACAAGAAGTGAAAAGATTTATTCAAACCTTGAGGGAGAGAGAGAATGTGGTGGAGAGAATAGAAGAACCTGCATTATAGGGCCTCAGGTCATGATAAATAGAAGAATGATGCCCACCAGGCACAGAACAAAGTGTACTCTAGGTTCAATCAGTACTAGAAACTTATTTAGTTAGAAAAATACAACAGAAATCTGATATAGTAATAAACTATTTTGGAAAATAGTTTATTCTTAGTCAGTTTCCCACTGTATAATACAAATAGCTAGTATCTGCCAATATACAACACTAGAACATATTAAACTCTTGACATCCAGAATAGCATCAATCTTATTGCCAATAATGGAGGTGGACTATGATCCGCTGCATCGAGGTATCAACAGAATATTTTTAAAAAAAATCTGTGTGTTCTCTATAATTTCCCTGCCCTTTTCATGGTACCAACTACTTCATAAAACAAGAACTTCAGCTCTTTACAAAGTAGCTGAAAGAAAAATGAAGTTGATTACAAAGGTCTCACTTCAACTGAAATATTTTTACCTTTTTAGGATTTCTGACCATCATGTTCCATTGTATCAGTGAGAATGAATTATAGCAAAACACTGAAAACACAACTCAGAGAAGAAGGTTAATTTATTTTTTTCTAAAATTTAGTGACACCTTAATTCAGTCAACACTCTTCTTCACCAGGCTGGATTTTCTTATTCGTTTTGGACTTCATAAACAAAATTCCAGGTTCATCTATCTACAAAAATACGGTGGATAATTTTTGATTTTCATTAAATGCCAGATAATTTACAAGTCCTTGAAAACTAGAAGAAAAAAGGAAGTCATCCTGTATCCCTCAAGACACTCTGCAGCATTTCCCAAATGTACTGGAAAGGAGGAATTTTAGCCTTCTTTAATTTTTTAAAAGTTGCTGGGGAAGGCTTCTTGCCATCTCTTGGAGACAGTATGCCATAACTACCATGGTGATGTACATTTACGTCACCACAGCATAGAATCCTTGTTTTCCATCTTTATACAGAATGACCAATAATTTGAGAGTTGTAGTCTGCTGTCTCCATTCTTAGGATATATGGGATGATGCTGTCAATCTGAACATTTCCAATCAGTCCTGCAAAGAACAACTCTTCTGTGATGGTAGCACTCATCAGTCTGAGGGCAGGCAATCGGAGAAGAAGCCTAGATAGCCTGAAAAACAGGTTTGGCAAAAGAGAATTACAGTTTAATAGGCAAAGCGAGGCTTCCTTTTGATGTTAGCCTGTTATCAATAAGAAAAAAATTATAAAGGATTACACTTTTGGTCATGGTTCAATAAAAGCTCAGCTCTTAGGAGGTCTAGTATTAAGCTTTTGTATGTATGGAAGACAGATCAAGTTTTAAATTAATCCAGTATTTAATTTATAACCAGTCACATCTTTGACATTAGTGCAAACAGATATCAACAGGCATTTCAATATATGTAGCTTGCACAACCTGCTAAGGCCTGCAGCAGGCAAAAGAAAACAAATGGAAGACCTGGCTTCAAAGAGTCAGGTAAGTACAATTTAAAAACATTAAATACATTTTCATAAAGTTTAACTTTTTAAATGTATAATGCACTAAGTTATTTTGAAAATTATTGGAAGTAACAACAAAGTCATACACATACAGTGACTAAGAGTGGGACTAAGGTTTTTCAACACTTTTCACTTGATTGATTCTCACATTTCTTAAAATGAAATACTTCTCAAATCAAAATAACTGAAGCTCTGAAGAAATGAAAGAAAAATCAAGCATGTGATGTATATAATTTACATACCTGTAAGTATCATCTGGATATGCTTTTGTTACATAATCTTGGAACTCCATGTAAGCCTTTTCTTGAAACTTTTCAATCTGTATCACATTTTCTAGACCTGGGTGATCTGAAACACAATTTATATTGTTATACCTCCTCTGATGCACAAAACAAAAACAACAAAGCCCATCTGGGGCAACCATCCAATTAATTACTTTGCTACTGTGGCAACTTCTGGGTGTTTTCTGACAATTCTGATGCTGGGCACCTCCCCTTATTTGGATTCTTTTCTTAGATGACAGAGATCTATTTTATTTAAGTTGCTCAGATGAATACATTAAACTGCTCTAGTAGTCCAAGCAAATGCTGTTCTTGCCATGTGTAAAACTATGTACATAATCTCATTCACATTTGACCTTGGCTCCAGTTACTGTGTTGCAACAGAACATAGCAGCCTTATTTTGATATGTTGACAGTTCATTGGACAGTTGTGTGCTTAAACATTACAGGGAGCCTAGCCGCCATCCCAGACTCCATTTTCTTTACTTTATTTCTTCTCTGGAACTGCTGGAGCTAATTGCCCCCCAGTCCCTCTCCTGCAGACCAATTCCTCCCAGCCCACTGTCTGCTCCCCGCACTGGTTCATCTCTGCACACCTGAAGGGTGGCCAGTTCCCCCCGAACCTGAGTCAGTGCTGATGCCTTGTCCTGTGAGCTTGGCATGCTGTGCGCTGTCTGCGCCCCTTCCCTGGTGCCTGCAATTCATCTGCAGCTACCTCCTGCCTACGAGGTCAGTGCAGCGGCAGCTGCATGCCCCGCTCCTGTCAGCCGCTGTTGCCTGACTCTCCTGTGCGTGCTCTGGAGTGAGGTGACAGCAGCCAACACAACACACAGCCACCACTGCACCAATCCCACAGGCAGGAAGAGGTGATTGGAGATGACCTGAGCCAACCCAGAGAACATCAAGTTGTTTTTATACCCAGTCTGAACCCGACACTTGTAATCAGGTGCCATCAGGTTCGGATTGGGTTGGAAGGTGCCACAATTCCCTCAAACCCAACATTTCATAGCTCAATGGTATAAACATCCTGTCCTGTCTAATGATCCCTCAATTTCTTAACTCCATAAGCCATCTATAAAGCATGGTTCCAAAGTAAACAGCAGAAGGGAAGGTCAAGTGTGACTGCATAGAGGAAACGTGTTTTGAGAACACGAGTTACTAATGGAAGTAACTTCTTTTTTCTCCTTCATGACATTACTTTCAGAGCCCAGCTACAGGAGGTTAGCTAGTCATGATATCCCTAAAAAGGCAGGCTGAGGCACTTTGCTGGTTCATCAATGACTAAACCACTGCCCTCTGATACCAACGTGTATTCTTGATACCATGTGGAAAGAAAAGCCATTTGTGAACATATGAATTGAACTCCATGTAGTAGCCATACAGATTTCAGATAGGGGCATAGTGTAATACATTCCCACTGAAGCTGCCATCCCACTAGGTCAGTTAGCCTTGAGACATTGAAGGCACAAACATCAGCTAGTTCATAACTTGACTGGATGAACATTCCTTTCCAGTTAGAAAAGACTTCCAGGGATACTTCTGACAACACAAGTGTCAGGAGAAAGTAACTGGAAACACACAGGAAACTAGGTCAAGCCTTTGGCATTTGAGCAAACGTTTAAAACCTGTTCCACTTGACAGTGTAAAACTTCCCAGTGAAATGTTTTCTACACTCCCACTGCCTTGATCTCTTCAGACAAGGACAAACCATCCTGTCCTAAAACCTAGCAGTCATGCTGTCAAGTAAAAGCTGTTGAGGCATGTTTGCATCACCTTGTTGCTGTGTTGGAGCAAGATATATCAACACTGGGAGAGTAAATAAATAATTTTCTGACAGAGAAGCAAGTGTACCACAAGGCATGGACTACCCCTCTGTAAGACTAGGCTCTTATGAGCCAGCTGTGCCCACAGGAAGACTTTTGATGAGTCAGATGAGTTGCAGATACCATCAAGCACTTGGTGAATACCATGGGGCCAACTGCTGAACCTCTCACGAAACTGAGGTACTTCTTGTGGTTCTTATCTGAATGTAAAAGCAAGCATACTAAATATCAAGGACACAAATCAGCCTTGAAATTCTAGAGCAAGGATTATGCTCCCTTGAGAAAACAGATAATTTTACTTTCCTTCGGTACCTTTCAGTCATTTTCCTTCGGTACCCCTGTTCAATATAAGGAGCTCAAAACAGGGTAGGCCTTTACTTTTGGAACTTCTTTCTGGTACCTTTCTTCCAGGGTGGTTTTCATTTCCAATATGTCCTTTTCTCCCACTAGTTTTTCATGAGAGGAATTAAAAAAAAGAAAAGAAAAGAAAAGAAAAGGAAATGGAAGGTAGACCAAGTTTTGTCATGCTATGAACTCCAAGGAGTACCCCTTTCAATGATCTTTAGGACTCAGCTACATGAAGAAATGGTCTGTCATGCCTGTAAATACCGGAACAAAGAATCCTAAAAGACTGGGGTAAGAGGCGGCTCTCTGGCACATCCCCAAACTTGCTGTTAACATGCAGTGCCACCAGTAGATGAAACTATTGAGGCAGAAAAGAACATCTTTTCTCTCTTCTGAAAACAAAAGTGCTTCCCAGATTGTCTCTGTGTTTGCTGGTACCATCATTCCTGAGCCTGAAATCTCTCTTCAACATGATAGCCATAGCCAAACACCTGGCTGTAGTGTCCATGATATCAAATGAAGCCGCCAGAGAATTTTTGGACAGCTAGCCTTTCTGGTATAAGACCAGAAATTCCTTGGTTTGGGGAACATACTGGGTTCAAGTAACAGCTCTGGACTAGACCAAAACATCTTATTTTGCCATAACTCTAGCAATTTGGTCTCTCCGTACCCATGTTTTGATGACTCTGTCCCAACTCTAGATTTGTCATTTACAGCAGAATTCACAACTGGCCCAGAGTAAAATATTGGAAAAATAACTGACACCCACACTGGTAACCTGGTATAAGGAATCTGGCTTCCTTGAGGCAGAAGCAGCAGAGGAAGAGTGATTCCAGACCTCTTTAACCAGCTCATTGACAAGGAGGACTGTTTTATTCTCTTTGTACTCCAGGATTTCAAAAAATGTGTGTGGCTTGTTAGACAAAACTGCCAGTGGAATACCAATATCACAGCCATTCTACCCACCAAATCATGAAACGCTTTGGCATAACTCACAGAAGAGGAATTCCTAGGACTGCCTCACCAGTTCCTGCTCCTCAGAGAGAATGCATTTGATTTCAAATCAGGTACAAATACCACTCTTGAAGATTTAAAATAGAGGAATCCCAGGGATCTCTGAAGAGGCTGTCACCTTCTTTGTAGGAGAAGGCTTCCCTCAGGGGGCGGGAGGGGGGGGAGATGTTGGTCTTCCATCATCTCATCACAGAGGCCACTTAAGGAGGAAGGGAACCACAGGATCAAAAGCCCCAAGGTACCCAATACATGTATGGATGACAACTGGGTAAAATTTTAATTTTGGAACTGTCCAGGCTGACAACTAAGGTTCTAAAAGTTTTCCTGCACCTAAACCAAGTTCCCTTTGAGGTGGAGCTGCAGCAGATTGGGAAAGTACCTGGTTTTCTCAGTTCTGGGAAATCTAGAGCACCAATCTTGGAAAAGGCTGGAACCATGGATCCAACAATGGCCCTTCCATATGACAACCTGGAGCAGATTCATTGTGGGATCCTTGCCAGAGCATCTCTTTCTCTCACAGTACAGCTTTTTAGAATGACCAGTGCCAGAAGATGTGCCTACTTTGGCTCCATCTGAAGAATTCAGGTCTTTAGCTGGGAAAACGTGCTTCATTAGCCTGGGATTTTATGGTAGGCATTAGCACTAAGGAAGGCTTATTGTCTAAGGAAGGTCTATCAGACTCTTGCATTACCAAAGCCTTTTGTAGCAGCAGATTCTAGAGTCCAGTCTTATGGTACTTTGGGACCTTTTCATGCCTATCTGAAGTACAGAACTTTGTGAGATAAGAGGAATCTCTTTTAAATCCCATTCTTTGAGATGGGTCTCCCATTGTAAGTAAGGCCGAAGGAGACCTTATATATATATAAAATGACAAGTGAAAAAACCCCTTAAACCTAACTCTACCAGTGCAACTATTTACAACTAGATTTGCACGTGTAAGATTAGAGAAAAGGAAGAGTTTGGTTCTGTCACTGCTCCAGGTGGCAGACTGTGGAATTTGAAGAGGGAGGATATTTATATGTGCTGTCTGTGGAACGCTGGACTTGAGGAAATTGAGTGCATCCCATAACTGCCATCTGCTGTCTGAAAAGCTTCCATGATTAGGCATGTGACTCCTACACTGGGGCTCTGTATAGGTAACATCATGAAGAATGTAGAGGCACAGTATGATGATTGGTGTGGAAGGGAAGTAGTGGGGGGCCTTCCTGTTTATTACCTCCTGTTCCTGTTTGTTTCCTGAACTCAGTGTTCCAGTTCCTGTTTGTGTGTGTATGTAGTGTTGGGTGTGATAGGCTGAAGACAGTGGAAAAACCTTAACATGAAAATAGGATGTTTTCCAGTCTGAATGATGAATGGTTAAGTATAATGAATTCCTGGTGTTTAAATAATATATAATGAGGTACTGTATAACAGATACAATCACTGTATTTTTAGTTGCCTTTATTGTCTGTGTTCATAGATACGGCATAGTAAAGGCTACACAGCAGCTGCCATCTATTCCTCAAGACTCACAATCTACTGAAATAAAACAAAGCCTTCACTATCACAGAAATAGTATGCAAATAGAGGATACAAATTATAATGCTATTAGCATAGATGCTAAAA
This sequence comes from Mauremys reevesii, assembly GCF_016161935.1. Classification (NCBI taxonomy): domain Eukaryota; kingdom Metazoa; phylum Chordata; order Testudines; family Geoemydidae; genus Mauremys; species Mauremys reevesii. Next base: position 278,992,419 of record NC_052623.1, on the reverse strand, counting down.
TAATGATACTACTGACAGAGCGGTATCCAAGGGGATTTAGTGACTTTTTAAAATTCAGCTCTATCGGATATCAGCTTCAGGAAAGATAGAGCAAAGAGAAGACGTACTTGTTATTGTTGCTTTTAGAACATTTATGAGAAAATGAACAGACTGCAGACTTGCTCAGCAAATATCAGAGAAAAAAACTGCTCTAAATACAGAAAAATACCTGGCAGATCATGTTTCCATATAGCAATTTTTGTTATTTTCTTTTTTATTACATATCTTTGGATCTGTAAACGATGGATGAAAATCCTGGGGTCAAGAGATAATATCTTGGTGTAAATCAAATTGCACACAAAAGACTACATTAAAAGAATGTTAAAGTAGAAGAGTCAAGCACTCAAAAGTTAGGAAAAGCCAGAATTAAGGTTAATTTGCCCCCCTTCTGTATATGTAGTATGATACAGTGTTTAATTACCTGATCAAACATTACTTCCACAGGACCTCTGCCTCAAACAGTGAATATGATAGACCATGCTACTCAATATTTTATTTCATCCTCATTTTTCAATGTGTGCCACTTCCTTCCTCACTGCTCCTTACTTACTGAACACTATTCAAACCCTGGCTCTGAATACAGAATTATTTATTTCTTCATGAGGTTTTCTATGTTGCTGATCATTATATTATCTGAGTATTTCACAAACATTAATTTAATTTAATTTCACTGCCTCCCTGCGAGATGAGGGATTGGTGTTACCCCCTATTTTACACATGGGGTACTGAGGAACAGAATGATTAAGGTCAGAAGTATCCACTAATTTTGAATGCCCATTTGACGTAACTAGAATCTGATTTTTCAAAGCATTACATAGCAGTTTATACATTCAAAGAACACCTTCCATTGTCTTATGTGGCAGCTGAGAGTGATCAATACTTCCACAAATCAGGCCCCATGGTCTCATTTTGGGCCTCCAGAAAATAAGGAACACACAATTAGTGGCAAATTGTGAAAAGTTTGGTTTAAGTGACCTGTCTACCACCACACTGGAACTCCAACAGAGGCAGGGATAGAATCCCATTCTCTAGGACAGCATACAACATCCTTAACCATGAAACTATCCTTTCTCTTCCTGCTATCCCCTGCTTCATTCACTACATCAATTCTAACTTCCACAACAAATGAGGCAGGAGTCCTACAGACAACAGTATCCTTTACTACACAACACTGAATCATCTCCAGAGCAGGTCCACCCTGTGCACTGAATGCGGCAGGTGTCCTATGGAAAAAATGGTATGTGATCATATAATTAGACTGTATCATAATACATATGCACAAGGCAACTAAATCAAGGTTGCACAGGCAACCATGATTCTCACATTTTCTAACTTTTGAATACTTGACTTTGCAACCTTAACATTCTTTTAATACACACCCCTCTCTCCTCACCCTCGCCCCCAAGCTCCTCATCTGATCTCTATGTCCCCCAATCCTGTCTCAGTCTCCCTCCCTCAAAGGCTTTTTGTCCCAATCTCCTAGTCCCGCCTGCCCCTCACCTACTTATCTGATGTCATCCCCGAACTGTGCTCCTAAGCCTTCCTTCCAGTCTCTCCCCTCTCCAACTGAGTCTCAAGAAGCAGAATTAGAGAACATGATGGTAAAAACCATTGGTCAATCTGCCTTATCATTTCTAGTGTTGCTAGTAATTGCTGAGCTGCACTGGTGCTACCGCAACTTTGGGAGAAATGCCTAAAATTCTCAGTGAAGATGGAACCTTTGGTAGACTGGGAGAAAGAGGTCCTTTAGATTTTAAATTAGCACCTAATTAAAATAAAAACAGGTTCACACATTTGTTGCAGCTACAGAACTAAAATGTCAGAAATTTATGAACTTGCATACAAAATCACTCTCTCCCACACCTTAACTGAAAGCTTGGATTTTGGAAAATACAATAACTTTTAAATACACTGTAAATACTCAGATCTCAATTGTCACAGAAAAGAAGAAAATTTTAAGTTAAAAATAATTACATACCAGGACTGAAGAGGACGATTGCTTTCAGATAAGCATATTCATACCCATCTAGGCAAAGCTTAACCATACTGTTACAGAACTCTTGCAGTTTGAAGATATGCTCCATCACTAGTTTTCCTCTATCTGTAGACAGCTTATCTAGATTAGTACAAAAAAATGCAGAATGGATTTTCTGGATAAATTTAATCCTGATTTCTAAATGATTCATACAGCTGGTAATATGAATCCATATTCTTCTTCTGAAGGAAAAAACTACAGGCCAATGAATATTATATTTATTTATTTAAACACACTTCATAATTAGTCTGATAATCCTACTAAAGAGTCCAATGATCAGAGGTGGACTGGCACCTGAAATATTAATCACCAGAAGGGGGAAGAAGATTACATACTAGTAAATGGAATTCCCTGAATGTATTACGCCCCTGCAGATGTACTCCATAAGAGTCATGTTCCATGCTCACTCATCACAGAAGCATTAGCAGCACCAAATCTATTAAAGAGCACTTCTTCCATTTTAGGATCCAAATGTTCTAGAATCAAAGTCTGTAAAAGGATCCACCCCACGCCTGTCTTAGCTGTATTCCTAAACTATCATTTTAAATACATGACTGTACTGGGGAAGGTTTTTTGGATAGTAGCACAATTACTTTCCCTTTTAAAAAGTGAGATGAGTTAATTTTTAGGAATCCAAACCAAGCGGCTAGTTGAAGACATACAAAACATTCAAGATCTAGATAGAAAATCTTAGCCCATTTAGGGGTATTAGAGCTAACACTACTAGGAGGAATATAAGGAAATCTCTGGAGAGATCTATGAGTTTAATACCACAAGAGCCTGGCCCATGCTAGAACAATTAAAGTAACCTGAGCCCCAATCTAACTATTATAACTTTAAAACTATTAAAGCAAATCTATTTCTTTTTAGACATATAGAAAAATCATAGAATGGTGATGAAGGACAAAGTATCAAAGACTGAGATGCTATGTGTATCTCACAAGCAATTACAGCCCTGTTTTTTTTTTTTTTTGGTAGAGTTGAACAACAAAGTACCATGGAACAAGACGTTTCAATATAAGGGGCTTATACCTGATACCTCTGAGGGTACGTCTACACTGCAAACCCACCGTGTAATTACTGCGGTGGTGCAGGTCCACGCTACCCTCCTTGGGTCAGTGGTGCACATCCTCACCAGGAGTGCTTCCACTGACCTACGAGGGGCAGTGTGGGGAGCTGAGAGCCTGGTCTCTCAGCTTTGCTGGCAGCTCCCTGCCATGAGCCTGACTGAGCCACAAGCTCCCTGTGGGAAGCCCCCTCCTTGCTCCCTGCTCCTGAAGTCACCTGGAGCGTCTTGTCCCTCCCCGTCCCATTCCCCACCAGGAGCAGGGGAAAGCTGCCCAGGACTTCTCGCCATCAGGGAGTGGAGTCCAGCCCTCTCCCCACCTGGAGCTGGGCAACCTTGTCAATTTCATGGCTCACCTGGGCTTCTCACCCCAGCTCCTAGCTGGGAGTAGGGTCCAGCCACCCAGCTCTCCAGGGCAGCAGGTGCTTTCTTATCAATTTCACTACAGGACACAGATTCTGCCCTGAAACTGACAAGAAAGCCGATGTAAGGGATGCAGTGTCTATACAGATACTGCATGGCCCAAACTACACCGACATCAACCTTACATCTCTCGTGGAGGTGGAACTGTTATGCTGGTGTAGTAGAGCACTTATGTCAATTTCTACACTGCAGCCTTCCTCCCATTGATATAATTAGGCCAACATAAGCTGCCTTATGTTGACCTAACTGTGTAGTGCAGACCAGCCCTGAGGGATATAAGATTTTTGCAGGTAAAGCAAAGATCTCTTTTGAAGAATGTTTTTTGGGGGGAAATTTTTCAAAAAATGGTGCCTAAATTTGGTTTTCTGAGTAAATACCCTGATTTTCAAAATTCCTGAGTATCTAGCAGCTTCCCCTGAAATCAATGAAGATCACTGAATGCACAGCAATTTTTAGAGTCAGGCCTCTCATTTAGGACCCTAACAGTAGGCACTAATTTTTGAAAACTCTAGCCTTAAGAATTTCCCTTTTTTCTGTTAGAAAAACATCCAATCTTGATTTAAAAATTTCCAGTGATGGAGAATCAACCACAACCCTTCGTAAGCTGTTCCAATGATTAATTGCCCTCACTGCTAAAAACTTGCAACTTATTACTCTTTCACTTCTCAAATCATATAAGCTACACACTGCCCACTAAGTTTGTTTAGTTTGTGAAATCTTAATTCTACTAAAACTCAGAATTTAGTCTTGCTTTATACCATACAAAACAGCAAGACTTCCAATTTTATAGAGACTGATGACCGAATGCAGGACGCACGTCAATTTTGACTGCACATATTTTCCTTGAGGTTGTTGAGCATATCCTATTGAACTTTGCATTTTTAATTAGATTATTTGTATAAACATTTTCTGTGAGGGAGAGAGAAAATGAAAAGGAAGGGGACACATTAAAATAGTTTTTATTATTACTAAATGTGACTGACTTCTGTAGGTTTGCTAAAATTTTCCCCATTTTTCATGGACTTTACATTATTATTTCAATAGTGGCCATTCAACTGTGTACACAATATATTCCCATTAACAATTCACAGACAACTAGTAAACTTCTGCACAGTATAAAAATTATGCACTGACATTTAACTCATGCTGTTAATTAACTCCCCATCTACACCCTGAAAAATGGCAGGATGCATCTTACCTTGCTGTAAGCTACCATGCAGGTGATTAACAAATGCAGTTAATATAGTTGCCACATTCATCACTTGTGAACACTGTGCAAGACCAAGTGTAAAAAGTTCATTCCAGCAGGCTTTTACTAATGATATGCTGTTATCTTGCCTATTTAAAGAAACAAAAAAATTTCGTTAACGAAATTGTTTACTTGCAATTAAAGAGGGCTTCACATCTGCAGAGCACAGTACAAATAGTAACAATTAATCTAGTTTAGCCATTACTACCACTTCCAACAAATGAAGACCCAGATCAAAAATATTTTTATTTGCATGTTAGAATTAAAATTCCCCGGTTTGTATAGAAGTTGGTTTATTTTTAAAGAACTAAAAATTAATAGTCTGCATTACAGAACAGGCCACCCAAATACTCAGAGAATTTGCTTCAATACAGAAATAAAACACCCTCCAATTGCACACCAATTGTGTAAGTCTCAACTACCTCTCCACACAAGAACCCATAAGGGGCCTCATCAAACAACTACAATCCATACTCAATGGGGACCCCCATTTTGAAAGAAATCTTTTCTGAACCCCTCTTCTAGCCTTCAAACAACCTGCCAACTCTCCAAGCTCAGCAGCAGCAGCAGCAAAGACAGGAGAGGACAAACCAACTCAAAGTAGCACCAGACCCTGCCAGAACAGATGCAAAACCTGCAGACATGTCTCCCCTGCAACAATGACCAACGCCCACCCCCACATACCTTTCTAAATCCATGGGTCCTACACATGCCTATCACAACATGTGGTGTACCTCATCCAGTGCACTAAATGCCCCAATTATACCTATGAGAGTGAAACCAGACAATCACTACACTCTTGAATGAATTCACACAGGAAAACAATAAAAGAAAAAACATTGTATCACCTGTGGGTGAACACTTTTCACCAAGTGATCACACTATACCTGACTTATCAGTCCTCCTCCTCAAAGGAAACCTGCACAACACTTTCAAGACAAGCCTGGGAGCTTAAATTCATAACTTTGCTAGACACTAAAAATCATCTACTGAATAGACATACTGGATTTATGGCTTATTGCAACAATCTATAAATCACTAACAACTGCCCCTGATGTCTCCTCCCTTCTCCCCGCCCCCCATGAGTGGAAGAGTGTTAATGGTCCACTTCACCTTGAAATTAACTACTTATGCTAACCAATCTGTTCCACCTTATAGTTAGCTATGACACTCTGAGTACATTTCCCAAACGTGAAGAAAAGCTCGGTGCAAGTCTAATGAAAGATATTATCTCACCCACCTTGTCTCTCTAGACCTCCCTAGCACAAGCAAGCTGATAGACATCATTAGATAAATTTTCAATGCATGTCCTATCACATTAATTTGCTCAGGGTTTACACTAGTTTTCAAACAATATTTACATGCAGTGACAGAAGTTCAAATGGCTCCTGTGTTGAGGATGGTGAATGGCAGGCTGAAGGCCTTTTTTAAAAAACCTGAAAGCTGGCATGTTATGTTTTTAAATAAATTTAGTTGAAAGTCAACAGCTGTTTCAATATTTGATTTAGTCACAAAGGGGAAATGGAGACATCATGCAAGTTAATCACAAAGAATTTATCCAAGGCATTTTAGATGTGAGCAGAAACCAATATGACTTATGTATGGGCAAAGGTTAACTTGCATTTTCTCTATTTTTTCCCATAGTTGCTGTAGTATTTTTAACCATTTTATTTTATTTATTTATTTTTATAAGAGCATGTTCTGAAATTACTCTGTCTCATAAAATGACACCTGACAGGAAAGTTACAGAGTGCACACTAGCTGTTTCTCTTTGTCTTGGAATTAAATGCATTTCCTCATGTCATGCAGAACTACATGAACTATATCAGAGCTAAGAAATAGAAAGCTAATGGATTTTGCTGGACAAAGTGCAAGCTCTTAAGAAAATATAAAGAGCATGATAAAAACTGTTTTTAGTGGCAAGAGACAATTTATTTCTGGTAACTGCCATGTCCTACAATAACCCCCGCCCACCCTTCTCAATGTTTGATAAACGTTACTAATACTTCTCACTATCTTCCAGAATAGGTTAATAATGGTACAGTGACTACCAATAATTGATTTGCAAAAGAAGGAGAACAATATCTGATGCCCAAGACACACAGGTAGCTGTGTATCAGCCTCTTTCTACCTTTCTTTGGTGATTCACATCACCATTGCATCCCAGTTGCAAATGCAGGCTGAGCCCAATCTCACTACTCGCAACTCATGTACCAGAGGAAATCATGAGATGTTAAAAGGTGACTCATTCAAGAAATGACGGTATGCATAGACAAGTTCAGTCCTCTGCCAACAACCAAACATAGGTTTTCATTTTCTAGTGCAATGCAATGATCTTCTACTAGGGCTGTCAAGCAATTAAAAAAATTAATTGTGATTAATCGTACTGTTAAACAATAATAGAATATCACTTATTTAAATATTTTTGATGTTTTTCTACATTTTCAAATATATTGATTTCAATTACAACACAGAATACAAAGTGTACAGTGCTCACTTTACATTTATTTTTATTACAAGTATTTGCACTGTAAAAAAACAAAATAAATAGTATTTTTCAATTCACCTTTCAAGTACTGTAGTGCAATCTCTTTATCATGAAAGTTGAACTTACAAAGGTAGAATTATGTAAAAAAACCTGCAAAAATAAATGTAAAATTTTAGACCCTGCAAGTCCACTCAGTCCTACTTCTTGTTCAGCCAATTGCTCAGACAAACACATTTGTTTACATTTTCAAGGAGATAATGCTGCCTGCTTCTTGTTTAGAATGTCACCTGAAAGTGAGAACAGGTGTTCTCATGGCACTGTTGTAGCCGGTGTTGCACAATGTTACATGCCAGATGTGCTAAAGATTCATATGTCCCTTCATGCTTCAGATACCATTCTACGGGACATGCGTCCATGATGATGACGGGTTCTCCTCAATAACAATCCAAAGCAGTTCAGACCAATACATATTCATTTTCATCATTGGGTCCTGTAGTTTCTGCATCAGAGAGTTGCTCTTTTAAGATTTCTGAAAGCATGCTCTACACCTCATCCCTCTCAGATTTTGGAAGGCACTTCAGATTCTTAAACCTTGGGTTGAGTGCTGTAGCTATCTTTAGAAATCTCACATTGGTATCTTCTTTGCGTTTTGTGAAATCTGCACCGAAAGCGTTCTTAAAATGAACAACATGTGCTGGGTGATCATCCAAGACTGCTATAACATGAAATAGATGGCAAAATTCAGGTAAAACAGAGCAGAGGATATACAATTTTCCCCCAAGGAGTTCAATCACAAATTTAATTAGCACTTTTTTTTAAAATGAGTGTCATCAGCATGTAAGCATGTCCTCTGGAATGGTGGCCAAAGCATGAAGAGGCATACATACGAATGTTTAGCGTATCTGGCATGTAAATACCTTGCAATGCCAGCTACAAAAGTTCCATGCAAATGCCTGTTCTCACTTTCTGGTGACGCTGTAAATTTAAGAAGAGTGTAGCATTATCTCCTGTAAATGTAAACAAACTTGTTTGTCTTAGCGATTGGCTGAACAAGAAGTAGGACTGAGTGGACTTGTAGGCTCTAAGTTTTACATTGTTTTGGTTTTGAGTGCAGTTATGCAACAACAACAAAAAATCTACATTTGTATGTTGCACTTTCACGACAAAGAGATTGATCTATAGGACTTGTATGAGGTGAACTGAAAAATTCCTTTTATCATTTTTACCGTGCAAATATTTGCAATAAAAAAAAAATACTTTGATTTCAATTACAACACAGAATACAGTACATATGAAAATGTAGAAAAACATCCAAAATATTTAATACATTTCAATTGGTATTCTATAAACAGTGCGATTAAAACTAAGATTAATTGCGGTTAATTTTTTTTAGTTAATCGCATGAGTTAACTGCGATTAATCAACAGGCCTACTTTACACTTAATGTTTCTAATGAAGAGTACTCAACAATTCCACAAATTAATTTAATTGTTTAGACATATTGTCAGGGATATTTTTGAAAAACCAATATAAATGTGATTTTTCAATAGTACAAGTTGACAATAATCCAAACCTAATACAAGACTGTAAGACTGATCATACTGGGTCAGACCAATGGTCCATCTAGCCCAGTATCTTATCCTCTGACAAGGTGATCAGTATCAGATGCTTCAGAGGTAATGAACAGAACAGGGCAATTTATCCAGTGATCTATCTCTTGTCGTCCAGTCCCAGCTTCTAGCAGTCAGAGGTTTATGGACACCCAGAGCATAAGGTTGCATCCCTGACTATCTTTGCTAATAGCCATTGATGGACCTATCATCCATGAACATAGCTAATTCTTTTTTGAACCCTGGCCTTCACAACATCCCTGGCAATGAATTCCACAGGTTTATTGTGCTTTATAATGGTGAAGTACTTCCTTTTGTTTGTTTTAAACCTATTGCCTATTAATTTCATTCAGTGACCCCGGGTTCTTCTGTTATGTGAAGGGGTAAATAACATTTCCTTATTCACTTTCTCCACAATATTCATGATTTTACAGACCTCTATCATAACCCCCCTCGTATTGTTTCTTTTCTAACATAAGTCTTCTTAACTTCTCCTCATATGAAAACTGTTCCATACTACTAATCAGTTTTGTTGCCCTTCTCTGTACTTTTTCCAATTATAGCATATCTTTTTTGAGATGGGGAGACTGGAACGGCACGTAGTATTCTAGGTATGTGTGTACCACAGATTTATATGGTGGCATGATAGCTTCAATCTTATTATCTATCCCCTTCCTAATTGTTCCTAGCGTTGTTAGCTTTTTTGACTGCTGCTGCACATTGAGTAGATGTTTTCAGAGATCTATCCATGATGACTCCAAGATCTCTTTCTTGCGTGGTAACAGCTAATTTAGACCCCATCATTTTGAATGTATAGTTGGGATTATGTTTTTCAATATTCCCTTGATATCAGAGTATATTCCAGGACAAATGGTCTATTTAGTCCATTGATTATATCAAAGAATGTTTGAACACTCACCCTAGAGCTTGGAAGGAAGGAATGGAGCGTGCCCAGTGCATGGACAAAAAGAGTAGTCTGGAGGCTGATTCACAGATGTAATGAACATTCAGGTACTCAGGCATCGGAGAAGGCATGGTGAGCTGATACAAAAAGGAATTGTAAAATTAGTGATCTTATTTCTTGTTAAAAAATTTAATTAGAAAAAACTAGTCTTTGACATAATGTCTTGCAAGGAAAAAAGGAAAGTAGTGTATTTTTAAAATAATATGAATGAGATCCAGCCTTGAAATAAATTGCATGACTGCCTTTGTTCAATATTAGCCACAATTGTTAAACTTGTATAGAATTACAGAGCACTGAAGAAACAGGGAAAATTCATTTCAATTCCACATTTTATAAAGATGATCATATATTTGAAAAATTTAGGTATGAACATCCCAAGTAAATTACATTGCAATCTTCTGAGACATTTTTGAGAAGACTGATACTTTAGAAGAAGCACTGTCAGCGGGATTATTTTGATGCAATTGCTTACACTTATAGCTATACATATAAAAAAAAATACAAATTTGGGAGGTAGCATACCTTTCCATAGCTTGCCCCAGAGGAGTAGAATAAATGGCCAGAAAAATTAGTGGAATTGCCAAACTTATTAGTTTTAGGGGGGGAAATATTTACAAAAATTCTTTGGTTTGTAGTTTTTAAAATGACTATTTTACAAATAAATATACTATTTTAGTATGTTAACATGCTACACCTGATATTCACCATATATAAACTGCCTGATATCCTAGCACTGCTCATATTAAACATAAATGGCCACGCCTCCCAAGTGACTCTCACACATAGTTCCATTGAAGTCAACAGGTTTATTGCATGAGTAAGGGCAGCAGGATTTGACCCAAAATGGATATTTAATTATAATGCAGTAGTTCTATTTCCAGAGATTAATTGGCTATATATATATATAAATAAATAAAATTAATAGAATTAAAATAGTTTTCACTAAGATAACCATTTTAAAACGCAGAAACTGTGTTCTAGGTTTAGCATTAGATTTGTATTTACAAGCGTGACCAAAGAGTGCGCTGACAAAGTCCAATGCAATGCTCTGTTCACATGTTCACATATGCAGTCTTTTTATTTGCTCAAGTGTAGCTATGAACTGAAGAGGGAAAAGATGGAGGAAATTCCATAGGTTCATAAAGTGGAAATAAAAATATGAAGTATTTGGCTCCTCTCCCAAAAAACGTTGTGGAAAATGGCAAAAGAACTACAATCATAGAATCATAATTTATTAGGGTTGGAAGGGACCTCAGGAGGTCATCTAGTCCAACCCCCTGCTCAAAGCAGGGCTGTAGTGAGTCGGTGTGGCTCCCCTCTTGCCCAGCAGAGGGAGCGCCCCTGCAGACACCCAAGTGGGTGGAGCCACCGCCGCCTGTTCCTGGCCCCCGGAAGTCAAGGGGCGGGGCAGGAAGTATAAAGGCCGGCCGCCAGAGCTCAGTCAGGGCCCAGCCGCCGCAGGGAGCAGACGTGCCGGCAGGAGCTCTCGACCGGGAACCCTCCAGGACTCGAGGCAGTTGCCCTGACTGGCTGGAGCTTCCCCGCGCCCGCTACAAGGAGGAGCTGCCAGAGCCCCCCCACACCCGTTACTGGGAGGAGCCGCTGGAACTCCCCCATGCCCGCTACGAGGAGGAGCCGTCTGAGCCTCCCTGTCCCTGCTGTTACCCGGAGGAGCCGCCCGAGCACGCCTGGCCGGACTTCCCCGAGGACTGCCGGACCTGCCACCAAGCCCTGGTCGAGAGGAGCCTATGCTGGTGGACTGGCCTGGACCTGGTGCCACGTACGAGGTAGGCCCTGAGGGGGAAGCTGGAAGTAGCCCGGGGGTAGCCGACCCCAATCAGGCTGCAGACACACACGAGCCCATGTCGGTGTGTTGCGGTCAGGACCCCACCGACTTGCAGCGGTGATCGCCGCTGCTAGGGCCCCGGGCTGGGATGCAGTGGAGTGGGTGGGCCTGCGTCCCCCCTGCCACCCCACTCACGAGTGGCAGTTTTCCCCTTCACCCAACGCTCAGGTGTAAGGATCTGGGCCTGTATACTGTTTGCTGCTCAGCCCCTGCCACCAAAGGGCCTGAGCTCCCTGTGCTGTTTGCTGCTCAGCCCCTGCACCAGAGGGCCTGAGCCACTTTGTACTGTTTGCTGCTCAGCCCTGCACCAAAGGGCCTGAGCTCCCTGTACTGTTTATTGCTGCTCAGCCTCTGCACCAGAGGGCCTGAGCCTCCTCCAGCCGTGTACTGTTGCTCAGCCCGATCAACAGAGGATGTGTAGTGAGTCAGTGTGGCTCCCCTCCTGCCCTCAGGAGGGTCGAGCCCCGGCACGATCGTTTACAAGGACCAATCTCCAAATCCCTAAATGGCCCTCTCAAGGATTGAACTCACAACCCTGGGTTTAGCAGGCCAATGCTCAAACCACTGAGCTTGGTTAAAGTCAATTAATATCCTAAAGCAGTGAGATAGGTAAGCAAAGGAGAAGTCCTGTCACAAATGAGGTCCAGAGCCTCAGTTCTAAATCCTGCTTACTTGGCTCATATGCCAAGAGTTCATATGTATGGCACACTGTAATACTTACGAATCTCCGTTTTTTTGTAACTACAGAGTGCCGTAGAAGACATCCCCTAGCATGGATTACAAACTGATTTTGAGGGAAATAAGCTACAGGGAAGATCGCAGCAAATGGTGCTGTTTATATAATAAACTGTGCTGCAAAAACACTCAGGAGGGATGTTAATTTTCCTGAACAAGAAGTAGCTAACCATTGAACAAAAGCAGTGCATTCCTCAGAACATGAATGACAATGTTTCAGTACACATGGTTATTCCTTAAGAAATTCAAACAAATAAACAAATACAGTACATACCAAATTCTTGAACTTTTAAAATGGCTAAGGAATTAGTTTTAATGGTTATAAGTTAAAAACATTAAAAACATATAAAATACCCTGAAAGCTACATGTGCATCGCTGAGAAGCGGCCCCTCTATTTCAACGATATTCATGCTTGTTTCTCCACCAATCAGATGTACATTGGCTTCAACAGTCTCTGCAGAGCTCTGACATGCTGCACTCTCTCCTGGGTTTAGTGCTTTCGCAAGAGTATCAAATGCCCTATCAGAAGACATTGTTATCTATGAGTTCAGTCAAATTATACAGCAAAAGCAAGGAAAATGTAAAATCTTGGCTCAGTGTAGGCTTCAGTCTAGACAGAGTCTGTATAGGCTTGTACTTCCAAATATATTCCATTTTGCTCCCCAGTGTGATAATTTGAAAATCGCTAAAGCACCACACCTTACTTTGCCTGCTACAAGCTTTATTTTAAACACAAATATTGGGGGGTGGAGAAGTTAAGGGAGAAGGTTTGTGGGCACAGAATCCTTGGGAATCTTAAGCCTTGCCTCCTGCTAGAACATCCACGGAGCAGATCCCTGGGGCTTCCCCCTGGCAGCGGGCAGGGGACGGGGGGAGGAGGAGGGAGAGAGAGAAGAGGGAGGAACAGTAGCCCAGTGGCTGCCACCACTGGGATCCTTTTCAGGGCTCCTTGCAGCTAACACAACAATAATTAGCCTTCACCTCTCCATCCAAAATACTTAGCAAGCGATGGAGCAGCTGCCACAAAGAGGAGAGTTAAGGCAGAGACAGAGTCCTATCAAAACATCTGTCTATATGAAGGAGCTAAATAATGCTACTGCTGCCAGACATGGTGTCAGGAAGAGCAAGCCAAAGCAGTCCTGAGGGCTCTCTGATCTGCCTCAACTCTCCTGCCCACTTCAGTTTGGGCTGCGTAGTGGTGAAGAGTGTGCACCCATCATCCCTTCTTTAGAAAAGGAAATAAGGCTTCAATATTCATACATTAAATGTTTATCTCCAAAGAAATCCTTATCCCTCCTACACTGCAACTCCTTCTGCAACAATAAGCCAAGTTTTACAAGCCTTACTCCCTAAGGGTATGTCTACACAGCAATTAGACACTCGTGGCTGCCTGTGCCAGCTGATTAGGATTCCAATGCTCAAGCTGTGGGGCTGTTTAATTGCGGGTGTAGATGTTCCAGCTTGAGCTCTGGGACCCCCTTACTTCACAAGGTCCTAGAGGCCAGGCTCCAGGCTGAGCCTGGATGTCTACACTGTAATTACACAGCCCTCAACCCTGAGTCAGCTGGCACAGGTCAGCCGCGGGTGTCTAATCACAGTGCAGACATACCTTAAGGCAGTGGTTCTCAAACTTTTGTACTGGTGGCCCCTTTTCACACAGCAAGCCTCTTAGTGCAATCCATCTTATAAATTAAAAACACTTCTTAAAATATTTAACACTATTATAAATGCTAGTGGTGAAGCAGGGTTTGGGATGGAGGCTAACAGCTCGCGACCCCCCCATGTAATAACCTCGCAATCCCCTGAGAGGTCACGACCCTGAGTTTGAGAACCCCTGCCCTAAGGACCAGTCCTGTAGCCCTTGTTCATGAAGGAAGTCTCATTATCTCCAACATTTACTAGCATGAGTAAAGACTGCAAGATAAAGTTCCAAAGAAACATCTAGAATAAATTTTTAGTGTGGACAAAAAAAATGAAATCATAACTCATTAAATAAGACAAGATGTGTTCTGAGTCGTTTACGCATAGTATGGATTTCCTTTATACTGAGTAATTTCAGTTCCTTTCCATCTCCCTCACTCATGGATGGCTATATAGATCTAATCAAGCAGTAGGGAAGAATGATTATGGACAATTAGGCAATTATCCAGCTAGGAAACAAAAGTGATAGACTAAACTGTAACATGAAAGGAATTAGACAAAGGCAATTTAAAGTGTGGCTTAAATTTACTGCAGGAAAGTAAAGATTATATTTTGTATCTGTGAGTACCATACCCAACAGAAGATACAGAAAGAACAAATGACTAGAAAATCAGTTTGCCTTCCTGAAATGCCTCACCTTCACTTTCTTTAGTAAATACTTAGGAGTCTCTTAGAATAAGTTTGTGTAATATTTGGAAGAAGTTATGTGAGATTTAGGCCTGATCTACACTACTAAGTTTTACCAGTAAAGTTTGCCTTATGTTAACTCATGTTTGGGTGAATTCATGCTCAATTCTAAGTCCTGTCAATAAAACCCCGGCTTTCTATTAGTCAAGTTAAATCACGTCCCACAAAACAACATAAATCCTGTACTGGCACAGTTCTATGAGTATAATGCCCGTGTGGATGCTGCATTACCTGTACTGGTACAAACAGTCCTCCAGAAACAATCCCACAATGACCCTTTCCCTGCCACAGTCACTGTTCTGGTCCCAGTTGTGAACTCTGCTGCCTGAAGGTCACAGTGATCAAAGTCCACTCCCTTTTAAAATCTTCAGCATGTTTTGGAAATGTTTCTCTTCCTACTGGCCCACCTTTTCTGCCTTCACACACAGGTAAGGCCTATGGTAAAGCTGCAGCTAACGGGAGCATGAGGGCAGGGAATCAGGCAAGCTTGCACTGCAGCCTGTTCTAAGAAAGAAGTCCTGGACTTCCTCAACCTATGGAAAGAAAAAGCAGTGCAAACCCAGCTGCGGAACTGCTGCAGGAATAAATATTATTCAGACATTTGCAGAAGGGATGCAAAACCTGGGATATGACAGGGAAAAGCAGCAATGGTGGGCAAAGAAGGAACTGCAGCAGTCCTACCACCAATAGGCAAAGAAGGCCAACGGAAAATCTGGAGCTCCCTCCCACACCTACTGCAAATATGTGGCTCTGGGTGCCATACTGGGCAGACAATCCTTCGAGTGACAGTGGACACCTCATAAGAGCCAGAAAAAAGAACACCAGCAATACACAGCGATGAAAAGTTCACAGTGGAGGGGGATGTGGAAGATGCAATCCCTGAATAGAACAAGGAGCTCTTCAAGAGCCTGCTAAACCTAACCCTGCCTAACTCAGAGGAGGAACCCACTGAGAAAGGGGTAAAAAGCTCAGGTAGGTATACTGCACTTTAAAAAAAAAAAAAATCTTTATTAATCGGTCTTGGAACTCCCCTCCCTCATCCCCGCCTCTAAAACTGGTGGCTGAACATATGTGGGCAAGAAACAAAGGAAGCCTTTTGAAGTAAACAGTTTATTTGAACAACATGCACTGGCAGTCATAGGCAAAAAATAAGAGAGAACACTATAAAATAAGCAACACAAAAACTTTCCCATATGTATCCTTTTGCCAGGGTGGACAGATTTTTAGTAATATAAATCGATGCACTGCAAGCAGGAAAATAAAATGTAGTGAAACCAACACGTGAGCATTCAATTCAAATACACAGAACATTTAAAATAATCCTTAGAAGCAATCCAGTAAATATTTATTCAGACTATATGATTTTTTCTGACTAAAACTGGATGGTTAACAGGTAATATCAACAAGAAAAATGCAGTGCTGTGGTATTCCAATCTTAAAATTCAAATGAAAAACCAATTATTTGCATGCGGTGCTTGAATGCAAGGGTAGAAAGAGGGAGAGATGGTTTGTTGCTGGCTTATGGGGTCTGGCTTTTTGCAGAAGCTAGGCAGCAGTGACTACCCTCTCCTCTTTTGGAGTTTTTGGTTGATCTTGGAACAAATCTCTTATCATTTGGCACAATCTCAACAACGTTTTCAGGTACTGTAGGATTTAAATTTTGCTTGAACATTTCTCAGGAGGGATGCTTTGTTTCTTCCACCATGATAGGAAACTTTTCCATGCCACCCCATAACAAGCTCCTGCAGCAGTGTTGGTGTGAAGAGGATGGCAGCATATGGACCTTGAGCAGTTGCCTCCTCGGGGCCTTTGGTACCCTCATGAGTGATACATCAGCCAGAATCACCACTGCCTGTAATAAGTTTAGCAATATTTACTGCACTATCCCTACATGTATTACCCAAGACATAGGACAGACCATCCCCCAACCCTTCATGGCTACAGGTTTGAAAAGTGCCCCCAATATACTCACCATGCTGCCCTAAAGCAAGTCTGACCCTTTTCATACTTTCATGAATATCGTTATGGCAACATTTTAGGCAATTTTCTCACTTATTTCCTACCTGCTAACCCTTTAACTCTAAGAATGTCTGAGTGTCTTGTTTATCAGCAGCATCAGCTGGGGTATCATTGAGAGTGGCCCCCTTCACACCTGCTAAAAGACTGACCTTGATCAGAAAGACAGGGGAGAACATGCTCAGATCTCCTCAGGAGCCCAGAGTCTGTGGCCCACAAGACAAGAAAGTGGAGGGAGTGCATGTTGGAGGAAAGGCACAAGTATGAGAAGCTGCATGGGTAACTCCACCAAAAGACATTATGCAGCTCCTGAGACAGCAAAGGAAGATGCTATAAAGTGTTATACACCCCACCAGCCACTGCACTACATGGACAATTCTGTTTTCACAGCTTGGCCCATAAATACTCCCTCGCCAAGGCATCGGCATAGTATGTCACAGTAATCCCTTGCTTTCAACCCCAGTGGAAAATAAGGAGTATTTCTATGACTGTATGTACACTGGTCTGTGATTCATACAAAAACGGTCAGCACCTTGCACTTTCTTTTTAAATGGTTTTAAATGTTCTTAGAACCATGTTTGTTATTTATTACTGTTCAAAATTTTGTTTTGCCAAAATCAAGATTTATGTTGTCTTGCAAAGCAGCTTTGTGACCTCCATCACTGGATTCATAAAATTCATTCAGAATCCATTTAAAATTAATATACAAGCCAAGTACACTTTAAATCATTAAGTGACAAATTAACACAAACCACCACGCTGGGATTACGGGATGCAGTTAAAATGCGCTTTTGAGACACCCCCCCCTTAGCCATACAAAACCTTGATGGGCTCTTGTAATTGTCTAGCTGTTCAATATCAGCAGTCTTTCAATCTTCTCCCCTCCACCCTGCTGGTAATGTTTCCCTTTGCTTCACAAATACTACGAAAAACACAACATGCAACCTAGTCATAAGGCATCTCCAGCATCCTGTCAATCTACCAAATGCACACTCAACAGTCATCTTACACCAGCTCAGACGACAGTTAAATCTTTCCTTGTTGCTGTCCAGGTTCCCAGTGTATGTTTTCATGAGCCAGGGAAGCAAAGAGGAGGACGGGTCTCTGAGAGTCACAGTTGACATTGCAACCCCACCAACGTGAATGTGCTAGTCCAGGAAAAAGTGTCTCTGCACATAGACTATATTCCTAAAAACGTGAGGATTATGCACCTTCCCTAACCATCCTATGTTAATGTCCCAGTGAACCACTAGAGCTTCCATAACCAGGGAAAAATATCTCTTTCTGTTTATGTACTCAGAAGTAAGGGCGGGGTGCCCAGAATCAGGATGTGTGTCCTATTACTGCCTCACCAGTTTGAGAAGCCCATTGCACTGAATCCAGCTATTATTTTCAGTACATTGCCCATAGTCATAATCCCGGGCAGCAGAATATGCTTACTGGCCTTATACACCTGGAAGATGACAGCCCCCACCATAGACTTTCCAGCAGTAAACAGGTAGCCTCCCAGCTGATAGCAATCTGAGGTTGCAAGCTTCCATAGCGCGGCAGCCCCTGTTTTTCCTCTTTGCTGCAAAGCTGGGATGAGCTTGACACACAACTCCAGGAATGTGGCCTTCTGCATCCAAAAGCTCTGCAGCTACTGCTGATTGACCCAGATCTGCATGACAATCCAATCCCACCACTCGGTGTTCATTTCATGGACCCAGAAGCATCACTTCACCATATGCAGCTGGTTAGTAAATCCCTTCAGCACACACATTTTCATTCACTGTCTGCATCATCCCTCCCCTCAGTTTTCTCATTTTTATAGCTGCACAGCCAGCTGCTGTGGTAGTTGTTGAAGAATACAGAAGAATCAGGCACCTGTCTCTAAAATAGACATGAAAACTCTACTGATCTGTTCAGCATCCATGCTTCTGCCAGCAAGATGGCAGAAAGACTGAAAACCAGCATGAGGAACTGAGTGTATTTTTATAATGGCACGAAACAAGAAAACTATGGGATAGAACAGAAGGAACTGTGGAAACTTGGCCTCAAGCTCCCACAATTCCTTTAGAGGAGTGCTGGTATCCCACAACACCCTTCCAAAATATCCCAGAAGGCAATGTGCTGATGGTAGCATGGGACACATTTGGATGCTAACTCATAATGCAAAGCACTTTTGCTGATACAATCTCTCACTGTGAGGATGCACTGCACCGTTAAAGGCAGTCAAGTGCGCAAGTGCTCTATGGAAATTGCCACATTGGCAGCTGTATGTCAGCAGAAATGCTACCAAGTGAAGCTTTCTAGTGTAGACATGGCTTTCGATCAACGTTTCAATTTTACATTTGAAACAATTTTTCCTCTAATATGCATTATCTGAAGGGAAACTCCCTTTTGATGACTTATGAGACGGAATGATGTATTAAGTAAGGTCAAAGCTCTCCCATCTTGCTCATTAATATACACTATATAGATTGGTTTCAGAGTAGCAGCCGTGTTAGTCTGTATCCGCAAAAAGAACAGGAGTACTTGTGGCACCTTAGAGACTAACAAATTTATTTCAGCATAAGCTTTCGTGGGCTACAGCTCACTTCTTTGGATGCATAGAATGGAACACACAGACAGGAGATATGTACACATACAGAGAACATGAAAAGGTGGAAGTATGCATACCAACAGGAAGAGTCTAATCAATTGAGATGAGCTATCATTAGCAGGAGAAAAAATAAAAGGTGCCACAAGTACTCCTGTTCTTTTTACTATATAGATTGCAATTAAAAAAAAAATACGTTCGATAACATTAAAGGGTGCAAAGTTAGGCACTGAAAAGTGTAAGGAAATGTCAAGGTTGTCTGTGCTATTTTACTTCTATCCCCTCATGCATTTGTACATTACAGTCTTGAAGTACATCATCATAAACTATTATATTCTCCAAAGTCTTGTCTCATATGGTATACAGATTGAGGGTCCTATGAGGTTCCTGTTGACGTCAATGGAAAGAGACACACTGACTTCAATGGGAATTAGATAAGATACTGAAAGAGGTAGGTGTACATAAATTCTGCTTGCAACAACAGAGTAAATACAGAGTAAAGCAAACTAAAGCCTAGGGGCCAGATCCTCAGCTGCATTAATTGGAGCTAAACTAGTTTATCCCAATGGATTTACTCCAAATTTACATTGGTGTAATACAGTAATTTTTGGCCCTGAGCGTACAGGATGGATAGTATGTAGTGAATGTATACTACCTTGGCTGCTGTTCTGTAAATGCTTGAGCTGAAACGGTGGGCAAGATTGTGGTGGAAGGATTAACTGGACCAGTACTGCTGTACTACCCACTTATCCTACTTACATTAGTACTGAAAAGGTTCAAATTAAAACCAATGCAGGCAAAGGATTTGTAAGACGTACTCTGAGTGAATGCCACTGTAATAATACTGAAAAGATCTATGAAGCACTTCTCTATGGACAGAAAGTATTTTATGAGCATTCCAGGTGACTGAACTGGAGTTGTCAATGTTCAGTTGCCTGTGTAGATGGGACTTAAGAACAATACATTTTCCTATGTGGAACAAAGTATTAAAAGAGTATATCGTATATACTATATGGCCAAGGCCTACTACTTATGACAATCATGGGAATATAAATCAGCCACCAAGGTTACATTTAAATTCTTTCCAAACACAAATATAATTTACTCATATTTATTTCTAAATGGAACTTCACTGCAAAATTTTACTCAGAACTCAATTAGCATCTTCTGTATGGTTATTCTTCATCACAAGTTCAGTATGTTATTGTAATGATTTTTACTGAAGAACTGTCTGCATTGTTCGATTGTGTAAGCTTTGAGTGAGATTACCAAAAAGAATTATATTTAAAATTTAAATACTGTAGCATGCCTTACCTGGTAACATCACTACTTGCTTGCTCTTCTTGATGAAGTTCAGACAATGATGTATCTCCGTTGTTTAAACTTTCGATCATAGACAGCTCAGCACTACTTTGAGACATGTCTTTAGACTTACTGAGATTTGCTAATGATGTTACCACATTTGCCAGTGTGCTTAAATCCCCTTGACAGGCCTCAACCTAGGAGGGAAAAAAAGGATAGCTTTAATCCTTTCACACTGACAGAACCTGACTCTGTAAAGGAAAAATTCAGCTTTCACACTAACAAATGAAGACATGGAATTGCAAACAGAACCCATGAAAACTAAGTTGCTTTCAGTAACAGATTAATTAAAATGAAGAATTTTGAAACAATTTTTTCAAAAATGAACTTTTAATAGTAGTTGACATGTATTTTTATGGGAACAGTACTCCAAAAAGCAACAATAATTATGGAAAGACCTGCTGCTTTTAAATTATTCTTAACTGTGGGAGGGAGGGGATGGGGGACAGGCACACTTACTAGTTTCTCTAGGCCAAGCTCATTGCACACACTAGGGGCTCCTTGCATCCCTTCAATTCCCCCCCCAAGCTCCCTGTGATGTTCCATCCTCCCAGCTCCCCCTATTTCTGGAAGACCTTGTAACCATCCCTATGCTAGGGTCCCCCATTGCGCTGCCTCTTGTCCCCCCTCCCACCAGCCAGGGTGTCTGGGTGCCCCTCTTTGCCCACCCTATCCCCACTATTATATAAAAAAATTCTGTCTGGGAGACAAGTCATTAAGGGTGTCAACATGTTAAACTGTACTGGGAGGATGGGAAGAGCTGAGATTGTTACGCTGGAAGGTGTTAATGGCTGCCATCAACCAGTTCTTTGATCCCTGGACAATTACAGAGGTGGTAAAGCTGCTGGGTCTGCTAACCAGATGCAAGGGGCTCTATGTGTCCCCCCATTTCCCTCTTTCAGTTCCTCAGTTTTCACCAAAATCAACAGGATTTTGCCCATTGATGCCTAGTATATTCTCCAAAATGACTGGATGCAACATTCAAAAGTTACAGCGTTGCATCCAAACAGAGAAATACAATCAAGTTGAGTGACAAGGTATATCCTGGGAACAACACAGATTCAGCAACACAGCAAACATCAAGTTGAGTGTAAGACCTTGCTTCACTTGGCAAAATTACTGGTATTTCATACTGTTGAACTGCACAGTGCCTAAGATTTCTCAGCTTTATAAATCCCATTTGTTTCTGTCACACATTTTTTTAAACTTGCTCAGCATTTGCATTTTCATAGTCTTTCATAAAAGCACAACTGCAGAAAGCTTTCTTGAGACTTGCTATTTGGTTTGTTTGCCGTGCTGTCTCAGCCATGTTGGTCCCAGGATATTAGGGATATGCCCCAAGAGAATCTGCTTCAATATCTGTGGTGGTGGGACACCCTCTGCCCACACACCCCTAGTTGTCCCCTGTCTCCCACACTGGAGCCCATACAGGGTTTCATTAAACAATAACTAAATAGGGACCACATCCTGAAATAAATCTTTCTTGAACCCCCTCTTCTGGCCTTCAAACAATTCCCAAATGTCACCAAGCTCATCATCAGAAGCAAGCTCCCAATAGACAAGGACGAACACATTCAAAGCGGCACCAGACCCCGCCAGAGCAACAGATGCACAACCTTCATACATAGCTACACTGCTACGATGAACAATACTCCCCACAACACTCCTTACAAGACCCATGGGTCCTACATATGCCTATCACAATGTGTGGTATACCTCATCTAGTGCACTAAATACCTTAAACAACAACTATATGGGTGAAAGAGGAGGTTACTTACGTTTAACTGGAGGTTCTTCAAGATGTGTGGTCCCTATCTGTATTCCACTGAGGGTTTATGCATGAGCACCATGTGTCCTGAGCCAGAGAATCTGAAAGTAGTAGTGTCCGTTGTTCCACGCATGCGCCCTTGCCTCACCTTATGGCTTCATACGAGGTGATAAAGGGTAGGGTGTACCGACCGTGTCTCCAGTTCCTTCTCCACCGCAAATCCAAGAGATCCGCAGCAGAGGGGAAGGAGGGCGGGAAGTGGAATGCAGATAAGGACCACACAAAGAATCTCCAATTACAGGTAAGTAACCACCTCTTCTTCTTTGAGTTATGGTCCCTATTGTATTCCACGCAGAGTGATTAATAAACAGTACCTAAATTGGAGGAGGGTGCAAGGATTAGGATGGGATGGTTGAATGGAGGACAGCCGCACCAAATGAGGCATCCCTCACAGAGTTCTGCACCATGGTGTAATGTGTAGCGAAGGTATGTATTGAACTCCATGTGGCTGCTCTACATGTGTCTCCAAGCAGCACTTCATGGAGAGTGGCCGTGGTTGAACCCGGTGCTCTTGTGAAATGGGCTCTCATCTCCATGGGTGGAGGCAGTCCTGACAACTCATAACACAGTGCGATGCACCCAGAATTCACTGGAGACTCTCTGTGTAGAGACTGCATGCCCCTTAAATCTCTCCACTACACTGATAAACAATCTAAGAGACTTCCTGATCAGTCTTGACCTCTGCAGTTAGAAGGTCAAAGCCTGTTGGAGGTCAAGGGAGTGATGTCATTATTCCTCTTCCGAGGTATGAGGCTTCGGAAAGAAAGCAGGTAAGTGGATGGGTTAATTCAGATGAAACTGGGATACAACCTTTGGTAGAAACTTGGGATTGAAAAAAGGGACATAAAGCAAACCCAGTGGCTCAAAGAGTTGTTTCATTAGTGTTGATAGAACGAGGCTGAGGTCCCACTGGGGAGTGATAGATTGTGCATGTGGGAAAGTTCTGATGAGATCTTTCCAAAATCTAGCACTCAATGAGTGTGTAAATACACAGTGCCTTTCCATGGAGGGGGATGGGGTGGAAGGCACTAATTGCTGCTAGGTGGGCTTTGAGGGTGAACCCCAGTGTTTTTAAGAATGGGAGGTAATCCAAAAGAAGAGGACTCTCCACTTCCTCTGGGGAAAGCTCTTTCTGTTGGGCCCAGGAGGTAAAGCGGTTCTATTTGGCTTGGTAGGAACCAAGATGTTGCTTACTACAGTGTTGTGGAGTTTCCACTCATGATCAGACACAAATCTGCAGCTGAGAGAGTCTGCAATCACATTCTGAGTCCCCAGAAGATAAGCTGCAGATAGCAGGATCTTGTGGGTGATGAACCAATTCCATAGATTGGCTACCTCCGCACACAGAACAGCTCAACCGAAACCCTAAGGTGAGGCAAGGGTGCATGCGCAGACCAACGGACACTACCACTTTTAAATTCTCCGGCTCCAGATGCATGGTGAGCATGTGTAAACCATCAGTGGAATACAATAGGGACCATCACTCGAAGAAGAATGAGACAATTGCTATGCTCTCAAATGAGCTCACACAGAAAAATGAGAAAAGCAAAGAACACTCTTATCTCCCGTGGGTGAACATGTCTCATAAAATGATCACTCCACATCTGACCTCTCAGTCCTCAACCTCAAAGAAAACCCGCACAACACCTTCAAAGATGAACCTGGGAGCTTATATGCATTACTTAACAAGACACTAAAAATCATGAACTTAATAAAGCCTCTGGATTTATGGCTCATTACAACAATCTTGTTAACCACTAACCCTCCTGGGGTCAACAATGGGTCACTCTTCTATAGTATACAGGGCCTCCATACATGTTATATCAACACATTTTCTACATACACTACATCTAGTTACTGAGAATAATTCGAAGCAGTAGTACGCTACTTTCAGCAAACTCTTCTTTGGTGTAACCAACACAGAAATAGTACGTATATATAGAATCTGGTATGATGTACAACACAGCATTGGAATGGTGTAGAGTCTAAATTGAATGTACAGCGCAGAAAAAGATGAAAAAATATGGGGAAAGTGGTGAAACTGGCACAAATATATATTAAAATGTAAACGGAAAATTGGGTGCACAATTCAGGGTAGTTTCATTTATTATTCTATTTGTATTGTGCCCATCACTGTGATCCTCTAGATAAATTACAGATTAATTGTAAAAGTGTAGCTAATAAATAACAATTATTGTCTCTACCACCATGAGTCACTGTTCAAATACCCATTGGCACTTGGGCTATGTAACTGAATATGATCTTTTCTGCATTTCATTTGTAAAACCTCCCTGGTATGTTCTGCAGTTTTGTAAGCCAATCAGAAGTAGAGGGAGGATGTTTATGAAGAAGGAATGGATGAGAAGTCATGTCAGCCTAAGCATGCAGAGAAGCCATATCACTACAACAAGATATACTCTCTTTTTACTTCTTGATTTTGCTGTTAAATAGCCCACAAGATAGCCAGTAGCTTAAGGTAGGCAGCCGGCCAGCAAGCAACCTTTTCCCCATTAAAAATCACTTTAAGAAAAGAGCATGCACACCTGCAGGCAAAAACAAAGCTGTCCTCTCAAGTATGCCACGTTTTATTTAATTACTTATTCATACTCTCGTTTTCACTGACCTGTCTGTTAAGGGAAGTCTTTTGACTAGACCTTTGCCAGATGCAGCAAGCAGGGTAAAGTGCATGAGAACAGAATAAGGAAATTGGACATCAGTTGAAGAAAGAAAAAAGTGTTAGAGTAAATGAAGAAACCAACAGAACTCAGATGAAAGTGGGAACACAGAAAAATCAGGCTAAAAAAATCCATGAGGAAGAAGCATGTTGTTTAGTTATCTCTTAACAACTGAGTGTGTAATGGGTTTGAATTGCTGTCTGATCTGTCTTTTGTTTAAATTTAAGAAACAACTTCTTTTTCCTTTATGCCACTTTTCCTGGTGAGGGTCATGGCGGCAGCATGGCGAGTAGGGAGGACTAGACCTCTCTTTCTTCTGCAACAGGTTCCAGCTCCTCCTGAGGAGTTCCCAGGACAGCCAGAAGATAAAATCCCTCCAGTGTGTCCCTGGTCGGCCTCAGGGCCTCTTCCCAGTGGGACATGCCTGGTAGAGTTCCAAAGGAAGCTTCCCACGGGGCATCCTTATCAGGTGTCTGAACCACCTCAGCTGGCTCCTCTTGATCTGGAGAAGTAGTGGCTCTACTCCAAGGATCTCCCAGTCTCGGACAGTAAGCCCAGCCTCCCTGAGGAGAAACCTAATTTCTGCCACTTGTATCCGCAATGTCCTCCTTTCAGTCATTACCCAAAGTTAATGACTGTAAGTGAGGATGGGGATGTAGATCAACCTGTAAACGAGAGCTTCATCCGAGAACTCAGCTCTCGCTGCGCCACCACAGATTGGTACAGCGTCTGCATCACTGCAGCTGCCACACCAATCTTCTGGTTGATCTCATGCTCCCACTTACCATCACTCGTGAACAAAACCCCTAGATACTTTAACTCTTCCACTAAGGGCAGCTCCCCCTCACACACATCTGGAGAGTGCTGATTCTCATCCCAACCATTTCACACTCAGCAGCAAAATGTTCAAGTGTGCGTCGGAGATCACAGTCTGAAGAAGCAAGATGGACATCACCTGCAAACAGCAGAGATGCCACCTGTAGTGGATACACTCCACAGCTCGGCTGTGCCTCACATCCTGTCCATGAAAATCATAACCAGGAGTGGGGACAAGATGCACCTTTGGTGGAGTCCAATGCTCCCCTTAAACAAACTCGTCTTAATGCCAAGAATATGATCACAACTCTCACTTTGAGAATAGAGGGACTGGCACCTCACACTCCTGCAGCATTTCCCACAAGACATCTTGGGGAACGTGATTATATGCCTTCTCCAGGTCTATAAAACACAGACAGACTGGATTAGCAAACTACCATGACCCCTCGAATATCTGCGAGAGAGCTACAAGCTGGTCTGTTGTTCCACAACCAGGACAGAATCCACATTGTTCCTCCTGGATCTGAGGTTCAACTAATGGGTGTTATCTCCTCTCCAGCACCCTGGCACAGGCTTTGCCAGGGAGGCTGAGGAGTGTGATCCCCCTATAGTTGGAACACACCCTCTGGTTTCCTTTCGGGATCACCACCCTGGTTTGCTAGTCCAGAGGTATTGCACCTGCCTTTCACGCAACAAGAGTGAAAAGGCACGTTAACCACAACACCCCAACATTGTCCAGTGCTGTGAACATCTCCAGATGAATTTAAGAAACTATAGTTCCTTTTCCACCCCCAAAGACTATGTCGTGAATTCTGAAAGAGTACTTAGTTTTGTGAGAGTATACATGGTTCAGGGAGAATACTACTACTAAAGGTATTTGTGAAATGCATTCAGATAAGAGCCATAGCTACCTTGGTAAGGGATTCCAGGTCACCCAACCTTATTTATATTTTCAAATAATCAGCACGTGAATGCAGAAATGCAATTAAAGATGCATGATTCAGAGACATTATCCAAAAACACGTGTGTAAGAAATTTGTTAACATACTGCGAGTCCAAGTAGGAAAGTGGCTGGCCTAAGTTCACCAACCAGTCAGCACAAAAAGGAAAAAAGTCTGCTGTGCTCAGAGTCCAAAATACTAGAAAAAAAAGTCTTCTTGCAAGAGGAATAAGACTTTCTACAGCCAGCAATTTTCTTTTTCATTTATGTCTCAGGTTTTCTAAAACAGGTAAGAATTACAGGAATGTGTGTTCATACTTGGCACAGCTGGGTCAGGCCTTCACTGCTGCTACTTGTACTACTACACATACACTGCCGTTTACACTTATGTTAGTTCAATGAAAGCAGGCAGAAGTATGTCTATGCAAGCTGGGGAATTATACCTCTCGCTCGTACTGTAGATGTAGCCTTAGTATTTTATTCATGTCATCACATACCTTATCTTGTGTCATAAGCACAGTAGGCTCACTTTTTATTCCGGACTGATGAATATTTACAAACATTCCTGACTCTAGCAGTCCTGTTGATCTGAAGGAAAAAAAGGTATAAATTTTAGTCTTCTGATGTTTCTGAGATCTAGAAACTATTAGTCTCGAGCACTATTTAAGTACCTTGCTGTTTCATTGTCGGTTACAAAAGTTGGAGTTGCAGCAAGTGGGCTGCGCAGATCTTTTCGGATATAGATCTTTTCTGTAGAAGCCGCACAGTTTGAAGATTTTTCTCGTGATACTTCAATTGGTTTCCTCTCGCACTGAACAGCTAACAAAATGGTGTGTAACTATTAGGTGACAACCCAAAATTCACGAACAGTCAGATGGAGATATCACAAACAAGAGTATTTAAGAAATTGTGTCCTGTTTTTCCAATTACTGATAAAAAAGCTTGCAGTTTAATATATTTGTGTTTTTATATAGACACTATATTGACTAACAAAAGTGCACACAAATCATTAGCTATGACTCTGGATAAATAAACACACTTGTTTTTATGTTGAAGGAGTCAAAGACTGAAGGTCAAACACATAAAGGCCAATAATTTTAATTTCTTCCTACATTTAAAAGTGGTCCTTAGGGAGTTTTCACCTGTCTGGATCCTCATGGGAAGGCTTTTTTGCTTCATATCGTCTCAGTCTATCAGCTTTTGTCTGCTAAGCCCACATGTTCCCTCCCAGTTAGGGAAGTGGTCATACTGTCTCTTTTTTATGCTCCCTCTGGAAATTTAATCCACAACTACTCAACCTCTTGGTTCCAAGCAAACAAATATGGCATCATTAAAATAAACTGGAAATATTCTACCACATGGGGAAATCTGACTCCAAACAACAAAGCCAACTGGAAACTTACTTACACAACTTCATTTTAAGAACTCAAAGGGAGAACTTCTCCTTATGAGGAAATAACTACTTATATACTTACAACAAATTTAGTTTGGTCATTGCAAAATCAAAACACATACTAAAAATGTTTACGAGATGGAATGCCTTAAAATATGTAGGGTCTTATTCTCCCCTCTGTTACATGAATTTTAAGATGGTGTAACTCCATTTACTTCAAGGGAGTTACACAATGGAAGAGTGTGGTGACCCAGCCCAGTAAACTGTAGGTTCAACCCAATGCATAATTTAAAATAGGCACCAATGCACCTGGCCACTTTAAAGCCATTTACCCCCTACGGACTACAGCATTACATGCTACATATAAATACATTATGTTTAATACAAGTTTGAGATTCCATTTGTGTGACTATTTTAGGGTAGTGAGACCATAAGTCACAAAAAGGAAAGATTAAAAAATAAACATGATCACATTAATCCGTAACTTTTAAAATTACATTGTCTTTGAGCATGTACATAATTAAAATCTGCCAGCACAAGGAAATTTTAAAAAGGAACTAAGATCTGCAAGAATTAAGTCATATATGCCTGCTAATCTCTGCCTGGGAGATACCTTCCTCTGCTGGGCAAACTAGGTAAGGTGCAGAAACTGCTGCTACCACAACTGATGGACAAACTGACGGGAAGATGGAGTTATTCAAAATTTCTTCAGCTGCTAAATTTACAACCAGACAATTTATCATAGAAAATGGATGCCTGCTGCCTAGGAACAACACTTTATTCTTATTTACTCTGTTCTGTGTGTTTTTAAGGTAATTTCATCTTTGACAAACTGCCAAAATTCAGAGTTTGAGTCACACTGGACTAATAATTCTTTAAAGAGAAGCTGATCTAACTATTTCATAACAGTAATGAAGGCAAAGCCTGATTTGCATGCCTATATAACAGTATATTCTCCAAAGCACAAACCTTGTCATGAATGCCTGCTATATTTTATATATATATATGCCTGATTTTAAAACACACACACACACACACACACACACACCCTACCAGATTTATAAATCTTACTTATACTTACAGTCCTGTTTCATTCCAAATGCGATGCATCTCTGCAGCCTACAGTACTGACATCGGTTTCGATGATGTTTGTTAATGACACAGTCTTTTGCTCCTCGGCATGAATAAACTAAATTCTTTCGTATGCTTCTTTTAAAGAATCCCTTGCATCCCTCACATGTTACTGCTCCATAATGACGTCCTAGTTGAAGAACAGCATAAGTCAGGACATTAATTTTACAATGTTAATAACATTTTCCCTCTTTTAAAAAGAAATTATATTTAGACAAGTCAAAGAGTATAACTTTAAAAGAGTACATTCATGCCTTGTCTATGTAAACGAGTTACAGATATGAAGATACTACCAAGTGGCTAGAGAATCACACAGACAAGCAAACTAACCAAATCTCTGGTTTAAACCACTCACGCAAGATGACCATTTCCCAATAGTTTATTAACTCCTTGACTCCAGCGTCTTTGTTGCTAGCAATAGCAGACAGGCCCGAAAATTGGCTTCCCCACTCCCCAAGAGCATTAGGATGAGCTACCTTAGTTACCTGAATTACACATACTTTAGTAATTTTTCTCAGTGACCCTCTAATCAAGTTCTTTTATTGTCTATCATACATTTTAGCAGCATAACTGCATGATTTAAAGATGACATAAAGACTGTATATGTAAAGAGGAGACAGTATAAATTTATTCACTTGATGACACTATCTGTTACCATTTCAAAACTATCGATTTTTGTTTTTTTAAATTGGAGTAAAGATAAATCCATAATTATCTTTTATAATGGAAGTATTCAGTGATGCAAGTAAACAAAAAATGTGTTAAATCAATAAAAAATTCAACATTTCCACAGTTTTTCTCATTGTGCTATTCTGTCCCTACAATCCAGATTTTATTTTTCTTTTAAAATCATTATTTAAAACCTGCTTAGCTGAAAAAATAAAAACCTGAGTATGGCTACAAGAATACTGCATTTACAGATTAAGGCAGTCTTGGTCATTTAGACACAGCTACTATACATACTGTTAATTTTATAATCCAGAACTAAAATCTAAAAAGCAAGGCCATACAGAAATGTTCAAAAATACATATTATGAAAGTATCATGGCTGCCCCTTTAATTAAGAAGGATAATTCACCAAAATCAATCTCAAATGTGGACTAATTCAAAGAGGATAAACTTTAATTTTATAGGTACTTTATTCACTCTTGAGAGACTTCCATTCAGATGTCTGGAAGAGATTTCCAGAGATTCTAACTTACTTTCGGATCCCTCTAACATAACCATCTCAAATGTCACACACACATGAAATTTCATACAGTTTCACACTACAAATATGGTTGTTTTAAAAATAAATACTTATAAATAAAATGGTTTACCATAACAGTTTTATTTTCACTTTGGAGGGTGACAGTTTTGTTCTTTTGCAGAGTACTTCCATTATTTGATGCAGTCTCTCTGAGTCTCTAGACAGTCTGCCTTGTCGCTCTTTCCCTGGTTCCCAAGCTAAGGCCCTGATCAGCCTCTTCACTCTAGCTGCCTCTATGACCCCCGTCCTTATCAACCCTCCTTCAGCCTCCCCTGCTCTGACAAATCAGACAGACTGCCAGATGGAGAAATAGCTTCCCTAATGGAACTAATTCTAGCCAATTCTCACAGCAGTTAGGCTAAAAGTCTTCCCTTTCCATGTCCCCTTCCAGGGTGCACAGAGAGAGGGGGAAATTTGCAGCCAAACCATACTTGAGAATCAGGGCTTGCATCTCTACTAAAGAGGAAGCTTCTCCCTTTAGTGAGCCTTTGGAGGTTTGCCTGAGTGCAGTCCAACTCTGAAAGACCCTGGAAAACATGCTGCTAGGCTTAACACATACCAGAGACTCAGAAGGAGGCATGGATAGGGAGGAGAGACAGAGCTGGCACAAGGTTGGGATAGGCAGCACAGCTCTCTTGGCATTTGGTTCCCTACTTTCATTACCCACTTCCATCTGTTCACTCCCGTAACACTGTTGCAAAGGGCATTTTTTTTGGCTTTTCCCCTTTTACCTTAACATTCCATTTTGATAACATATACATGTGCACACACGCGCGCACACCCTCCCCCCCACACCTTAGTGGAATTATAAAGCGTCCTCAGTGTTTGGGCAATTTAAAAAATGATGACTCAAACGGCTTAGCGCAAACAACTCCTAAGAGCACTTTATAATACATTTCTATGGTCTTCCCTGATTGTCTGTTTTGTATTATAAACTACTAGCATGGTTTTTCACAGATATCTTAAGTTTAAAATAATAATAAGAAAAAAAATCACTTAAAAGTAACAATGAACAAGTCCATTGTACAACATTTCTTTTACAAAAATGCCAGAATGGCCAGTCAATTAAGAATGCATTTGCAGCCAATCAAGTAATTTGATTGGTCAGCATCTGTAGTTGTATAATATAATACTGACCTGGACAGGCTTAAACTACATATGAAAATTGCTTTAAGTGGACCGTTTAAACAAATGCAAATTATTAAAGCTAAAATTAATAAATCCCATCTATTCACAGTCCAGCTACATTAGGTATCCACTTTTTATTAAAACGTAACTAAATCAGTGAAAAAAAAGCGAAAACTTGTTTCTGAAGAATAACTTGAAACTGCTTTTAAAAAGTGGTCCTGCTGAAGAATTTACCTGATGCTTTGTCTCCACATACGACACAGAGATCAAATACTTTATTTAGGGTCTGTTCAGTGGAAGTGTTGTCTGTTAAAATCTGGAAGAAAGTACAAAATTATTTCACTTTTCTCTCTCTCTACCTCAAAAAATTGGAAAATAAAAGCTAATCTCATCCTTAAAATGCCTCTCTCTAAACTAAGGGCCCAATCTTCTGAATCACCAAGTCCCCTCAATTACCATTTATGGCCCTCGCAGTTGACTGCATGTTGGTGTTTGCTGCACCAATGCAGATCCCTATTCAGGATGGGTCCTAAATTTAACTATCAAAATCTTTTAAAAGTATTAAAACAAATCTTATCCAGAGAAGATTTTTGCAGAAAGCACTTATATTTTGAAAACTACATTTATCAAGCCTTCTGGTCATCCAGCCATTCAAATCTTTCCTTAGCATTCATTTCTTTCACTATGCTCAGAAGAGTGAACCAATGATAAATATATTTTGAAAACACAATATATTTAATTGAATTACTCATTATCAAGAGGTACAAATGCCCCTAAACTGAGTAACTGTGATGTTATTACTATAACTTGCCTTGCTTCGCCCCAATCCCATCTGATGTTTGTTACCCTCATTCACTATGTCACGTCTAAAATTAGACTCATAGCAACAACACTTCAGGTAGGAATCATAGCTTTCTAGTTCTTTAAAAGATCTTGCACACTGAGATACTGTAAAAGTTATAAATAATAATAAAGCACTGCTTGCAATTAAAAAGGATAATATGATTGCATAACTAGCTAACAATCTCACAATGCAAAGCAGGAATGAAAGAATTGATATTCCCATTAAAAACACTGGAAATTAGAGGCACTTTTGAAACTTCCCATTTCCTGATAAGAATGTTGATTCTTTCAGTCCTGCTTCGCATAATCAAAACAGGGGCTCTGAAGATAAATATAATTAAGAAAAGCTCTACTGAGAAAGGCGATAGTCCTATTCCAGGGGTAAGCAACCCTTTAGAAGTGGGGCACCGAGTCTTAATTTATTCACTCTGATTTAAGGTTTCGCGTGCCAGTAATACATTTTAATGTTTTTAGAAGATTTTTCTATAAGTCTACATACAACAATAGTTTAGTTATATATTATAAAGTAAATAAGGTTTTTAAAATGGTTAAGAAACTTCATTTAAAATTAAATTAAAATGCAGAGCCCCCTGGACTGGTTGTCAGGGCCCAGGCAGTGTGAGTGCCACTGAAAATCAGCTCACGTGCAGCCGTCGGCACACGTGCCATAGGTTGCCTACCCCTGTCCTATTCTATGAAGAGAAATAATGAAAATGTTACATGAATGTCTAAAAAGTGTTTTGAAAATTCTCTCTCACACCCCCGTAAGTAAATGTTTATTTGGCAACAGCATCTAAGATATTACCTCTAATCTTTTACTGCTATTACACATCACTGAAGTTTCTTTTAATTTAACATTAACATTCTTAAAGAAAAAGTTGGCTCAGTGACAAAACATCACTAGTTTAATTTCTCATTTCACCTCAGCTGCAATTATTATTTAGTGCTATAATTGTGCATAGTATTATACATAACATACAAGAAATTCCTTAAGTCCTTCCGCAGACAAAACTTGCATTTATGTCATAACGAGTTTTGCTTACGCAAGGACTCCAGAATTTGGCCCAAGAGGAAGGAAAGTCCCTGCTCCAAAGAGCTCAAAATTTACCTTGGACAAACATGACACTCAGAACAAGAGTTGCCATTCAAGAAGATGCAGAGCCACTATTGATGAAACAATTAATCAAGAAAGGTGTTCCACAAAATGTGGATTTAAAGGAAGGATTTGAAAGAGGAATGGTGTGCGCGCGCACAGGAAAGGGAAACCTGTTTCAAATGAAGGTGTAAAATAAAAGAACGTGCAAAACTGCAAATGGGAAGAGCAGTTAGAGAAGATATGAGAGAACATGATGAGTATCTAGAATTAAATGGTTTCAGAGTAGCAGCCGTGTTAATCTGTATCCGTAAAAAGAACAGGAGTACTTCTGGCACCTTAGAGGCTAACAAATTTTGTTGGTCTCTAAGGTGCCACAAGTACTCCTGTTCTTTTTATAGAATTAAATGAAAGCCCCGTGTCCAGTGAATGGAAAATTAAAAGCTAGCTTTCCATTAAAATGGTAGTTACTGCACATTTCACTAACGGCTTTTCTATATGTTGCATTAGTACGTACCAGCTAGGATGTAAATTATACTGTGCACCGCTTGTCACACAGTAATTGGCCCACGTGGACCCTACTGGTATGCACTAAAAGTTCCATAGCGTGCACTGATGCAGTATTGTTTGAAACAGGACTACATCAGCACATACTAGGGAACTTCTAATGTGTGCCAGCAGGGTCCACATGGTCCAATTAGTGTGTGACACACAGATGCCAACTAGAATTTACATCCCAGTTGGTATGCACTAATGTACCATGTAGACAAGCCCAAACAGAAAATGACAGAGAAATGTATATACTTCATAGGCCTTACATGCTTAGTTTGTGAAAGCACAAAAATTGTAAAATATTCTTTCCACTGCCTCCGTAATTCTTTTGGTCTGTATAAGCTACACAACCAGATCCCATCTTTATGTCCCCTTTCCATACTACTCATACAACTAGACCATGCTCCCTAACCCAGTCTGACATTCCTCCACCTTCTTATCCTTTCAATCCCACAGTGGTGTAACAAAGCAAGGCCCTGGCGCAAGAATAGGTTGGGGCCCCCTTCCAGATTCTAAAATCGGAAATTTTGCTTACCCCCAACATCACAGCCCCCAACTTACCCTTTTGCCTCCCACAACTCAACCTACTACCACCAACATCCCCCACTCACCCCCAATCCTTCCCCCTGCAGTTCCCTAACACTCCCCACTCACTCAAAGCCCCCACAAGCAACCCACTCCCCAGCCCCTCACTCCTGTGACCTTCCTGGCCACTCACCACCCCCCACCCCCAGCTCTGTGGTCTGTTCCCATCCCAGGCTACTCCGGATCCTAGCCACCAATTAGCTCTGCTGGCTCCCGTTTGCCCACACTGCATTCACACGGCACAGGCCAAATTTGGACAATGAGTGGCATTACAACCTGGTACACAATTTCACAGCACCACTCAAATGTGGCCTGGCCACCCCTTTGTCATGAAGGGGGGCGGCCAGACCAAATCTGAGTGGTGCTGCGTCCCCATGTGCTACACTGCAAAGCCAATCAGATTTGGTCTTGCTGCCCTTCCATCACATGGAGGGTTGGTGTAGCCAAATTTGAGCGAGTGGCATTGCAAACCTGTGAATCAGCTAAAGTGTGGGAGCATCACTTGTCTGGTTGAGACCCCATAACCTCATGGGTCTGGCTGTGACTACACCACTGACACCACTGTAGCTATGCCACTGAAATCCCTTCTCAAATTGTTTTATGCTGGAAGCACTTTAAACCTTATCTAACTGACACTTACCCTTGTTGGGCTTTACTTAAAAAAAAAAATACAAAAAAAATGACACTACAAAACACACGCTGAAGTTCACCACTTAATCTCATTGATGCTCTCTCCTGTCCTTCCCACCTCCTTTGTCTACATGTTGTCTAAGGGTATGTCTATACTACGGGATTATTCCGATTTTACAAAAATCGATTTTTTGAAACAGATTGTATAGAGTCGAGTGCACACGACCACACTAAGCACATTAATTCGGCGGTGTGCGTCCATGTACTGAGGCTAGAGTCGATTTCTGGAGCGTTGCACTGTGGGTAGCTATCCCATAGCTATCCCATAGTTCCCGCAGTCTCCCCCGCCCATTGGAATTCTTGGTTGAGATCCCAATGCATGATGGGGCCAAAAATTTGTCGTGAGTGGTTATGGGTAAATGTCGTAAGTCAATCCTCCCTCCATGAAAGCAACGGCAGACAATCATTTCGCACCCTTTTCCCTGGATTGCCCGGGCAGACGCCATAGCACGGCAACCATGGAGCCCGTTCAGCCTTTTTTCATTGTCACCATATGTCTACTGGATGCTGCTGACAGATGCGCTACTGTACTGCTACACAGCAGCATCCCCTTGCCTTTGCAAGTTAGCAAAGACGATTATCAGTCACACTGTACCGTCTGCTGCTGTCATGGGTGCTCCTGGCCGGCCTCGGTGAGTTCGGTCGGGGACGACTGGACAAAAATGGGAATGACTCCCCACGTCATTCTCTTCTTTAAGTTTTGTCTAATGGAGAGTCAGTCCTGCCTAGAATATCAGGCAAGCCTACTAAAGAACCAGAGAGGCAAATGGCCGCTCCGGGTCAGAGCCCCAGACATCCCGCAGAAATGATGAGCTGCATGCCATTTTAGGGGGTGCCCCTGCAACAACCCCACCCGTTGCTTCCCTGCTCCCCCATCCCTCCTGGGCTACCGTGGCAGTTATCCCCTCATTTGTGTGATGAAGTAATAAAGAATGCATGAATGCATGAATTTGAAACAACACTGACTTGATTGCCTCTGCAAGCAGAGATCAAAGGGGGGAGGGGAGGGCGGTTGGCTTACAGCAAAGTAGAGCGAACCACCATTCTGCACTTGCTCAGCCTATAGCTGAAAATGTGAATCTGTGATAAGCACTAGGATAGAAGCACAGGTAGGACTGAATCTCCATTTGTGTGTGGGCCTTTGGTTGACACTGGTAAAATACAAAATGTCCCAGGATATGTATGTTGGGGAACAGTTCTAAACGGCAGCTTAATTTTTTTTATTTACAGCAAAATGTAGAAGTCTAAGTATCTGATTGTTAGCAAGGGGTAGGCTGAGGTAGGCGCGGTGCTGCTGACTGGGAGAGCAGCCTGAGGCAGAAGCCCCTAGCTGCCATGATATTCCAGGTAGGACTGAATCTCCATTAGGCAAAACTTAAAGAAGAGAATGACCTGGAGTCATTCCCATTTTTGCCCAGGAGCCCCCGACCGACCTCACCGAGGCCAGCCAGGAGCACCCACAGGACGACGATGACTGATACCAGTCATACTGTACTGTCTGCAGTCCGCAAGGCAAGGCAAGGCAAGGCAAGGAGATGCTGCTGTGTAGTGCTGCAGTACCGCATCTGCCAGCAGCATCAAGTAGACATACAGTGACATTGAAAAAAGGCAAGAAATGATTTTTTTCCCTTTGCTTTCACCGGGGGGGGGGAAGGGGGGGGACGGACTGATGACATATACCTGAACCACCCACAACAATGTTTTTGATCCTTCAGGCATTGGGAGCTCAGCCCAGAATTCAAATGGTTTTCAGAGAGTGCGGGAACTGTGGGATGGCTACAGTTGTCAGTCGCCCCTCCCTCCGTGAGCGTCCATTTGATTCTTTGGCTTTCTGGTACACTTGCCTCAGCTCCTCATCATGGCCTTGGAGATTTTTTTCAAATGTTTTGGCATTTCATCTTTTGGAACAGAGTTCTGATGGAACAGATTCATCTCCCCATACAGAGATCAGATTCAGTATCTCCTGTACGGTCCACGCTGGAGCTCTTTTTTGATTCTGGGACTGCATGGTCACCGGTGCTGATCAGCACTCCACGCTGGGCAAACAGGAAATAAAATTCAAAAGTTTGCAGGGCTTTTCCTGTCTACCTGGCCAGTGCATCCGAGTTCAGATTGCTGTCCAGGCTGGTCACAATGGTGCACTGTGGGATAGCTCCTGGAGGCCAATACCATCGAATTGCGGCCACACTAACCCTAATTCGAAATGGCAATGTCAATTTCAGCGCTACTCCCCTCATCGGGGAGGAGTACAGAAATTGATTTTAAGAGCCCTTTATGTTGACAAAAATGTCTTTGTTGTGTGGACGGGTGCAGGGTTAATTTGATTTAACGCTGCTAAATTCAACATAAACTTGTAGTGTAGACCAGGCCTAAGTTAACAATTGTTTACTCAGTTAAATAACAATTACAATGCCAAATAAAATGAAAGCAAGAGGAGTGAAATATTAAGAAGTAAAGGCAAGGGAGAAAATGGTATTCAAATGATATTTTAAAACAGATGGAGAGTCAATGAGGCAGAAATACAAAAAGGCTATCCCAGGAGCTGAAACAAGAAGGTTCTGGCTTGAAAAGTAAAAATAAAACTACACATTTATATTTTTTTTATATCCTGACTCATGAAATACAAATTTAAAAATAACAACTTTCAAGGAACAAATCATTTTCTTCATTGTTTCTAAACAACAACTCCAAGTCTTGCTATCAGGGAACTGTAAACAGCAAAAAGACTAAAAATATAGAACCAGCACAGAAAATATTTGGAAAGAAAAACATCTCTTCCTATTCCAATAGTTCTCAAACTTTTGTATTGGTGACCCCCTTCACATAGCAAGCCTCTGAGTGTGACCCCCTTATAAATTAAGAATACTTTTAAATATATTTAGCACTATTATAAATGCTGAATACAAAGTGGGGTTTCGGGTGGAGGCTGACAGCTCGTGACCCTCCCCCATGTAATAACCTTGGGACCCCCTGAGGGGTCCCGACCCCCAGTTTGAGAACCCCTGTCCTATCCCATCTGAATTAATATTATGAAATAAAGTGGATTCTCTACCTGGATGTGTTGTGCAGATAAATCGGGGGATGCAAAAAACAGTTGGTTGACACCTGCAGCATCTGGAGTTGTTAGGAAAACCTTTCCTGGAGTGGAATCTTGTCTGGCAAGGATCACCTTGCTTGGGGTAGAGCCATCATGATTTGTTAAGATGAACTGCTTTCCTGCTGTGCTCTGATCAAGTGCAGTAACAATCTGAATCTTCTGGCCCGTCTGCTGGTCTGTGACAATCTGATAATACATTCATCTCAAATTGTTATGGTCTTTCAAGTTCATGTTTTTTTAGCACCCCATCTTGCACCATCATAGTCAATGGGAGTTTTGCCTTTGACTTTTGTGGTTACAGGACTGGGCTTCTTAATGAGTTAAATTCAAGCCAAAACCCTGAATCTAAAAAACCCCAAACTGTAGCAGTGTTTGAACTCTGAACCTGAATACACATTCCAATTTTGCAAGTGGCTCATATTTTTACAGAGGGCCAAACAAAAACCTTAGATCCTAACAGCTATGAATAATGAAGTGTTCAAAATATGGATATAAATGTTAAGGGTCCATCAGTCCTGTTAAGTGCTGAGCTCCCTCCACTCCCACTTAATTCCATGGGAGTTGAGAATACAGCATACCACAAAGTGACACTCAGCACCTCACAGGTGTAGGTCCTTAATAAGTTATCTTCATCGCTTAATCCCACGTTGTACACTTCAGTGTTGGCTTCATTAATTTAGAATAATAAGGGCAAGGAACAATCTTATTTCAATTTACTATACCTCAGTTTAACACTTTCACACTCACAAACAGAAAAATCAACTGAAGCAGGAGAACTGAACACTAACCCTTCTCTTTGCCACCTTTTTTTCTTTGTTTGACAAACAACTTCTTTTGCTTTATTCTTCATTTGACAATCAAGAACAGATCAACATCATCATTATGGCATTTCTTTCCTATTTTTAAATAAAGTAGGGCCTCACTGACTTGCCCTTCACTAAACTGTACTGTTTATCATCTTCTGACAAACTTGGTAATACACTTTCTTCATTTTTTTATTTTTTATATATATATATATATTTTTTTTTACACTTTCATATGTACCCATTTTTCACTCTTCAGAACGCTATGTGATGCTGGGGAACATCCATTGGTGCCATGTAATATTGAGTAGAGTGCACAGGAGTAGAGAAGCGCTCCCTGATCTATAGCCTTCTACATGAAGGCTATGCATAGACACAGGGGTAGCTCTATGTATTTTGCTGGCCCAAGCATGGCAGTCAGGCGGCTTTTGGCGGCGCACCTGCGGGCGGTCCGCTGGTCACGCGGATTCGGCGACATGCCTGTGGGAGGTCTGCTGGTGCCATGCCATTGGCGTCTCTGCCGCCGAATTGCCGCTGAAGCCACGGGACCAGCAGACCTCTCGCAGGCATGCCGCCTACAGCTGCCTGCCTGCCACCCTCACAGCGACCAGCAGGCTGCTCCCCGCGGCTTGCCGCCTCAGGCATGCACTTGCTGTGCTGGTGCCTGGAGCCGTCCCTGCATAGACACATCTAGCTAAACACAGCTTGACTGTAAACCGTTAAACTTTAGATACAGTAAAATACCACTGAATTCTAAAGAAAAAGCTAATTCAACAACCCATTAAGTTCAAACACATTTATAAATCTGCGCAGGATTAATATTGTTTTTCAAATATGCGTATCATGTTTATTTAAGAGACTGAGTGTATTTGAATTTATTGACTGTAGTTTTATAGTTTATTTCCATACTTTTAAAAGGTGCATGTGTGTTTGGGGGCGAGAGGTGTGGTGGGTAATGGGGAAGTTTTCATTTTGTTATCTAAATCTGCAATGTTCCTCAATTCTCACACAGTAATAAACTTAAAATTTACAAAAGCTGCCTTGTTATTGCTAGGATTTTATTGTTATAAAATATACTACAGCATTATTTCTGTAGTGCCCAAAGGTGTGGTTGGCACTTTACATTACTAAGTACGTTTATCAGTATCTTATAAAGCAGTGGTTCTCAAACTAGGACCGCTGCTAGTTCAGGGAAAGCCCCTGGTGGGCCGGGCCAGTTTACTGGCTGCATCCGCAGGTTCGGCTGATCGCGGCTCCCACTGGCCACGATTCACCGCTCCAGGCCAATGGGGGCTGCAGGAAGCGGCATGGGCCGAGGGACGTGCTGGCTGCCCTTCCTGCAGCCCCCATTGGCCTGGAGCGGTGAACCACGCGGCCAGTTGGAGCTGCAATTAGCCGAACCTGTGGACGGCAGCAGGTAAACAAATCAGCCCGGCCTGCCAGGGGCTTTCCCTGAACAAGCGGTGGCCCTAGTTTGAGAACCACTGCTATAAAGTATCATCATAAAGAATTACAGCTGACAAAATAAATGAACAGAAGTGCATTTTATGATGCATGTTTGCTTTTTTCCTCTATTTTTGTTACCAACTTGCTAACTCACAAATTATTTGTTATTGTGAATATGGCCCCAATTCTTGAACAGGGCTCCCCATGGGTGCAAGGATCTGTCCAGGCAGATCTCACTGCATGATCAGTACTTTAATAGATTTCTACCATATGTTACTTTAATGTCTACACAAGAACACTAAGTCTAGACAAAAGCTCCCCTCTGCAAACCCTACTCCTTAAACATTTGGCAAATGAAAAATGCATTATACAAAAGGACAATTTTAATAATGAAAAGTGCCA
Organism: Mauremys reevesii; assembly: GCF_016161935.1. NCBI lineage: Eukaryota > Metazoa > Chordata > Testudines > Geoemydidae > Mauremys > Mauremys reevesii. The sequence goes on along the minus strand of NC_052623.1, from coordinate 278,950,945 downwards.
TTCCCACAACTTATTCCAAGTGGGATCCTTGCAACTGCACAGAACTCCAGTGAAGTCAATGAGGCTCTGCTTGGGTGCAGGGGTCCATCCTTAACACAGTAGTCCCCTACTGTAAATTTGTCAGAGTTCGATAACAACGTATTTCTTAATTTGAGACTGAACACTGCCCTTGTATTCATTTCATTAAATATGGAAATTATTCATTGTTTTATGTTTAAAAAAGATGGTTACTCACCGTTGTAACTGTTGTTCTTCGAGATGTGTTGCTCATATCCATTCCATGTAGGTGTGCGCGCGCCGCGTGCACGTTCGTCGGAAGACTTTTACCCTAGCAACTCAGTGGGTCGGCTGGACGCCCCCTGGAGTGGCGCCACCATGGCGCTGGATATATACACCAGCCGACCCACCCACTCCTCAGTTCCTTCTTGCCGGCTACTCCGACAGTGGGGAAGGAGGGTGGGTTTGGAATGGATATGAGCAACACATCTCGAAGAACAACAGTTACAACGGTGAGTAATCATCTTTTCTTCTTCGAGTGATTGCTCATATCCATTCCATGTAGGTGATTCCCAAGCCTTACGTAGGCGGTGGGGTCGGAGTGAGATGTTGCAGAATGCAAACTGCTGAGCCAAAGGCTGCATCATCTCTGGACAGTTAGACCAAAGAAGCAAAGGTCCGGATAGAGGACCAGGTACTAACATGACATAGCCCCTGGAAGGGTATGTGAGTCAGAAAGGCAGCAGAAGAAGCCTGAGCCCTGGTGAAACGAGCAGTAAGGTGGCTCGACGGAACATGGGCCAAGTCACAGGAGGTGCAAATGCATGACGTCACCCAAGATGAAAACCTCTGGGAGGAGACAGGTAGGCCCTTCATCCGGTCTGCCAATACAACGAAGAGTTGGGGGCGTACAAAAAGGCTTGTCCGCTCGACATAAAAAGCGAGCACCCTACGGACGTCTAGGGAGGGCAAATGTGCTCCTGTCGCAATGAATGGGGCTTCGGAAAGAAGACCGGAAGGAAGATATCCCGGATGATATGAAAGGTCAACAGCACCTTAGGGAGGAAGGCCGGACGTGGTCCCAACCGCCCCTTGTCCTTATGCAACATAGTGTACCGTGGGTCCACTGTGAGAGCCCGAAGCTCGGAGACTTGTCCAGCCGATGCAAAGGCTACAAGGAAAAAACTGTCCCTCAGGACAGGTATCTTAGCGAGCATGTTGTCAGTGGCTTGAATGGAGCAGGCATAAGTCTGCTTATAACCAGGTTGAAAACCCAGGAGTTGGTGGGGCGGCGAACCTGGGGGCATAAATGCCCCAAGCCCTTGAGGAACCTAGAAACCACAGAGGGTGAGAATATGAAGCGGCCACTCTCCCTTGGGAGGAAGGTAGAGACGGCTGCCAAGTGCACCCTTAATGATGAACTGCGCCAGGCGCTGCTGTTTGAAGATCATAGGCAATCCAAGAGGAAATGGATCGGAACCTCTGTGGGGGAAACCTTGTGTTTCATAGCAGCAAAAGAAAACTGCCAGTTGGGCAGATACGTTAACCGAGTGGAAGGCTTCCTACCACCCAGGAGAATCCTGTAGAACCGAGGCAGAACAACGTAACTCGGATCGGTTTAGGCCCGCAGCAGCCATGCAGAGATGTGCAGGGATTGCAGGTCTAGGTGGTAAAGCTTGCCGTGATCCAGCGTTATGAGGTCTGGGCAAAGAGGCAGTGGAATCGGTTGGCTACCGACCGGTCTAGCAACATGGTGTACCAGTGCTGCCTGGACCACGCTGGAGCGATCATGATCAGATGCGCTCTGTCCCTGCGGAGTGTTAGCAGGACCTTGCGAACCAGCGGGAGCGGTGGGAAAGCGGAGGGCAGACGGCTCGTCCACGGCATCAGAAAAGCAGCCAAGATCGAGCCCGGGGAGGGGCCTTGGCATGAGCAGAACTTCTCTCTCGTTCTGTTCCCGCAAGAGCAAAGTTCCGGAAACGCAATGGATAACATCCGGAGGAATCAACCACTTGAGAGACAGGAAGGAACTGCTGAGGCGATCCGCCAGAGTGTTCCGGACCCCTAAGAGAAAGGACGCTACCAGGTCCATTGATTGAGCTGTGCAGGAGTCCCGGAGCTGGATAGCTCCCTGGAAAGAGAGGAGGACCGTGCTCCTCTGTGCTTGTTTATGCAACGGGTGTCCGTTGTGTTGTCTGTGAACACCGAGACACAACAGCCTTGTAGGTGCTGCTGAAATGCCTGGTATACAAGGCAGACTGCTCCCAACTCCCGGACATTGATGTGCAATGGCAGCTGTTGAGCCAACCAAAGGTCTGGAGTGGGAAACTGACCCAAGTGAGCACCCCAGCCAAGAGATGGGGGCGTCCATCATGAGGGACACCGAGGGTGAGGTGGATGGAACAGCACCCCTGCACACATTAGGAAGGGCGTCGACCCCCAGTCGGGGGAGCCTAGGACGCTCGGGGGGATCGAGGCGACCATGACCATGCTGTCTCTGGCCGGGTGGTACACCGATGTAAGTCGCGATTAAAGTGTACGGAGGCGAAGCCTGGCATGTTCAGTTACGCACGTGCAGGCAGCCATGTGGCCCAGGAAACCTAGGCAAGTTCAACGCAAAGTTGCCGAGAAGGTCTGTAGACCTTGTACAATGGTTACCATTGCGTGAAATCAAGGCGTAGGTAAGCAGGCTGTGCGATACTGAAGTCCAGGGTGGCCTCAGTTAAGTCTACTCCCTGAGTGGGAATCAGGGTGGATTTCACTATATGGATCATCAGGCCTAAACGCAGGAATAGGACCTAGTCGACGCCCACACTAGAGGTAACTTGGGCCCCGGTGGCCCCTGGAATGAGCCAATCGTCCAGATACGGAGCATGTGTATCCGACGGTGGCGGAGAGGGCGGCGACTACAGCTAGACACTGTGAATACACAGGGGGCTGCATAGAGGCCGACCGGGAGGACCGTAAACTGGAATGACAGTTGGCCATAGACCGGGGGTACCTTCTGCGTGGAGAATAAGTGGCGACGTGAAAATACGCGCCGTTTATATCGAGGGCGGCATACCAGTCTCCGAGATCCAAGGATGGGATGACGGTCCCCATGGATACCATGCGGAACTCCAGGTATATCATTACTTGTTGAGCTCCCGCAGGTGTAGGATAGGTCTGAGACCTCCCTTCACCTTGGGGATCAGGAACTAGTGGGGCTAGAACCTTTTGTCCCTTCGTCCTTGGAACCTCCTCTATAGCTCCGATGGTGAGGAGCGCCCGCACCTCTTGCAAGAGGAATTGCTCGTGAGAGGGGTCCCTAAGAGGGATGAGGAGGGATAGGCTTTTGCCCGATTGGTGTTAGGAGGACCCTGATTTTGGCCCCTTGGGGTCCCGATCAACGCCTATGATTGCCTCAGTGTCGCCTGCTGGCAAAGCCGTGTCCTTGCCTAGGCGCAGGGTGAGGGCGGTGAGGCTGGCGGAGAGGTCGGCACTGAGACCTCGGCATGTAGATGCCGAGAGGGAGTGCGTAGTGACCTCGCTGTCCTTTGGGCCTTGCAGCCTAGGGTCAGTTTTGAGAACAGGCCTTTGTCATTGAAAGACAAGTCCTGTATAGCGTGCAGCAGCTGCGAGGGAAGGCTCGATAACTGGAGCCATGAAATGCGCCTCATGGCAACACCTGAGGCCAGAGTCGTGGCTGTGGAGACCGCTACATCCAACAAGGTCTGGAGGGAAGCTTTCGCCACTTCGGCCCTTTTTCCAGAAGGGCATCAAACTCTTGACGGGAGATTTAAGAAACCGACTCCGTAAATTCTCTCACCGCCGCCCATAGTAACGGCTAAGCAGGGCTTGCTGGTTTGCTACGCAAAGTTGCAGGGTGCCTGCCGAGTACATCTTATGGCCCAGGAAGTTCATTCGCCTAGCCCCCTTGGACATAGGGGCTGGTACCTGTAGGCCATGGCGTTGCGTCTGATTGACGGACTAGATGACAAGGCAGCAGGGGGAAAGATGTACATATAGGTGCCTGTCGCCCCTGGAGGATACCATGCACATGCATTCGACTCCCGTGCCTACGGGCGGGATAGTGGCCACTTGGAGATTCATAGTGAATGCCACCCGTCTCGGGAGGTCCTGATGGGCCCCCAGGCCGATTAGGGGAGGGCCCAAGGAGTACGCTTCTGCCACCGCCTCATCTGGGGAGGAGGGAGAAGAAAGGCCGGGGGCAAGTGGGTCCTGTGTGGGCTCACGCTCCTGGACGACCTGCTGATCCGGTGGGATGTGGGAATCCGGTGGCAGAACTGGACTTCCTCCGTACCGGTCGGAGGGGGACAGCTAACTGTCGCCCCTGGTACCCAGTGCTCTGACGGAACAGAGCTCGATGGGATCACAGGTAGGCCTTTGGCCTGATGGCACGCCCAAGATGTACAGGGCAGCCACTGATGGGGTCAGGGTCCTGGCCTGGAGCACCCGGAAGACTCTGGTGTGCACATCCGAATGGATGGCCATGGAGAAGTTAAGCCCTGGGCAGAGTCTCCCTCTCCAGCTCATGGCGCTCGACGTGGCACCGGGGATCGGTACAGTGAGGCCTACTGGTACCGGGAGCGAGAATGGGACCTGCGACCGGAGCGATGCCGGGAGGCTGACCGAGATCTCGAGGCTCGACGCCGGGAGTGGCTACGTGAGTCCAGTGCCTGGAGCGGTGCCGGGAGCTGGATCGGCACCGAGTGTACCAGGTCGGGGAACGGGACGCTGATCGGTGCCGCGGGTACGACCGGTACCGATATGGGGGACGGTGCCAGGACCGTGAACGGTGCCGGCACCAGGACCGAGAACATCTGCGGGACTGCGATCGTGAACGGTGCCGCTCTGTGATGCCGACGCAGGGTGGCGTGAGCAAGACAGGCTCGCCGATAGACAATATGACCCGCACCGGCGGTGCCGGGGGTTAAAGCAGTGCAGGCTCTGCCCTTGCCATCAACTCCCTCGCTGTGGAAATGTTTCCGGCATGGAGGGAATAGTGAGCTCAACCACAGCTCGCACCGGGGAGCGTTCAGGTGCTGGACTCGACGGCTCTTGCGTGGCCGGAGTCGACGGTGCTGATACTGTCGGTGCCGCAGCAGGTACAGGTGCCGGGCAGTGCGACGTAGTAGAGCGCTCGGGCTGCGGAGCAGGCGGCTCTGACGCAGCTTAATAGTGAGCTCGACCACGGTTCGTACCGGGGAGCTTTCCAGCACCGGACTCGACGGCTCTTGCCTGGCCGGAGTTAACGGTGCGGATATTGTCGGTGCCGCGGCAGACATCGGTGCCGGGCGATCCGACTGAGCATAGCGCTCGGCTGCGGAGCAGGCGGCTCGGACGCAGCTTCATAGCGAGCTCGACCACGGTTCGTACCGGGGAGCTTTCCAGCACCGGACTCGACGGCTCTTGCCTGGCCGGAGTTAATGGTGCGGATATTGTCAGTGCCACGGCAGACATTGGTGCCGGGCGATCCGACTGAGCATAGCGCTCGGCTGCGGAGCAGGCGGCTCGGACGCAGCAAGGATATTGTGCCTCTTCATCCTCCAGGAGAGGGATCCATGCCGAGTGGACGTCGGAGCCAGCGACGGCCGGTGCCGAGAGGCCTTGGCGGTACCGGCGATCCGGTGCCGAGGGAGCGCTCCTTGAAGACTAACCAGCGCTCGGTGCCGAGAGCAGAGGAGGAAGAGCTGCCTGCCTCAGGAGCTGTTTGAGACGAAAGTCCCGCTCCCCTTTGTTCTCGGATTAAAGGCCTCACAAATGCGGCACTTATCTGTGAGGTGAGATTCCTCGAGGCACTTGGGAGAGGATCTCTTGTCGGCATCGGCTTGTGGCCGGCCGGGCATTATAAAACCCTGTGGACCGGGCATCGGACCCGGCACTGGGTGAGGGGAAAGGGATAAACCCCGAACCCCTGTGAAATAAATACACTATACTATACTACAAACAAATAAGTTAACTACAACTATAAACATCTGAACTATATACTTAACGAGAGAAACTACGAGTAGCTAGGGAAGTGGAGGTCAGCTAAGCCGCGCTCCACTGTTCCAACGACCGACACGGGCGGTAAGAAGGAACTGAGGAGTGGGTGGGTCGGCTGGTATATATATCCGGCGCCATAGTGGCGCCACTCCAGGGTTGCTAGGGTAAAAGTCTTCCGATGAACGTGCACGCGGCGCGCACACCTACATGGCATGGATATGAGCAATCACTCGAAAAAGAATATATGTTTTCTCATGTAATGTTTCATTTACACAGCTCTCTGGTATTCCAGCCTAAATTTCTCTTGGCAGCTTTTTATAGCCTCAAGCTGCTTTTTAACAATATTTTCTCTTTGGAGACCTTGGATTCCATTTGGACAGTACTTTAACCCATCTGTGAAACTGCCCTATGAATAAACTAGAGACATACATAAGTCATTCAGTGTGCCTGGTTTTGGAAATAAATGTGTTCAAATGTAAAGGATTATTTCAACACAATTTATTTTATTTTGACATATTATTTACAGATCTGGTTGGCAACCAGAATTTCCATCCCATGGGAAATTTTGACAATTAAAAAACAATTTCTGAAGTTTCTCACAAAATGAAAATTCTGAAAAATTTCAGTTTGGGACAATCAAAACATTTCATTTCTATGGTGTTTCGAGGGTGTAAAAACATTATTTAGCTTTTAATATTGTATTACATTATTTTATATAAAATATATATAATATAAAAGTAAAACCAAAACAAATCAAACTGATAAAGTCAAAACAAAACATCTGATCTTTTGCCTGTCAATTTTACCAAAATTTGACACTTTCCTGCAGAACATTTCAATTTCAACAAAACTTCATTTCTCAATGGAAAAAAACTACTTTCAACCAGCTCCAATTATTTCTTATTACCAATTATTGTTTGTACTGCTGTAATGCCTAGAAACTCCAGTGTGCTAGGTGCTTTACAAACATATACTAGAGACAGTTCTTGCTCCAAAGAATTTACAGTCTAATTAGAGAGAAGATGCAACAAGTGAGAGTGACAAACCAGAGAAAGGAAGAGGTGAGGGAGACAGAAAAAGAACATCACCCAGCTACACTAAATAGCTACTGTATAATTTGAAGGTTCCAGAAAATACTTAACTTTTTTTAAACACAATCCTCCTCTTCCCACCCCCCGCCACCAAGCCCCCAACATGACACACAAACTTGTACTGGCTGACTGATTTATTAGAGGCATAACTCTCTCCTACAAAGTGTGGCTCTCTGTTCCTCTGTAGTTAAGGCTATGTTTTAGTCACAGGTATTTTTAGTCAAAAGTCACGGATGGGTCATGGGCAGTAAACAAAACTTCAAAGCCCATGACCTGTCATGACTTTTACAAAACACCCCTGACTAAAACTCGGGGGGAAAGGGGGGCAGGGTGCGGCTCAGGGGGCACCACAGGTGCTTGAGGGGCATGGCTAGGATGGGCGCTGCAGGTGCTTGTGGGGGAGGGTTGGTGGGGCTGGGACAGGCTCCCTGCCTGGCTCCTGAGCTCCACATGCTGCCTCCGCTCTGCCCCAAGCCCCGGTTCTGCAGCTCCCATTGGCTAGGAACCGCAGTCAATGGGAGCTGCGGGGGTGGTGCCTGCCAGCAGAGGCAACACGTAGAGCTAGGAGCTGAGGGAGGGAAGTCTCCCCCTCCCAGTAAGCACTGCTCCACACTCCAATCCCTAGCCCTGAGGGGCCCCCCTCCGACTCCTGCTGCTGGGGTGGGGGGAAGACTGCCCCAGCAGCAGCTGGTGAGCCTGGCCTAGGGGCTGCCCGAGATGCTGAGGCAGCCCCCAGGCCAGGCAACCAGCCACTGTAGAAGTCATGGAGGCCAGGGAAAGTCACAAAATCCATGACTTCCGTGATCTCCATGACTAACACAGAGCCTTATCTCTAGTGGATGAACCACACAGGGATGACTACTCTACAGATGGGAGGTGTGACTCCGAGCACGGGTAGACAGATTCATGTTAGCTCTGCTTGAGCTACTGTGCTAAAAACAGCACTGTGCACATTGCTGCACAGGCAGTGCCTCAGGCTAGCCACTCAAGTCCAAGCCCACTTGACCCTCTAGGTTCATATACCAACAGAGGTTTATGAGTCTGCTACAGGCTTTGAGATAACAGAACTCGTCTTTTAGATCAGGCAGTAGGTTCAGGGGTTGTCCCAGGTTCAATTTCTAATGCTGACAACCAAGTCAGGGACATCACGTTACATGAGCATAAAAACAAAGGCAGGTTTTGAGGAAAGAGGGAAAGAAGCAGAGGGTTATGGATTAATTAAGAAAGGTGTTCCATGAACAAGGGCTAGCATGGAAGATAGCACAGAGACAGCTGAAAGATGAGTAGTTAGGCTTGTATTGTTCGTGGAGCAGAGGAAGCAAGAACAGATGTAATAAGTGACAAAAGAGGACAAGTAGAGAGGGACTGAGCTGCGAATGGCCTTGAAGGATTAGGACAAGAAACAAAGCAAAATGCAGTGGAACAAGCAGGGCCAGTGGAGGAATGTGAAGAGAGCGTTCCAGTCAGAGCAACAGGCAAGGAAAATGGCCCTAGCAGCCACATTTTTAATTGAATGTGTTTAATGCGATAGGACACATCTTACAGAGAAAATTTGTTACAAAAAGGGTTTTAAGGTGAAAAGGGAGGAGGGGGGAACATGTCATATGGACACACTATCAGATATTCTACTGGGGTGGGGGATTTTTCTCAGTGTAACCAATAAAAAAATTCCCTACCAATACGGTTTAAAAAGTCGGCCAAATCACGGTGTATTGATAATATAATATAAAGAAAAATATATTTCTTGCTATGATCTACAAGTCCAAAGATACACCACAGAGCCTTTCAAATGTATCTGCTGAATTACCAAATGTAAAAATAACTGAGCCTTTTAACAATGTTACCATGTTATGCCTTGTAACAGCTTGAACCACCTCTTTGGTGTTCAACAGGTAAACTCTTGGAGTAGAGACTGGGTACCCTTTTTTCTTTTTTTAAACACAGAGGAGGCCTTGTAGCCAGCTTGGACTCCAACCACATCATTTCAATTACTGGCTGAAGGAGGCTATGGGCATGGCTACAGTTGCAAATGTAGAGCGCTTTAAGTTAAACCAGCCTTCGTAGAGCACAGTAGGGAAAGCGCTGCAATCTGTCCACACTGACAGCTGCAAGGGCACTGGCGTGGCCACATTAGCAGCTCTTGCAATGGCCACAGAGAGCAGTGCATTGTGGTAGCTATCCCAGCATTCAAGTGGCTGCAACGTGCTTTTCAAATGGGGGGGAGGGGGCGTGGAGTGTGACAGGGAGTTTGTTGTGTGTATGTTGGGGGAGAGAGTGTGGGGTTTTTGGGGGGCTGAGAGCATGTCAGCATGCTGTCTTGTAAGTTCAGACAGCAGCAGACCTCCCCTCCCCACCACCCTCTCTCTCACACACACAGCATTCCACAGTAATGGTTGCTTTGTCTCGGGGCAGATAAGCATGCTGGCTGTCAGAAACGGAGCTTTCAAAGGGCATATCTGCATTCCTGCAGTGATTCCAAAACAATGACCAGAGTGGCCACTTGACTTAAGGGGATTATGGGACATTTCTGGAGGCTGATCAGAGCTCAGTAATGCAACACGTCATCCACACTGACGCCCGGGCGTTTCAGCCAAGGCGCATCAAGTGTTAATCTTCTCGCTGAGGTGGTGTACCAGCAGCACTCTAGCCCTGGAGTCAGAGCGCAATACGTGCCTTGCCAGTGTGGACGGGTAGTCCACTAGGGCGCCCGGGGCTGCTTTAATTCGCTCTAACTCAAGTGTAGCTAAGCCATTAGAGTGACACACAAGGCACTCGTGTAAGTGCTTCTTATGCAACTCTTCATCTTAGAAAGCAAGAAACAATGTGAAGCCCCACCCCTATTGTCCTTGAGCTCCATCAGACACAGGAGTCGTCTCCCTCTGGGTAAAATTTTCACATTTTAGAAAAGATCATTAAGTGTTCACAAAAGAAAGGATGCACAAAAACAGGCAGAGTAAAGTAGTTCACAGATTCTTTCAAAATATTTTAGATTAAACATACTTGTATGCGTTGTGGTAAAGAGAGACCTGAATCCGCTGGGACAATTTGTATTCTTTGTGCTATCCCATCCATTAGTGTTTGAGTAACAGTTCCTTGGGAATGCGCAATCTAGAAACAAACAAATAAATAATTGGAATGACAGCTATGTGAAAATACTGCTGTGCCACATTAAGGTTTGACAAGCTTCAGATGTGTCAGCAAAATATTATTCAAAGTGAGACACTGGTACTGTTTGGGAATGTAGCAGCGTACAACCTAATTTTACTAGCTAGCTTTTGTATGTTAGAAAGTTCTACTGGTTCCATAGTTTTAAAGCCACTTCACAGTTTTGGATCCAAAAGTCAGAAATATATTTATGGCAAAACATGACTGGGGGAACTGAATTGTCGATCAACACATACGGAATACACTTTAATCAAGCTGCTTATTTTGTTTGCTCCAGCTGGTATCTGCAAGAATGGACAGATATAAATGAATCATAGTCATTTAGCACTTCTGCCATTTCCACATTTTCTGTTATTGTTTTTCCCCCTCATTGAGTAATGGGCCTACCCTGTCCTTGGTCTTCCTCTTGCTTCTAATGTATTTGTAGAATGTTTTCTTGTTACCATTTATGTCTCTAGTTAGTTTAATCTCGTTTTGTGCCTTGGCCTTTCTAATTTTGTCCCTCCATACTTGTGTTATTTGTTTATATTCATTCTATGTCAGGGATGGTCTAGATAAAATTTAGTCCTGCCGTGAGTGCAGGGCACTGGACTAGATGACCTCTCGAAATCCCCTCCAGTACTATATGATTTTATAGTAGGGGCATGCTCTTGCATGGAAGCACTTTTAACTTAAGGGCTCAGTGGAACTGATGAAAGCGCTTATATGCAGCAGCACAGTGTTAGTCCATTTCTGTTCAGCTGTCAGCTAAAGCAGTGAAAAGGAGAAACAACAAGAAAGAACAAAAGAGAAGGATATCGAGAGACACCACAAGAAGAGTAAAGAGAGAGGGGAAAAAAATAATGGTATTTTACCTTTCACCATCTTAATTTTGATATCCTACTTCATGTGTGCACTCTGTACTATGCAGGTCTCCAAATTTGCTGTTTCTTTACTTCCAACAATTCAAGAAGTTAAGAAACGGAAACTCAGCTCCTCCCCTCAAAATTTTAAGGCACTTGCCTCTGCTCAAAAGTAGTAGAGAAAGAAATGATGCATCCCTTCTCCAATACCATTTTCCTCAACTGCCTCCCAGAAATAAAAAAATCAAAGCCATCTTGCACATCTCCTTGGGTGACAATTGTTCTCTTCTCAGCTGTTATAATCCTCAGCTTTCCCCTGACAAATTCTACCAGTCATTTACTCATTTTCAGCATAAAAATCTGCAGCACATCAAATTTAAAATTTGGAGGCAATGTAAAATAATTTGAATTTAAAGTAAAAACGAACAAACAACAGTAACTGGACTGGTGAGAGTTCCACATACACTAAGTCAAGTATAATGTATACAACACAGGGCTTTGACTATTTCTAGTACTTTTGATGATTTAAACAATTATTTGACACAATTCAATTATGATTAGGGCTGTCAAGCAATTAAAACAATCATGATTAATCGTGCTTGTAAACAATAACAGAATACCATTTATTTAAATATTTTTGTAAGTTTTCTACATATTCAAATATATTGATTTCAATTACAACACAGAATACAAAGTATACAGTGCTCACTTTATATTTATTTTTTATTACAAATATTTTCACAGTAAAAACAAAAGAAATCGTATTTTTCAATTAATCTAATACAAGTACTGTAGTGAAATCTCTTTATCATTAAAGTTGAACTTACAAATGTAGAATTATGTAAAAAAATGCATTCAAAATAAAACAATGTAAAACTTTAGAGTTTACAAGTCCACTCAGTCCTACTTCAGCCAATCGTTCAGAGAAACAAGTTTGGTTACAATTTGCAGGAGATGCTGCCTGCTTCTTGTTTACAATGTCACCTGAAAGCGAGAATAGGAGTTTGCATGGCACTGTTGCAGCTAGCATCATAAGATATTTACATCACAGATGTGATGAAGATTCATATGTCCTTATAAATTCCTTCTGTTTTCCGACAATGGCAGGAGCACCATCTGTTGTCACACAATATATTTTTCTGATGTCAACTCCTCATTCTTCAAAATGGTTTACAAAAGTTTCTTCTATATCTTCCCCCTTTGTTGTGCCATACAGGGGTTTTAGGCAACAAAGCTCCTCTTGGATTTCATTGGAAGCATCTTGCAACCACTGCCAAACATTGAACGTCATTTATATCCATGCTCTCATCAACTGCAATGCTAAAAACTGCTGTATCTTTTAATGCAGTCATCTGCTTTTCAAAATGTTTCCTGCCATTTCGTTTATGCGTCTCTCAACTGTTCTGGCAGAGCCAGGCAGTTCTTTTATTCTACATATGCATATTTAATTTGTCAAATCATTGAACAAAACCTCCCATACGCCTGAGAAAAACTTATTTTATATTCCCCATTTGTAAATGGGTTTCCGTTTTTTGCAATCTTGTAACTTCCTTCTGTGGCTTGATTTTTACTTACACTTAAGAATTTTAAAAACACTGCTTTGCTTCTCATATCCTGCTACTGCCTTTTTGTTCAATTCACTCTTGTCTGCTTTGACAAGAAAGGTTTTCTCATGCTTCATTTGAAAATGTCGTCAAACACTTGATGTGCAACAAACAACACTTTCACAACAGAAAGCACAAACAGCACGGTCCTTCTTTTGAATAAATCCAAATGTGTTTGTCCAAGAAGGCTGAAATGAACGGACATCTAACTTTGCTCTCTTAGGAGCTGACGTTTTGTCAAATGTACCCCTCAACTTACAGTGGAAAAAAAAAATCGTGACAGACAGCACGAACAATGTCAAACGCAATGTGCTGTTCCACGTGATGTGATAGTAATGCAAGCAGCAAATCAGGACTTTAAAATATCCCAGTACAGTGGGCGCTGGAACAATTTTTAAGGTGGGAGTGCTGCCTCTTGCCCCTGTCTGCATCCCTCACTGCCCCAGGCTGGGGTCAGTGGGCCACAGCTGGGGGTGGCTGCAGAGCCCCGGGCCAGCGTCCAGGACCCCAGGATGGTAACAGAGGCCCCAGGACCAGTGGCCAGGACCTGAGTGGCAGGGGGCCAGCGGTAGGACCCCAGGCCAGCAGCAGAGCCCCAGGGACTGGGGACCGGGACCTGGGGCCGGCAGCGGGCTGAGTGGGGCCAGTATCCAGGACCCCAGGATGGCAGCAGAGCCCCTGGGACCAGTGGCTGGGACCCGGGCAGTGTGAGTGCCACTCAAAATCTTCTCGCGTGCCGCCTTTGGCACATGTGCCAAAGGTTGCTGACCCTTGGTTTAGCATAAGTAGTCAGTACAAATTCTAAGGGATGAGTCAAGTTCCGTATAGCTTGAAAGCTTGTCTCTCTCACCAACAGAAGTTGGTCCAATAAAAGATATCACCTCATCTATCTTGTCTCTCTAATATTCTAAATCTGACATGACCACAACACCACTGCATACAACTATTTGTCTTAAGGAGTTTACAATTTCTACTGATTTTCCAAACTCTTCATACTGCAATTATTTAAATGATACAGTTTACAAATTCTATTGTGTGTCTGCAGAGCTTGTAAACTCCATAAAACTGATCAATGAGTCTATTACTCTGCCAGGAGCTCTTGGATGTTCACATTTCTATAGTTAATAGCAATGCCCAAGATTTGAACTAGTCTAATAAAAATATCTCTATTCACTAGATTTCTCCTAGGATTATTGCATAAATAAAAAATGAAGTTTCTAAACCAACTCATTTTCGCAATACTGCATTACAAAAAAAGTCAGACTTTACAAAAGTGAAAACCCCTTTATAGCCTCCAATAAATTAAACACTTTCTCTAATTTCAGACTTCCCAAAATACTTTTTTGCCTAAAGACCACAATGAAGAAATTTCAAGCAGAAATGAGAGGGCTCATTATTGGTACTATAATAGAATACAAATAAATAATATTTTAGACTTATATAATGATTGCAAAGAAAAGACCCCTTTCAGGCAAAATTTTCTGAGATACCCTCCAAATGACCTGTACTGGTGGTAATCTACAGGCAGATGGTGCTTTGCTGATATCTTGTGTGGAGGTTTCTGACTCTAGACTTTTCTTTTTAGTGTTCTGTGGTCCTTCTCCTTATGTTCTCTTATACTGGCAATGATGGTTCCTATGCTGTAGCTACAGAATTACTTATTTATTCCAGGACTGAAATAGTTGTTTCTTTAAAGCTCTCAAAGATACGCTTTATAGAAGATGAAACTGCTAATTATTGACATGCAGCAGTATGAGTTTAAACCTTTGAAAGAAACTTTTTATTGTTCATGGATGTATTAACAAAAACAAATACTATTTGTCACAGTGTAACCAGTGTATTTGTTAAATATCAAGTTTTACATATTTGTGGTGGATACTTATTTGCTTTCACAGATGTTAAATGAAACTGGAATTTGGCAGCACATGAGGAAATGGATAAACGACTATGCAATTACTTTACAGCTCCAAAGATTATGAGAGAGCTATTGCAAGTTCTTGACTAGCAGAAATGCCTGACCATGGTTTGGGGATAAGAACTACCTCATTCCTGGTCGGAAGTGGATAGTATTGGGCAGAAGATTTATGGGATGGTACACTCTATGTAATGCTTCACATAGGTAATCTTAAATTGTAGCTAGGAATTTTTTAAAAAATAAAAAAAACTTTCTTTTGCTTCTAATCTGCATATATTTAATAGATTTTGCAAAATACATCATTGCAATCTATTCCAAAGATCATGCTCTTAATAGGTCTGTCATTTCTAAAATGCTCTATGAACAATAATTACTATCTAGTTACTACCCTAACTGCTATTAGTGACTCCAGTATCTTAATGAAATATCAGATCTGTGAATAGCCTCAGTATTCTTTAAAAGTAGGGAGAAAAGGTCTCTTTTGCGCATATATACCCCAAACTGGATTTTGCTTGTGAAGTCAGTGAAAATTATTTCATCAATGGTCATGTGAATTACAAGTGCTATTGGAAATATTGGCTCAACTTCCATGCAGCTTCAAATATGGTTTCCAAGGGCAAGTTACAAGCTTGCATGAGTATAACCAGAGAGAATAGCTGCATCCTATAGTTCAACTATAGATGAAAAAGGCTGCTACCTGAAAATCCAAGAACAACGTTGGATTCTATATAATCCCCAAATTCCAAACTATATTGGCAAAGATGACCATACACAAAAATATAATGTGTACTCGGCACGCAGTTCATTCATCAAGGTATTTCCCTCCACCTGTTGGCACTGACTCTGAGGCCAGTTTGTTACCATCTACTCCACCTCTTTCAGACACTGGAAAAACAACAGATATTTCTGCATCTGGATATAACAAAAGGAAAATACACAAGTGTCATCTGTACAGGGATGAACTGTCTCACTATTTCCCTTAGCAACCATAAATACACATTGAAAGATAACAAGATAGAGTTTCATATGCAAGTGACCCTAAGGAGGAAGAGCAAATACTCAGCTACTCTTTGAGATCTCTCAGAGAAACAACCCACAGAATATCCTTTCCATCAACTACCACAAAACTCTGCATGTAGATCACTTTATGATCAATCACGTAGATCACTTTATGATCAATGTCATCAAAACTGATGATTCGTCTAAAAGGGCATAAGAAAATTTTACTTGTGTCATTCACTGGTAGTGGGTAGTCAGCCACAAATAACAGCACAGTCTCCATACCAGTCACATCAGACACCAGACTGGTAAGATATACCTATGAGATCAAGACATAATTGAAGCTTCTTCAGTAGATCTAGGCTCTTTTATATTGGCACGAATACCACTCTCTCAATAACTTTAACAGTGGTAGTTAAAAACTGGACAATAAAGGTTAAGTTATTAGTATCTGGAAATCCTCTAGAAAGTAATGTTTTCAGCACCACCTGCTTACTATGCTAGAAGTCTGTCTTCACAAAGGGAATCTGTAGCAGCAATGTATAAGCCTGTTTGGACGTGCTGATAATACATCAGGGGTCAAAAACAAGCTCCACCTATTTCACACACCAAAGCAATCAAACCTCAAACCCACACAAGTTTAAGAAAAGAGGTTACTAGCTGTGGTAAAAACAGCACTATTGCTTCCCTTCCTCTACTTTAACTGTGGG